>NW_028274807.1:162574787-162877818 GCF_037043125.1 Eumetopias jubatus
CTGCTGGCTGTGCCGACAGAGAGCGGTCAGATTTGGGTGTATTTTGACGTAGACTAATGGGATTTGCTGATCGATGGGGCGTAGAGGAAGATAAGACCCAAGACTGAGTCCCGGACCAGACAGCTGACAGAGGTGGAGAAGGTGAGGCTCTGGGACAGGGGAGAATGGGAGGATTTAGGGTTCCCTGGGCCAGCTGCCGGGGCACCCCCTGCAGGCCTATCCCTTCGGGGCCCTCGGGAAGGCCCAGATCCTGCCCTGTGGAGCCTTGGACTAGGTTTAAACTTAAGTCCAGAGGATGCGGGAATGTGTGTGCACACACCTGTGTGCATGTATATGTATGTCTGAACAACAAATAGGAAATTTACCCTTCCCAAGCCCCCTCCAAACTGTTTTGCGGCTGCTAGGGTGCACCGTGTTGATGAAAGGCCTTTCCCAGGAGGCACAAGTCCTACCCTTGGTCTTCTTTCTGCTAGACTTGCTGCGTGCCCTTGCATAAAGCCCTGCTCCTCTCTAGGCCTCAGTTTCTCCATCTGTAAAATGAGAGTTTTCGTCCAAATCAGAGGCTGCGTGCTGGTGGTCCAAAGGCCGAATTCAGCTTGCAGCCTGCACCATCCTCATGGTGTTTGTCAAAATACCAAAAAGGTGGGGGATTTTACTTAAATTTTTGATTCAGTCTCTTAAGATGTGGGCCTTTTTCCTGTCCGCTTTATTGAAAAGCCATTTTAGGAATAAACCAAAGAGGGGGAAATAACTTTGCCCAAGACAGTGCCCAATATTTTTTACCATTGTGTTTGAAGAATCTCGTCATTATGGAAAGAATAGTATTCATTAATAATAATAATATTTATCATTCATCCATTGCTCTGCAACTCAAAGTGCCATACAATCACCACTAGGAGGACCCCGTGATGTAAATATTATTATCCTACTTTTACAGATGGAGAAACTGAGGCTCAGAGCTCAACTGAGCTGGGGACATCAGAGAGGGAGCAGGCCCAGGGTCAGGAACTACAAGTGTGCTAAGGGGCCAGGTGACAGGCTGGCAGGCAACCTGGCCATTCTTCTCGTAGGCCTCGCTGCCCTCAAGCCAGACACACTCTTCATCTGACTAAGGTCATGGGGGTAATTTCTGGTATCTGGGGAGGCTGGTCAGAACCTTCCCAAATCTTGGGCACCATGAGGCCAGGAACAGAGGGACTATAAGCTTGGAAACTCTCTTTGCTCATGGTAGACTCTGGTTTTCTAAGACAGAGACAGACTGTAACATGGGATCTATAAGAAGCTTCTGTTTATTTTCTCCTCCCTTACCTACCCACCTACCTACCTATCCACCCATCCACCCACCCACTCCCCCATCCAGATATCCACCCATCTACTTACCCACCCACCTACCCACTCCACCATCCATCCATCCATCCATCCATCCACCCACTCACCCATCCATCCAGCTATCCATCCATCCACTCATTCCTTCACATCCTTACCCATCCTGACACCCAAGTAAAGAAGAAATAAATGGTCCAATGGAAGAAATCAACCAACCATCCAGCCATTTTATTTGTCCATGCTGTGATCCAGGCCCAGTGCTGACATTGGGGAGTCCAACACAGCCTAGACACTGAGGGGCTCCCAGTGCGTGGGGCCATCAGGCTGTGGTCTCAGAGGTATCTGAGTTTCACCAGTGTCTGTGGGCACAGAGTTCAGAGGTGCCATCTCTTGGTGGCTCAACACAATCGCCAAAGGTCCCTGTAGTCTGCCTCACACCACACCTCACCCGCAAGCAGAGACACCTGGGGACCAGCAGATGCACAGGCACACACCCACATGCACACACCCCCCTGAATCTCTCAGGCACATGGAGAGAGACACACACATAGCTGGGTATATGCAGGAGAACACACAATGTAGGCACGTCAGCACCCCAGAGGTGCTTGAAGGTGCAAAGTCACGTGACTACCCCAAGACTCCCGGAGGTCTCTCTCACACACACACACACACACACACACACACACAAACACACACACGTGCACACAGAAATGCAAACGGACACATATTAGAACACCCACAGCCTCTTGGAGGAGAGCTTTGCAGGTTGGCAGGCACTGGATATAGGTGGACCCAGAGCAGAGAGGCCTCATCCACAACTCTCTGCCGGTCTGCTCTAGAACCGTGACATCCAGGAAGCCCTGCTGAGCTCTGCTGCTCATGGGACCCCTCACCCCAGTTTTTCTGCTCCATAACTGAGGACTGTGCCTCACCTGTCAGGACACACGGCAATGGGAGGGGCATCCTGGTGAGGAGCGGGCTTCCTGAGCTGATTTTTGCCGTGTGGTGAACCATCAAGCCCTCTAATGGTCACCCAATGCCAAGGGCATGGGCCTGCCCGCCACATGGCTCATCATGGTGACCTTGCTCAAAAGGCGTAGGCTGGGGATCTGATTCTTTTCTCAGGTAATACCAATGACACCCCAACCCAGGCATCCAGGGGCCACTTCTGCCCGCGTGGCCAACAGAACTCGAGAACCCAGCTATGTGAGGGTCCCTATGGGAACCAGGCCTCGCTCCTCCTTAGCCCAAAGCAAGTACCAGAATTAAGAAGAAGCACAGGCCATGGAATCATACAGGCAGACTTGATATAAATAAAATATTCATATAAAAATAGTCTCTTACAAAATATTCTCTCTTATCCAGTGGCTCACTTTCCAAAAGATGGAAACTGCTGGGAGTTTTATTATTATCTTTCCGCTCTCTCTGTATTCCAAACTGGATTCTTCTACTGGTGTAAGTTTGAGCTGGGGAGGACTACAGGATGGGAATCATAATCTGGGAGACGACTCCAAATCTGGACCAGCTTAAATTTCTGGATAAGTAGCAGCAAACAGCAAAAAAATATAAACGCGTGTGTATATATATCTATATATGTATAAAGGACGTCTGCTCTTAAACATCTAGTGCTGCAAGGGGGGGGTACTTGCAAAATCAACTAGTAGAAATATCTGCATAAAGGATAATTATGTACAGTTCTACTTGACTCCTTGTCCTAGCGACAAAATTATCCCGCAAGGAAAGCAAGCAGTCCACTTTGATTGCAGAAAACGGATCCCGATGAGGTGGGAGGATTCTTTTTTAATTTAATAAATTAATATTATTTTTTATCAGAATAAATTGTTAAATATTGCTATGTTGAGGCCCCAGGGCCCAGAGCTCCTGGTGCAAAGGGCTCTGCTCCAGCCGGGGAGGCCCCCCCAGGCGGTGTGTGGGGTGGGGCGGAGCAGCACTGGGTGTGGAAGAGAACAGTCCAGGGCTCTGGGGAGATCTTTCCACCGGGCGCCTGCGGAAAACCCAGGAGAGGTGTCCCCACAGCAGAAAAGACAAGCTCAGCATTCCCCCGCGGAGATCCCAGACGAGACCTGCCAGGTTGACTGCAGCCGGAAGCTGTCCGGTCCCCCCTGCAGTCTGACTTGTGGCTGGAAGCACCCAGCCGCCGAGTCGCGGGCTCACTTGCACGTGTACACCTCGGTGCGCTCGCTGCAGGTGTTGCACTTGACATAACAGCACCAGTGGAACTTGCAGTTGCACTGCCACACGCGGGCGTACTGGTGGGTGTTGTAGCCGCGGCCACAGCACATGAGGTCGCAGCCGCTGGCCTGCGGGGCGGTCTTGTTGCAGGCGCGGCCCTGCGTGCCCACGCTGCCCGTCACCGGGTCCTCCTCGCAGTAGTTGGGCGACTTCTCGATGTACACCAGGTCTGTGTCCATGGGCTTGCGGTACGACAGCGGCTTCTTGATCTTCAGGAAGGTGGGCCGCTTGTTGCGGCTGGCTCGCACTGGCTCCACGTGGACAGCCTCGTTGTACTTGTCCTTGAGCACGTAGCCCAGCTCCCGGAACTGCGGCAGCGTGGTCCAGCATGTCTTGGTGGTGCACGAGCCGGACACACCGTGGCACTTACATTCCAGCTTCATGTTCTCCTCCAGGATCTGCAGGGGTGGGCGGGAAAGAGCACAGCACACGTCACTGCACACTGCACGCAGCGGCCCGGGGCGGCCCCCAACCCGGCCCAGCCCCGCCCCGCCCAGCCTCGCCCAGCCCCGCCCAGCCCCGCCCAGCCTCCCCGGCTCGGGCTTTTGTGGTTCCTTGTAGTGGGGGGAATCTCAGACCTGGATTCAAATCCCTCTCACCCCTGGCCTCTGTGCTGTGCTTCTACCTGGAGCTCACTTGCTCTCCCGGCCCCTCCCAACTCCTATCTGGTCCTTAGATTGGTGCTCAGGTCAGTTCAGGCCAGTCCAGGGCACACAGAGGGTTCTCTTTGACCTGCACAGCTTTATTTATTTTTTATTATTTTTTTAAAGATTTTATTTATTTATTTAAGAGAGAGAGATGGAGAGCAAGAGCACAAGCAGTGCGGAGGGGCAGAGGAAGTGGGATAAGCAGACTCCCCACTAAGCAGGGAGCCCCACGCAGGACCTGATCCCAGGACCCCGGGATCATGACCTGAGCCGAAGGCAGACGTTTAACCGACTGAGCCACCAAGGCGCCCCTGGCCGGCACAGGTTTAAAATAATTTTTGAACCAACATTTAAAAACCGGCAGATAGACTTCCGGGGTTGGTTGGTTGGTTGGTTTCTGCGTTTTGGCAAACAGAAAGGGCATCTGGCAACTCTAGGGTGAGATTCAAATCGTTTACTAATGGGTACAGCTGAGGACTGACCTACGGGGAGGGCAGCTGGCCACCAATGGCAGCATGGCAGTCCTGCTCCCCGCAGCCTCTGCCAGCACTGTCACATGGCAGCAACACCTGGAGCTGTCCCAGCAGCTGCCTCCTTCCCAGGCTGGCATCCCTCAATCTGTCACAGTACCCACCACTCCATATCGCCTCCCTGACCTCGAGTATGTATTTTCAGAGGTCATCTGCTTTGACCACTTATGACATCTGCCAGGCACGGTGAACACCCGAGGCTGGGAACCCTGGCTCTGATTTAGCCTTCCCTGGCAGCTTTCCCTGACCTCCAGGCTACACGGTGTGCCTCTTCTTCTGAGTTCCCAGTTCCCCTCAGGCTCCCATCGCCATAGCACTGAGATGCAGCACTATACGGTGAACCCCCGGAAAGCACAGATGCTGGACCCTGGGTTTAAATCCTAGATCTAACACCAACCTGCTGTGTGCCCTTGGGCAACTTCTTGAGTCCTCTGTGCTGCAGTTTCCCCGTATGCAAAACGGGGATGGATGGTAATTGTAACTAACTGTAATCATACAATGAAGCACCTGACTGCAGCAGAAAAGAATGAACTAATAATACACACAAAAAGAACAGATCTCCAAGATGTAATGCTGAGTGAAAGAAGTTGGATGCCAGAAAGAACTGACTGTGTGATTCCACTGATACGAAGTTCAAGGACAGGCAAAATTAATGGCTGGTACACGGGCAGTTGGCCCGTGAGCCATAGTTTGCTGACCCCTGCCTTGGAATATCCCTGCAAGCAAAGAAAGTAACATTTACCAAACCCCCGTGGTACTGGATATTTAGGTTGTTTTCAGGCTTTGGGGTTTGTTCTTCTTAAAATCTTTTCTCTCCCTGCCTTCTTTCTTTGTTTAAACTATATTATAGAAGGAAGTATCTTTGGAACTAAAGCTTCTCTTCCTTTTTCATCATCTTCAGCCCGATTTTATTCCAACAGACATTTATGAAGCTCCTACTGTGTACCAGGCACTGGGATGGGGATGTATTAGTGAGCATAGTTTCTGGGTCACAGTGTATGAGCATTTTCATGGTCTTCATCTGGACTGGCAAATTAACTTTGCCTGTTATAGAGTGAAAAAAAAAAGTGGATTAATGAGTAAATGACTGAACATTTATTGATCACCTGTACACGCACTGGGCCCATGTTTTCGTATGTGGCATTATTTAACTCTATGAGGTTAATAGGATTCCATTTTACAGGGGTAAAAACTGAGGCTCAGCTAAGTCCTGGAGCTGGTCTGTGGGGCATTCAGAGGCAAGGGTCTTACTGCTGAGGGTTGTGAATCAACTGCTTGGTGGCTCTGCTGACTTGCTTTGTGACCTTGGAATTGTCACACCCCCTCTCTGGGCCTCAGCCGCCTTCACTGAAACATGGAATGAAGTCAATTCCATCTTTTCTTGGCAAAAGCCAGCGTGCTGGAACAGAATCAGACATTCAAAAAATAGTCATTAGCTCTGCCTCTGGGCCTGGGCCGGTATGGGTGCTGGGGACACAGAGGTGACAAGATAAGTTTCCTGTCTCCAAGGATGGGCTCCTGTTCAGGGTCCTCCCAGTCCTGGGAGCTCTGCTTCCGGGAGGAGGTGACCAGTGCTTGGGTCAGTGGACTCAACGGGAAGGGAGCACCACCCTGTTTCAACCACAGTATCTGGAATCAAATGAGCCAGCAATGCCACAAGCATCCAGAATGTTCAGGGACAGAGATTTCAGTTGGCAGAATGCTCTGATTCCAGGACACCTAGTGTGACAGAGCACCTACTGTGTGCTGTCGTCCTCATACGACCTGCACACACGCGCAGCTGCTACTGAATGAGCAGCCCCCCAGATAACACAGATGTCCCTTCTGGTTGTCAGTGAGGAGATAGTTCCTAAGCGTCCAGCCCTCCTCCCCGCCTGGGCCTGAGAAGCGTGGGAAAAGAGCAAGGCTCAGGGGTGTGGCGATGCGCTTTGGGGGCAGGGTTAGGCAGCAGGTTCCGACTGACTGGGATTGCAGTGCAGTCAGAGATTTCAACACACACGTGCTGGGGGACACTCAGAACGGATTCAGACGATACTGAGGATGCGGGGCACCTAGAACCCTCAGCACGGCCGGCGGGTGTGCCTACACTGCACGGTGTCTAATAAGATATGCTGACCTATGGCACAGAAATTTCACTTCCAAGGCATATACCTGAAAGAATCATATGCTTGTGTGCACAGGAAACAGGTTCAAGGACGTTCATAGCAGCAGCATTGAAGGACATGTGGAGAGTGCCCAGTGTGGTTTCATGGTATCTTCACACTGGGCACTCTCCATATGTCCAGCCATGGTGGGATGGATAAGCTGAGGGGTGCGCTCAGCGGGACACTACAGGACAGTGACAATGAACAGCTACAGCAAAGCACACCAACAGAGGTCAAGCTCAGAAATACGGTGGGGAGGGAAAAAAGCAATTGGAAAAGACGTCCATGGAATGAGTTCATCTATAACAAGTTCAAAAGTAGATTGTATTGTTCGGGGGCACCTACAGAGGTGGAAAGTTATAATAAGAAGTCAAAAAATGAGGGTCACAATAAGAAATCAAGAAATGAGGGTCACAAATATCAAGACGGTGGCTGTCTCCGGGGTGGGGTGCGAGGGGCTGTGGTTGACAGGGGTCACCTGGTTCTGGGGTGCCGGCAATGTCTGTTCCTTGATACAGATGCTTTATAATTCTTCTTTTATTTTTTTTAAAGATTTTATTTATTTGACAGAGCGAGCCACAGCGAGAGAGGGAACACAAGCAGGGGGGGTGGGAGAGGGAGAAGCAGGCTTCCCGCTGAGCAGGGAGCCCGATGTGGGGCTCCATCCCAGGACCCTGGGATCATGACCTGAGCCGAAGGCAGATGCTTAACGACTGAGCCACCTGGGCGCCTTATAATTCTTCTTTTAAATCAATGTAAGTGTCCTGTGTGCTTTTTTGCACAGAAGCTATATGTTACAATTAAAAAAATGCAGTGGGTACAACAGTCACTAAGCACATCAAAGGATGCTCATCATTAGGCATCAGGCAAATGCAAATCAAAATAGCCACTTCACACCCTCTAGGATGGCTGACAGAAGAAATACAGACATAGCAAGTGTTAGCAAGGGTGTGGAGAAATGGAAACCTTCACACACTGCTGGTGGGAATGTGAAATGGAGCAGCCCTGTGGAAAACTATCTGGTAGTTCCTCAAAATGTGAAACACAGGGTTATCGTATGGCCCAGTGCTATGACCTGAATGTTTGAGTCCCACCCCCCAAATTTATGTGTTGAAATCCTAACCCCCCCAACCCTCCTCCCCCCGGGGAGACAGTAAGTGGGGCCTTTGGGAGATTCTTAAGTCATGAGGGTGGAACTGTCGTGAAGGGGATAATGCCTTATAAAAGAGGCTCCAGAGAAACCCCTAGCCCCTTCCACCATGTGAGGATACAGCAAGAAGGCACTGGCTTTGAACCAGAAAGAGGGCGCTCCCAGAAGGCGACCATGCTGGTGACTTATCTTGGACTTCCAGCCTCCAGAACTGTGAGACATAAATGTCTGTTGTTTATAAGTCACCCAGTCTGTGGTACTTTGCCTCCTAAAAAGACTAAGACACCCCGCCAGCAATTCTGCTCCTAAGTATATACTCAGGAGAAATAAAAACATACACCCGTAAAAACTTGTAAACCAATGTGAACAGCAGCATTCTTCATAATCGCCAAAAAGTGGAAACAACCCAACTGTCCTTCAACTGATGAATGGATAAACAAAAATGTGGCACATCCACACAATGGAACATTATTCAGCCATAAAAAGGAATGAAGTGCTGACACATGCTACAACATGGATGGATCTTGGGAGCATTATGCTCAGGGACAGAAGCCAGACACAAAAGACACAAATTGTGTGATTGCATTTATATGCGATGTCCAGAATAGGCAAATCTATAGAGACAGAAGGTAGACTAGTGGTTTGGGGAGAGGCTGGGGGAGATGAGTGACGGCTGGAGGGCACAAGTTCCTTTCTGAGGTAATGAAAATACTCGAAAATTATGATGGTTGAACATACCTAAGACTATGTTCGAGAGTGCGGAACTGTACGCTTTCCATAAGTGTACTGGGGATGGTGTGTGAATTATACCTTAATACAGTGGGTTTTCTAAAAAGTCTCTGGAAGGTTTTAGTGAAAAAGCCTTAGGTTATATTTTTGAGGCTGTGACACCAACTGTTTTCGTGTGGCGGATGCTGGGCCAGGAGCCCCGGTGCCGGAGGTCAGGCTCCGGGGTCAGGCTGGGTGCAGCTACCACTCCCATTGCATGCAGCCTCCCGCACATTGCCTCCCTCTTCCTGTGAGGCCACAGCTGGCCTGAGGCCATGCTAGTATTTGTGTGGGCCCCTAATCAGATGATGTCCAGCCTGTTAACCCTGCAAACTCTGCATTTTCAGAGCCTCAGTGATTGCATTATATCCGCGCTAAGCTGGGCATAATCACAGCCGCCCTGGCCAGAACTGGCCACCCAGACGGGCATCCGGGTGGGCACCCAGCCCTCTCCCCGAGGCAGGGGACAACAGCAGAGGAAACAAGTGTGGGACAAAGCCACATTCTTTGCACCCCCGCTCCCAGCCCCGGAGGCCAGGCTGACTACCAGCTTCTCAGCTGTCCAGAGGGACTTCAGGATAAGCTTCCTTTTACACTGGGAGAGTCTGGATTGTGATTCAATGACACGTGTAGTTGGAGGGTCTACGGGCTCTAAGATGACACAACCCCATGCACTTTCCCAGTGCTTGGCACACAGCAGGAGCCCAGGAAATGCCCAAAGGTAAATTCACCTACAGGGTGCATTCAAACTATTCCACGACCAGCATGCAGCGAGCCTGAGCAACGCGCCCTAAATGTTCAGGGTCTGAGAGGCCCTTCCTGGCTGGCTGGAGGGGAAGTCCGGAGGATCCCGGGAGCAGCTATGATGCGGGGAGGGGCGATCAGAGGGCTTGGAGCAGCTGGGACGGACCCATGTCAATATTTTATGGCCCTGGTGGCACTACTGGGTCCCAGCTTACAGAGCAGCCACATACGACTGCTTGGGGGCTCCCATTTTACCATCCTGTGATGCAGAGAGGCCTCGATGCAGCAGGAAAGTAAAGGGGAAAATAAATCTGTGAGGCTCACGGTCTGGTGTCTCAGAGGGTCTCTGGAGAACACGGAGTTCTCCCACCTCCCACCCCACCGGTGGCCTGGGGTCTGAACACAGCAAGGAGCCTCAGCTTAGCGGGCTGGGGGGACTTCGGGGGAGACGAGAAGTGGCTGCTACAGGGTCCACGTTTTACCTGATGAGGGGAACACGTTCCCTTCTCTTCTCCACCTGTGGCCGCTGGTCGGCTAGGAGGTGGGATTTTATCGTGAGCGGACAGGGAAGCCAGCGGAGGCCCGGAACTTGAGTCAGGACTTACAAGGACCTCATATTGGTTGCAACAAATGTGTCTCTCTGGTGCAGAGAGACTTCGTGTGTGGGGGGCAGGGTGTTTATGGGAGATCTCTGTCCCTTCTTCTTAGTTTTGCTGTGAACCTAAAACTGATCTGAAAAATAAAGCCTATTTTTAAGAAAACGATCTCAGAAGAGAAGCTGTATGCAGGGATGGTCTCCAGTGCTGAGACTGGGCTGAGTCTGCTGCTGACTGGCCAGGTACCCTCGTTGGCCCTCAGTTTCCCCATTTTGAACCCAAGGGTCTGAACTAGATGATTTCCAGAGCTGCTTCTGATGCTGTCTCTCTGTCTTCCAACTCTGTCTGTCCCGGCTTTGTATCCATACTCCTCTAACTGATACAGTGTTTCCGGAGCCCTGTCTGATCTTCCTGACACTCCCTGAGAGATGGACGTTATCATTCCCATTTCACAGGTGAAGAAAGGGAGGCTCAGAGAAAGGGAGAGACATAAGCAAGATCAGAGTGTGCATCCGTAGTCTCTCCAGACCACTCCCCATGCTTCTGCTTCCTGCTTCACACCTCAAGGAGACTACACGGCCCCCGACCACTGCTACTGGTGATTGGTTGGTTGGGCCTGGTGCATATCAGTCATGGGACCAATGGAATGCAGCTGTCACCTCCAGGTGGGTCTGACCAGTGGAAGCACTAGTGGGGGATTAGAGGGCAGGAGGGAAGTCCTGAAGGGTACTCCTCCTGCTCGCTCCCCCCCTGGGCCCCTCATTCTCATCTCCCTAGAAAGACACTCCTTACCTGTTAGGGGTCACTCCCTATTTCTCCCTTCCCCTCAGTCTCAGGCAGCCACTAACTAGCATTCTGTCTTTATGATTTGCCCATTCTAGACATTTCACATAAATGGCTTCATACACTAGGTGGCCTTTTGTGGGTCTAGCTTCCTTCATTCAGCAGAAGGTTTTCAAGGTCCATCCGTGTAGCATGGTGTAGCAGGTACCAATACAGCCTTCCTTTCCATGACTGAATAATACTCTGTCATATGGATATGCCACAGGCTGTCCCTTGTTCATCAGTTCTTGGACAGCAGTCCCTTCCTAAACTCTCCTTAATTTCCTTGTCTGAGTGCACCCAGTGTACTGGCCATGACCCCAGCGGCCGCATGCCACTCCTCTGAGGCGAGCTGAGAACAAGCCCCTTCCTCTTGACTGCCATGCCCGTCCTTGTCCACCTCTTGGCTCTGGCTCCCTGTTCCTTACCCAGTTAATCTTTACTGCCATCTCAGAGGCTCAACCCAACAATTCCACCACTGGATATGTACCCTCTGGGGAGGCTCACGTATGTGCCAAATGACCAAGTGCCTCACGGAGGCGTTATCTGAAATATCAAAAGGCCGAGAGAATCAAAAGATCCGCCAGTGGGGACTGGTTATATAAATTCTGACACTTCTGTAAACTGGAATGTTCTGCAGCTGTTAAAGAGAACCGGGCAGTTCTGTACTTACTAATGAAGGCTGATCTGCAAGAGACACGGTGAAGAGAACAAAGCATGGTGCAGAAAAGTATGCAGAGCGTGAGCTCATTTGTGTGAGGAGGAAAAGATGTGGGCATGGGTGTTAGTAAGAGCACAGAATAATATCTCTGGAGAATACATGAGAAATTGGTAAGAGTAGCTACTTCTGGGGAGGGCACCCAGTGCCAGGGATCTGGGGAGAAAGGAGCCTTACGTATGGGATTGCTTTTTGTGCCTTTTGAATATGCTATCATGTCAGAAAAAAGTCACCTCATCCGCGAAGGCTTCCTTGATTGTCAGTGACTCCCTCATGGTCTTTATGACTGTCTTGGGCTATTGATACCTGTCACCTTCGCCCTGTGAGACGATCCACCTGTCAGCATCTCCCATCAGGACAGTGGGTCTTTGTGGTGGACATGGAGATATGCCATTCAGATGCCCCTTCAAGGGAAGTCTTATATCAAAGCTGCAGCTAGTGATGTACTAGTAAATTTCGGGGGGTGGGGTGGGGGAAGACCTTTTGTGCCTTTTATAGTGTTTGCTAATTTCTTTGGGATAAATGTTCCTATCATGGCTGATTTTAAGCTACAAATGACTTAACAACTGGCTCACAAATCCCTGAATCTTTAATACTGGGTCTTGTGAGCCCATAGGAGCCAGCTCCAGCACGTCCTGGGACCGGGGGTGGAATCAGCATACACCCCCAGCTGTCAGATACTCCAGGGCCTGTCCCACCTGCAGAACTGCAGCCTTCGCAGGTGGGCGGCAGCCAGGGGCTCAGAGAGGCAGGGGTAACAGGTCTGGCCAGTTGGATGGGCAGTACCTGCCCCAGAGTTCTTTCCAAGGCTTTGTCTGGCCAACATTGCAGCACCACCTCAGCTCAGCCCGGCTCCTCCCCTTTCCCTTCGCTGAGTCCTACTCAACAGCTTGGACCTGAAACTCCATCTCAGCCTCTGCTTCTGGAGAACCCCACCTGTGACATTCCTCAGAGGCTGGGGCCCGGCCATTCACCTCCACCTCCCTAGCCTCTGGCAGAGAAAGCCTGGCATGGAGAAGGTACTGACCAGTAGGAAGCGGAAAGAAGGACCTAGTGTGTGTCTATTCATGTTCATTCACTGACTCATTTTACATTGAGCACCAACTGTGTGCTATTCGGTATCACCCCCACTGCAGGGGCCCTGGGAGGACCGTGATGCAGGGAGATGCTATCCCTGCCTTCTCTGGGCCTACAGATCCAAGCCAGGAGCAGCCATAATAACCCTCTTGAATCTGTAAATTTGGTGCATTCTATGAAAGAGTGGAACAGAATGCAGAGAAAACTTTTGACCCAAGAGTAGCTGCTCTTGTGTGCAGCTTCAGGAAGCCTCCCGCAAGAAGGCAAAGGCTGAGCTGGCAGCCAAATAACAGGAAGGATCAAATAGAATCAGCCAAACTTAGCAGGATGGGAAAACAGCATTTCAGACCAGGAAACAGCACATGCCAAGGCCCAGAGGTAGGAGGGATGTGGCCTGCCCACGAAAGAAATGGGAAGAGGCAGGGGGGCTGGCCACTCAGGGCAGGGAGGAGCCTGGATCACCTGCAAGCTAAGGAGTGCCACTGAGGGCCTTTTAGGCAGGGGAGTGGCGAGGTCTGAATGACACCTTTAGAGATCATTCCAGACAGAAAGGAAATTAGGTTAGAGAAGGTCAGAGTGGCAGGGCGGAGATGTGGAAAGACACTGTCCCCATCACCCAAGCCAGAGACGACAGTGGCTCTGACATAGGTGGTGGCAGGAGGGGACAGGAGGGGAAAATCAGCAATACCTGGTGAATGATCCATGGGGAGTTTGTCGGGGGCCCAGGGCAACTCACAGGCCTCTCATGGATAAGGAGACTATGCACTGAAACAAGGAACCCAAAGAAGGACCAGGCTAGAGGAAGAGCACGCATTGAGGGCATTATGGGGAAATTTCTGGCACAGTGAATACCCCGGAAGAAGGGCATCGGGGGAGTCTTTTGGTGCCACTGAAATCTGGCCCTAGTCAGCATGGATGCCCACAGAAGATAATGTGACTAGAGCCCCAGTCAGGATTCAGTCACTTCCACAGACTAAAACATGTGGTTGAAACCAGCCAGAAGTGAGGTAAACCCCTATAATCTTTGGTATTAAAAAAAAAAAAGGTTACAAAAGCACAGGACAGGAGAGTCTGAGAAAGACTGAAAGCTTTACATGACCACAACTTCAATATGAACTAATAAGCTGCTAAAAAACCTGAGGTCATATTAACTGAGGTCCGGGGCCCACAGTAAGGGAGGAGATTGCTATGTGATTTTCAGAATTGAACTACACCCCAGCAGATGGACAGAGACAGATAGAGTATGTATAGGGGAAAGGGCTGGAGACCCCATACCTAAGGAGCTGGAGCTGCTCAGCCTAGAGAAGGAAGTTTCTGGGTGTCCTTGGTCACTGCCCCATCTGCTCTGCAGGCCTATCCTGGGGCAGGGTGAGTGGGAGGGACTGTGTGTCCATCCAGAGGGCAGAACGGGGACTCCAGTTGGAAAGGAGTCACAGGATAGCAGATCCCCGCTCAGTGAGAGGCCAGCCCTTCCCACCACGCGACCATACCTGGATGGGGGGCTGTGGGGAGGTGATGAGCTCCCTGTCCTGCAGAATGTGGCAGCAGCAGCTGGGGTCTGTGGTGGGGATTCCTGCACAGGGTAGGGCGGGGCTACTCTCAGTCTGCTTCTCTGCCCCCCAACCCAGCCCCAAACCTGTCTGGAGAGCAGGAAGAATTTTCCGCACCGCTGGAGGGAGAAAAATCAATCTCTTTCTGACAGGTCCCCCAGGAAGTGCCAACAATGTACCAGGTGCTGCCCAGAGCCCAGAATTACCCAGGGCAGGATTCTTGGGCCTGGGAGGGGCCTTGGGAGAAACTTGGCTCCAGAAAATTCCTTGAATCGTAACACCAAATAGATGCTATTGAAGTTGGCCTCCTGGGCCATGGCAGACTCTGGGGCTGCCCAGAGGATCTGGGGGGGGTGAACTTCTGGGAGGTGGAAGGGGTTCTGAGGGGAGTGAGGTCAGGCAGCGACTTCGGCTCCCACCCAGTCCATGCCGCATGGCACTCCTGTGACCGGGAGTCTCCGATACCCTCCGAAGCGTTCTGAGTGACGTCTAATTTTTAAAAACCAAAAGCTGTTTCTCAGCATTGACTTCCACTTCTTCCTCTCACAGACTCTCCCACATTGAGACCACTGGGAAGAACATGAAGCCCCCACACAGTCCAGGAGGATAGCCCACCCCATGGCGGTCCGAGCCTCCTGCCACGCCCTCCTCCAGGTATGCAGCTCCATTCCTCCCTCCATGGTCTAACCCCCCCAACACTTCAAGGGCCGCCAAAAATGGCCCTCTTCTCAGAGCGTCCCGCCCTGCGCACCGAACGCCAGCAGGACTCGGCCAGCACAGATTTCTCCCGCTCCCAGGGCCCTTCTCCAGTGCCCTGCTTGTTTCACGGCAAGGCTGGTGTGGCCTTTGGAGCTCTGCAAACACTGACTCCTCAGTGAGGCTTTCCCACAGCCACCCTGACTGCAGTCACCCTGTCAGCGATGGCTCCCAGCTCCTGCCAGTCAGCCCTGCCAGATCCCACTGCTCACCCCTCCCAGTTCTCACTGCTCACCCCTCCCAGTTCCCACCAGTCAGCCCTCCCAGTTCCCACTGCTCATCCCTCCCAGTTCCCATTGCCCATTCCTCCCAGTTCCCACTGCTCACCCCTCCCAGTTCCCATTGCCCATTCCTCTCAGTTCCCACCAGTCATTACTCCCAGGTCCCATTGCTCATTGTTCTCAGATCCCGCTGCTCATTGCTCATGGTTCCCAATGCTCATTGCTCCCAGATCCCACTGGTCATTGCCAAGGATAGGATCTTGACTCAGGCCAGTCAGGGCCAATCAGAACAAGTCCTGAGGATTCAGTGTGAAGAAAAAATAAGAACCTTTCTGGTTATTTCCCGCCAGATGTGAAGAAGGAATGCAAGGGCCAGAGCTATGGATAGGCATCTTGCAATCATATGGGTGTGAGAATGGAGTTAACTAGGAAAGCAGAACTGAGGAAAGAAAGAGAGGATGATGGGTATGTGCAACTGGTTCCTAGGAATATCTTCTGCATCCTGGATCAAGCTGGACTTGAATGCATTACCCCAGGACCATTCAGTTCCATGAATTGATGAATTTCCTTTGTTTTGAAGCTGGTTTTCCTCTATCTTAAAATATCCTAATGGATACACAGCTCCCTTTATTTATAGGAGAGATGCTTTCTGTAAAGCTGATAGCCAGTCCATGGGTTTTAAGTCACAGCATGGACTGGCTAAAGACTGGTTTGCTTAAAAGGGCCTTGGGGAGGCCAGGACCTTGATGGCTGGAGACTGAGGTTAGCTGGGTATCTGCTGCTTCCTTTCCTTTGACCCCCCCACTGTTGGCCAGCCTGGCTCCTCTGCAGGAGGGGTCAGTTCTGGACCATTTGCACCCCAGGTAATGAGCAGTGACTTAGGCAATCAGAATCGGTCTCTACATGACAACATGTTGTAATGGAAAGCAGCCTAAAGCTACCTAGGAAGCCCCAAGAACCCTGGTTCAAATCTTACCTCTGGTCACCACATGCCAGTGATGACAGACATGACCAAAGGGAGCAGGGCACACTTCCTGTCTGGCTGTCCATTTCCTCATCACAACCAGCCTGCCTCTGACCACAGAGGCTGAAAACCCAAGACACCACTTGATAAAAACAGAGGCCTGAGAGAGTGACTTCTCGTTTCCCATCTTTGGATGCTGTGATGTGAGAGTGTGATTCCTGGAGCTTAGGCAGCCATCTTGTGACTAAGAGAACCAGAGGCTGACAAGGGGACAATGGCGGACCAGCAGGATAGAAACCCAGGTCCTCGAAGAATTGTTGAGCCTCTGAAAAAAAAACTTCATCCAGACTTTATTTTGCAAAAAAAAGCCAACTCCTTTCATTGAAACCACTTCTAATAAGATGTTTTTGTTACTTGTAACCAGATGCAACCTCAGTGATTTGCTCTTTCTTGTAAAGCAGGAGCAAGTCGTTCCTCAGAAGAGACAGTGGGGATTAAGTGCGAGGAGGGCAATCGGGGCCTGGTGCAGGGCATCTCACACAATAGCCCTAGCCTGGTGAGTTTTCCTATTTCATTCATGAATGCTGAGATGTATGGGCACAGCCCTGGAAGGACACGGGCAGAGGAGCAGCGATGTGGGGTGGAAGACTAATCGGCTGGAGGTCCTGGTGCTGCCTCTACACAGCTGTGTGACTCTAGGCAAGTCCCTTTCCTTCTCTGGGCCTCAGTTTCCCCCACCTGTACAATGAAGGGGTTAGAGAAAGATCTTCAAGAGAGAAGACAAGGACACAGAGGGCCAAGGAGGACAGGGGTGGGAAGGAGAGCAGTTGGCCGAAACCTGCCACATTCTCCCAGATGTCCCCAGGGTATGTGTCAATTCCAGTGTGGTACAGTAGCCACACAGACGCAGAGGTCATTGTGAGTGCCGAGTGAACCCTGCTAAAGAGGCTCTGGGCCTTCATCCTCCCTCCCGCCCTCCCACACCCAGGCCGACTTGCCCCAGAAACCTATGCTGTTGTAAACACCCCAGCCCAGCTCCTGAGGCTTGTCCATATAGCCGGCACCTGGCTCGGGAGCCCAGGGTATCTTCATGAAGCCCCCAAGCTGGCCACCTCTTCTACCCGCACACCGCCCACTCATGCCTGCAGTGTCTCCCCCCATCCCTGTTACCACTGGTGCTTGCTCCCACTCTCAGATCCTAACCACCCTCTCCCCAGCAGGACACCTGGTTCCAGAATCTTCTGTGGACAAACCCCACGTGAGCTGGATCACATGGGAAAGCTGGCCATTGGTCAAGGAGAGGCACAGAAAGCAGGGGGTAGGTCTGCGAGGCGCGGAGGCCTCATCTCCCTAGGGCTGATGTTTGGTTTCCCCAGAAGGGAGGTGACCTGAGCAGGATGGTCACCCAGTCCTGCCGGCTTCCTCTGCTAGGCCTCCATGCCCTAGCCACCCCAAGTAGCATGTGACCCAAACCACTTGCACCAGCCAAGCTGAGCACTTGCCCCTCATCCTGTGTGTATGATAAGGGGTGTCCCTTACCGCACTTGGGCCACTTCCGGTGCTCCTTACCTCACGGGCACATTCCCAAGGAGCCTGACAAGATGGGGGCCCTGCTGGTGTCAAGGCTGGCTCCGTCGCTCACCTCCCGTGAGAGCCCAGATGTGCTGGGCAGTCTGTCTGCCCCCTTCTCCAGCCCGGAGGCTCACGTGTGAACACTACGCCCATAGACCCCCTACCCCCCAGCCTCTGGTCAGGTCCAGCCAGTGGGAGACCCCGCAGAAGACTGGAGGGCAGGAAGAAAGAGAGGCTGGGACACTTAGTCCCCAGACTCCCTCTCTGTGGGGCCATATGGTGGCTCTCACTGCATTCCCCTACCTATAACCACGGCTCCTAAATCGTTCCTCTCCTCCAGCTATACTCTCTCCAGTGACATGTTCCCTTCCCTGCCCCTTCAGGCCTCCAGGTAGTAAGAACTCCCCAGTGTCGCCAACACTCGGTGCTACAACAGCCCTCACAGGATGCCCCAAATGCTGCCCACACCCCTTGAAGTAATCCCTCCATTACACTCTCTTCTGTTACCCCAACTGTATCATCCACCAGACCCTGGCCGGGACACTGGTGGGCAAGGTACGCCACCTCCGTGAGCCTTGGTTTTGTCCCCTCATTCAGTGGAACTCACGCCCTGGTGGCACGGCGAGGGCCGAATGACCAAAGGTATAGTGCCAGGCCGAAGGAGGCCCTCGGAGATGTGGCTGTTGTTATTCTGACCTTTAAATTATTTACAGTGCTGCGTGACGTTTTTGTGTTGGACTTGGCTAAGAGTAGGGACAATTTCTCAGAAATGAGCTCTGGGCTGGCTTCTCGCCCAAGCTTCACCGGTTCCTCCCACCAGACCGTGAGCCCCATGAGGGCAAGAAACCATGTTCAACCCCAATAAAAGCCGCTCACTTCGTTCAGCCACTGTTCTAAATATTCCACACAGAGGCAGATTTATTATCATCATCCCCATTCTACAGCCGAGGAAGCTAAGGCACCAGGGAGTCACAGTTAGGAAGCGTGGGGTCTGGTCTTCCGCCACAGGCAGTCCCCCTCAGGAGCTCTGCGGGCCAGCTGAACAGAAGGAAGCCTGAGGGCCCGGATGGCCTTGTTCCCTTAGGCTACAGTCTCGTGGGCTGGTTTGTGTAGTGGACACTGTGGTGTCCGTCCGGGTCCTCCTCCAGGACCCACACTCACTGCCCCACTGTCCGGGGTGTGGCCGCTGATCCTCCAAGGCGGGGTCCTCCTAGGAGCTGCTCTGCCAGCATGGAAGCCACCTCACCCAAGGTCCTGCCCCTCCTCGGGGCAACTCCAGCCAATGACCGGTTGATGCTGGCTACCAAGACCTGGTCTCCCTGCCTCAGCTGGGGACAACTCTAAAGGGCCGTTCCAGCCCCAGAGCATCTCGTGGGACCAGCTGAAGCCTCTGTGGGGGCTACAACACAGCCCCTTCTCTCCCTTGCTTCCTTACAGGTCTGTCTCCCCAGAGCCCTTCCTGGAAATGCCCTGCATGTGCATTTCCACATCAGGGGCCGCTTCCAGTGGCCCTGATCTAGGGCAGCGTATAACCCAGCAGGCAGCTGGCCCTGGGCCATGCCCCCCAGGCACCACAGGTGTGAGCACTGCCCTGGCAGGAGAGGCTGCAGGCTGCCAGCCCAGAATCATCACTGCCTGCCCCTCCTCCTGCTGCTCCTCCCCCCTCCCCCCTCCTCCTGCTCCTCCCCTCCCCCTCCTCCTCCTCCTCCTCCTCCCCCTGCTCCTCCTCCTCCCCCTGCTCTTCCTCCTGCTCCTCCTCCTGCTCGTCCTCCTGCTTCTCTACCTGCTCCTCCTTCTCCTGCTCCTCCACCTGCTCCTCCTCCTGCTCCTCCTGCTCCTCCTCCTCCCCCTGCTCCTCCTCCTGCTTCTCCTCCTGCTCCTCCTCCCCCTGCTCCTCCTCCTGCTCTTCCTCCACCTGCTCTTCCTCCTGCTCCTCCTCCTGCTCCTCCCCCTGCTCCTCCTCCTGCTCCTCCCCCTGCTCCTCCTCCTGCTCCTCCTCCCCCTGCTCCTCCTCCTGCTCTTCCTCCACCTGCTCCTCCTCATGCTCCTCCTCCTGCTCCTCCTCCTGCTCCTCCTGCTCCTCCTCCTCCCCCTACTCCTCCTCCTGCTTCTCCTCCTGCTCCTCCTCCCCCTGCTCCTCCCCCTGCTCCTCCTCCTCCTCCTCCCCCTGCTCCTCCTCCTGCTCCTCCCTCTCTTGCTCTTCTTCCGCCCCCTCTTGCTCTCTCTGCTCCTCCTGCACCGCCCCAGCTCCCCCCCTCTTGCGTGTCAATCCATCATGACCAGAAAGCTGCATGTCATTCAGCTGCAGCTGTATTCCTCTGGGCAACTCAGATGAAAGAGAGGAAAAGGCAGCTTTTTTTGGTAAACATTTGGAGTATTTTCTTCTCAGCCACATTCTTTAAGTCATATTGGATGCACTGACTTCAAGCAAATATTCCTGTCTGCCTCAGGTGGGGACGGCAGGGGGAGAGCCGCGTTCCATAGAACAGAGCCCCTGGAATGCAAGCAGGTTAGCCCCGACTGCAAGGCGGGTGCAACGTCCGGCCAGGGCCTCAGGACAAAGAGTGTCAACCCAAACCAGAGAGAGACGTTTCCCTGTCTAGACTGGGCCCTTCTGAAATTCAGTGCTGGCCAGGTTACAACTGCTCCAACACCATCTATGGCTCCCTGTTGTTGGGGTTAAAGCCCAGTCTTTTGTCTGGCTCTCCAGGCATCCACGAACTTGGCCTCTGCCCAACTCTGGGGACTTGAAGGAAGCCATGTCTCAGGGACAAACACCCCCTCGCCCCTAGACTTATCTCCTTCTAGGTTCCCACTGCCCCCAGGACACCTGTCTGCCCCTGCACACAGTCATGTCCAAACACACCCCACGAGTCACATGCACACGCATCCTCCCCATATGCATGGCCCCCAATGAGCCCCATGCTGTTCACACCCTCACAATCATCACCACACACTCTGTCACACATGTGCTCACAATCGCCGGCTCCCTCACTCCCAGTCACACACGTGTGTGCAAACTCACATACACGACCTCACACCACTCACCCCTGCTTAGCACATGCTCACATAGTCCCTCACCCACCCAGACACACCACATACCCTCCTGTGCTCAAACGCACACGTACACACACACATAGAGCCCCCCACATACTCACACACGGACACAAACACATACACCTTCCCATACACACACATCATACACATACACCCCCCACACTCTCACACACTCCATACACACATCTACCCCTCACATGCTCACACACATATATACACATACACTATATACACATACACGCACACACACACTCACACATGTCAAACACACAGACACCTCCCCACACACACACTCGCATCCATACAACATGCATACAACCCTCACATGCATGCTTGTAGGCATCATACACACAAACCCCTTGCACACATGCTTGTACACATACACACAGACACCTCCCCTCACACACGCTCGCACACAGGATACACACATCCTCAGATGTGAGGGAACCCAGGTGGTGGAGGCCAGCAAATGGGCTCCCCTGCCCTTCCTAGCCAGGGGCCCTGGGTCAGGCCTCAGCTTTGCTTATCTATAAACTGAGACTCGCACAACCCATTTGAAGGACTGTGGGGGGCATTTAAGGTAGAAACCCCATTTTAGAGGTGGAACAGACAAGCTCCAAGCAGGGCAATGGCTGATCACAGTGCTGCCTCCTAACCCCCGCCCGTCTCTCCCAGACACACTCTGTCTGCTTCTTTCCCGTGAGCTGACTCACCCAGAGGGAGCAGGGTTGACCCAGGGAGGGGGGCTGCCTCCGACAGCGTCGGCCCGAGAGACAGGGTCTGGGTGGGGGATGTGGACTGTGGCCCGGAGTAAGGTAGTCAGGTGACCCCAACTATAGCATGAGGGGCAGGGAAGCCAGCAGGAGGGCGCTAGAACCACTGAACCCACTTGTTCCTTCCAACTTCCGGAGCATCAGTGAATTGGCCTTGGCATGCATTCGTTCTTTCATTTAGTCATTCATTCATGTATGCATTCATTCTTCCATTAATTCATCCTTCTACCACATGTTCATTTAATCCCTGCTCTGGGCCGGGCCCTGAGGTTGATGGCCAGGTGGGCAGAACGAGGCAAGCCCCCTGCTCTCTGGAAGCTTACACTCTGGGAGGAAGGTGACCATGCATCCAACTGTGCCACAGGCCGAGGTCAGCCCCCACCAATGGTGGCTCTGAAGGAAAGCACACACCTGCCCCTCCTGTGGTCCCAGACCCCAGCCGTTCTCCTCCCACAACCCGACTGGAAAATGTTTTTGAGACAATGGAGGAATCTGAATCAGGTGGGGTATCATACAGCCTTGAGGAACTGTTCATGTTGTTCTGGGTAATAACAGTACCATTGTTATGTTTTTTAAAAATCCTTACTGACTAGTGAAATAAAATGATGTCTGGAATTTGCCCTAAACTGTTCCAGTTTGGGGGATTTGGGGTAGACACTGAAACAATGCTGATGGCTGTTGGCCAAATGTTGGGGTTGTTGTAGTTGAGGGTTGGGTATGTGGGGTTCATTATACTGTTCTCCCTCCATCTACCCCCATCATCCCCTGCTACCTCTGACCTCACCCTATGCCTTTGTCCACTGCACTCCAATTATAATGCATTCCTTGCTGTTTCTCCAATATACCAGGGATGCTCCTGCCTCAGGGCCTTTGCACTTGCTGTCCCTTTGCCAGGAACACTCTTCCCTACCCTCTCTATATATGGTTCTGTCCCTCCCTTGACCTTTGCTCAAATCTCTCCTTTCCAAGAACACTTTCCCTGACCCCTGTTTCCCTGGTTCATCTTGTTCCCTTGCGTTAGTAACTGACATAGCACACATTTTCTTTGTTTGGTTTCTCTTGTCTCCCACTGGAATGTAAACTGCTCAAGGACAGGGACTTGGTCTGTCTGCTCCTGGCCGTGTCTCCAGCACCTAGGCCTGTGCCAGGACTATAGCCGGTGCTCAGAAAATACTTGCCGAACGAATGACTGAGAGCAGTAATGGTGGAGCCCGACTAGAGTGAGGTGAGGACATATCCTTCTGCGCTGAGAACTGACGTTGAGGAGCATGAGGCTGGACAGGAAGGAGGCAAGGACAGGCCGGGCAGAGAGAACAGCATGGGCAAAGGCCCCAGGGCAGAAGAAAGCGGGGAGCAGTCAAGACAGGGAGAGAGGGCCAGCCCGGCCTCCTGATGGGACCGGGGCAGAGGACCGGGGCGGGGGCTGGGGGGCTTGGTATTTGAGAAGCCCCCTCAGGTCATCCTGTGGATGACAGCCCAGAGGCCTGAGCAGGTGCAGGAAGCAGGAAGGTGGAGCCTCAGCCAGGCGGAACCGCAGATGAAGGGCAAGGAAGCTCACAGAAGCTGGAGGACCGCTTGGCCATTTTCCAGAAAAAGGTCCCTGTGAACCTGCTTTGGTGGCGAATCGGCCACAGCACCTGCTGCCCTTGCTGGCCCTGGCCAGCCCGAGGAGGATGCAGAGCCTGAGCTCCCAGCAGCCCAGTGCCTCTGTCTGTCCAGACCCTCCTCTCCTCACCCCGGGACCTGGGCTCCTGCAGGGACAACTCTGAAGACGGAGAACTTCAAAGACCCCTGGTATCTAAACACAAGGACGGTGCAAGAGCCAGACCAGAAACAGGCATCCACACAAAACCTGGATGTGAACGTTCACAACAGCACTATTCTCAGGAGCCCCAACGTGAAACAAGCCACGCATCCCTCAGCTGATAGGTGGATACACAAAATGGGGCATATTCATACAATGGACTATTTTTCGGCCATAAAAAGGAATGGAGGATTGATAGAGGCTCCACATGGATGGTCCTTGAAAACACAATGCTGAGTGAAAGAAGCCAGTCACAAATGATCACCTCGTGTATGATTTCGTTATATGAATTGGCAAATCCACAGAGAAAGAAAGCAGATTAACGGTTGCCTGGAGCTGGGGAGCCAGGAGTGGGGACTAACTGTTAATTGCTAACAGGTACGTGGTGTCTTTGGGGGGTGAGGAAAACATCCTAAAATTGTTATGGTGAGGGTAGTGCAACTCTGAATCCCTTCTGTGCGCACTTAATGCCATTTCTGAACCCCACAACACCCGTGCCACCTCAGGGCCTTTGCAGCTGCTATTCCCTCTGCCTGTGACACCCTTCCTTGGGTTCCTCAGCTCCAGCTCTGCTCCTCAAAGTGACCCTCGCTGGACAGCCTCTCCACGGTGCCCCGTACGCTGTCCCCAGGGTAACCCCCTGTCATAGTGCCCTGTTAACATCCTCCCAAGCCCTTGGGGCACTTGAAGATGACTGATTTGCCTCTCCCCTCCCTGCCTAAATGTCAGCTCCAGAAAAGCATGGCCCTTATTTGCCTTGTTCAGGAGGCATCTAGAAGAGGCTCGCCTCTTGCATCTCCTCAGCCAGCATTTGAATGCAATGCAGGAGTGACTGCGTGAGCATAGGAATGAGTTCATCCTGGATCAGGAGCCTCGCCGGCCACTTCCTTCATGGTGGGATCTTGTAGAAGAGGCCCTGACTTAGTCCATAGAAGAGCAAGGTGCCCAGGTGTCATAGAGGGGCTCCATGACAGGGGACATAAGGGATGCATGCTCCGGAGCATGGAGGAAAGACCCAGGAATGAGGTCACACTGGCCGAACACCTTCTGTGCCCCCAGCCACCCCGCAGATGAACTGCCCTAACTCCAACGAGGCCCTGCCCGGGTGACCAGGTACCAATGAAGCCCTTTGAACCCTTATCCCAGAGCAGAGGTTCTCTTGGTGTTGGTGTCCAGGCACAAGAGCTGGTATCTGGGAGGGTGGGCTAGCCTGGCCTGAGGTTCCATGTTGCCCCACACATCCCAGAGGACATGGGCGCAGGGACACCTCCCCTGAGATATGCTTTTTCCTGCCCCTGATGGAGTCGGGTTTTTTCCAGCCAGGCGACTAGGAAAAACACCCTGGGTTATCTCTGTGCCAGGGCGGTTTCCAGAGAGGTGGGGTGGGGCCTTCTCCCCCCCCCCCCGGGTGGAGGAGGGCCATAGTTGAGGAATAAACTCCTCTGAAGCTACAAGGAATTGCCACAGGAGCTAAGACCCGAGGGCTCAGAGGGACCTGGGGCTCTGTCCCAGCCCTGCCACCAAGAGCTGTGTGTTCGGAGGATTGTGAGTGGGCCTGGAAGAGCCTCTGAAACCACGTCACACCAAAGGAACTGGAGCATCTTAGAGCAGAGAGAGGAGTTTTCAACGTCCTGACTGGGAGTCCTAACTCTGCTGCCACCTTGCATGGGAGCCACGCACCCGGCTGGGCGACCACAGGAATATCGCTTGACCTCTCTGAGCCTGGTTCTTCAACAAGAAAACTGGGGGTTAAGAACAACAACAGACACCATCTCAGGGTCGTTAACTGAGGCAGAGTAGGTGAGGTTTCTTGCCTCTAGAGGACAGGGCTTCAAGGGGACCAGGTCGGTGCCGCCAGATTCTTGCAGGACCGCTTTCTGCAGAGGATGCCAATAGGCCTGAGGACCTGGGGAGCAAATCTGGCTCTTCCTAGTTGTTTTGGAGGGGCAGCTCCCAACTGAGAGCCTGCAGGATGGGAGTAGGCTTGGAGGGAGAGGGTTCCCTCTCACCAGAGGTATGCAAGCCAGATTTAGATCTGTACTGTCCAAAATGGCTCGGCCACATGAGCACTCAAACTATGGTTAGTCTTAACTGAGATGTGCTGTGCAAATGCCAAGATTTCAAAGACTTCTTATGGGGAAAAAATAACGTAAAGTATCTCAGTATTTTCAAATTGATGACATATTGAAATGACAATATTTTAGGTGCATTAGATTAAGTGAAATATATTAATAAACTTCATGTCACCTTTTTAACCTTTTTGATGTGGCTACCAGAAAATTTAAATTACATACACGGCTTGTATTAATTTCTTTTGGACAGGTAGGCAGAATCCTTGCTGCTCAAAGAGTGGCCCCAGGACCAAAGAGCATGGCCTTGTGGGAGTTTGTTGGAAATATGGATTCTTGGGCCCTACTCCAGAACCTACAGAATAGGAGGCTGCATTTCCACATGCCCCCTAGGTGATCTGTGTGCTTGTTTAAATTTGAGACACCTTGCAGACGCCTTGTTTGGAGGTCTGGGGGAATCTCCCCTTCAGGTAGGGAGTCGGAGCCACAGTGACCTGAAGTCCAGCCTGTATTACGTGAAATATTAATTGATGCCTTTGTCCTTGAGTCATATACTTGGTCCGTAGTGTCCTTTAAACCCCGCTTTCTCACGCCAGGAAGCAAACATACTTTCAAGAGAAAAGGGTAGCTTCATGAGGGACTAGTCTGTCTTCAAAATGAACAGTATCCGGGCGCCTGGGTGGCTCAGTCGGTTAAGCATCTGCCTTCGGCTCAGGTCATGATCCCTGGGGTCCTGGGATCGAGCCCCGCATCGGGCTCCCTGCTCCATGGGAAGCCTGCTTCTCCCTCTCCCACTCCCCCTGATTGTGTTCCTGCTCTCACTGTGTCTCTCTCTGTCAAATAAATAAAATCTTAAAAAAAAAAAAAGAAATGAACAGTATCGGGGACTACACCAATGGTTGGCATCCTAACTTTTTAAAGCCTGGGACATAATCTCAGAAAATAACTGAAATGTTATGTGTTAAAAAGAAAAAAACCCCAAAATGTAACCAACTCCCCCTAAATTCCTCCCTCTTTTTCTCTCCGAAAACTTGGCCCACAGGCATTAAGTGGCACTAAATATAGAAATGGTAAGCAAGTAAATCACTCAGAGGTGCCACAGGTTGCCCAGGGCCTGTTTTACGGTTGAGTTGTAAACCATTGAGAGCTGAGAGCTGTAATTAAAATGCTGACAGCCTCCCAACTGTGAACAGGACGGACGGGAGGGAGCAGACTGGGAACCCGCTTGGAGGGAAGCGGGGAGGGTGGTGCCTTTCCAAATGCACATCAGCCCAGGTTCAAAGTCCGCCATTGGCTTTCCAGGACACAACCAAACTCACGCTCCTCAGCTCACTGAGGCCAGGAGGTGCTGTGCCCTCCCTCCTCCCAGCCCCACTCCCAGACCCAACCGCGTGACTTCATTTCCTCTCGCTCTCGCTCAGGGAGGGACACGCTGCTCTTGGCCTCAGGCTTTGTGCCTGTGCTGTTCCCTGTGTCTCAAATGCTATTCCCCACATGGCCCACTTCCTCACTTCCGGCTCAGAACTCGCCTTCTCAGACTACCCTGACTACCTAATATAAAATACCCCCTCCCGTCCTCCCTGTCTTCTCATTGTGCTCGATTTTTTCATTATAGCACTTATGATTCTCTGCCAGTAGATTCTCTTTATATTCAATGATTTGTTTGTCCTCTGCTTTCCCTCTGGAATGTCAGCTCCATAAAGGCAAGTATCATCTAATCCCAGAGCCTAAAACGGTACCAGAGACATAAATAGGTGCTTAATAAACATTTGTTGAATTAATGAATGCATGGATTTCCATCCCTTTCTTTCAGCTGGTCTGGTGATCTCACTGGGAAAATGTCCAACTTGCCAGCAATGAGCTCAGCTTTTCACCCATCCATTCAACCAGCCATCCTTCCCAATAACTATCCATTCATCCATCCATCCATTCATCCACCTGTCCAACCACATAACCATTCATCCAATGATCCTTCCAAATACTACCCATCCATCCCTCTATCCTTCCAAATACCCATCCATCCATCCAACCATCTTCTAATATCTATCCACCTAATCATCCATCCGTTCATCCACATGACCATCCACCCACCCATCCAAACCAACCCCCAGATGGTTAGACCTCCTATCCTGGGGTCCTACATTCCCCTTTACCAGATCCAGTTCATGCCATCATGAACACATGCAGTTACTCACCATTTCCCTCTGTTATTACGGTGTAAGAACGTCAAAAGCAGGAATTGTGTGTCTCATTTATCTCTGATTTCCAGTGCCTAACTCTTAGCAGGTGTTATTGAAGGTTTCCTGAAGGAGTATTTTTTCCTTTCCCCTTATTTACTTGTTCTGCATTCCCTAGCAGCCTGTGAGCTCCCTGATGGCCAGCACCATTTTTCAGTCATCTGGGGGTCTCTAAAATCTTACACTGGACACAAAGAAGACACGTTGTAAATATTTAACGAATGAGTGAATGAGTGAATGTGCAGAAGAGAGGAATATAGCAAGAGTATAGACTCTGGAGCCAGACTGCCTGGATTCAGATGCTGGCTCTCTCTCTATTAGCTGTGTGGCCTTGGGTGAGTCAATGAACTTGAACACAATGAACACTGGAACTTGAACACAAGGAACCCTCATTCATAAAGGGCAGATAATAATAGTCCTTACCTCACTGGGTTCTTAGGAGATTTTTATGAGTTAATAGATATGAGGAACTTAGAATAGTGTCTGGAGTAAGACAAAGGCTACATAGGTGTTTAAAAATGAAATCTCCATTTAAAGCTGGCCCATAGGAACAAATATCCACAGCACAGAGTCTTGAGTTTAAAAGGTGGGAAGGAAGCGTCTGTCTGAGCTTGCGCTGTTCCCACAGGAGGCCTGCTACAGCAAACACTTTAACTTTTTCCAGCCACACTGGGATCATTTTGCAAACTACCAATATTATGCCAGGTGGTCATAAGTGCTATGTAGAAAAAGAACACATGGAAAGGGACAGGAAGTGGTGAGGCAGATGGGACTGCAGTTTCAAATAGGGGGGCAGGAGAGGACTCAAAGACTTGAGAAGGTGAAGGGGTGACTGTCTGGAGGGTGAGCATTCCAGGCAGAAGAAAGAGCAAATGCAAAGGCCCTGGGGTAGGGATATACCCAGTGTATTTAGGGAACAGTGTAGGTGGAACAGAGTGAGTGAAGAGGAAGTAGAAGGAGATGAGGCCAGAGGGTCACAGGGGCCCAGGTCACAGTGCTGGACATTGTGAAGACCTGATGTCTACTCTGAGTAAATTGGGAGCCGCTGTGAGGTTATGAGCAGAGGAAAGATGATTTCACTTATGCTTGAAAGGACTGCAGGGGCCCAAGGTGGGAGCAGGGAGACAAGTTAGGAGGCTATTGTACTACTTCAGGAAAGAGATGACGGTAGCTTGGACCAGAGGATCACGGACACAGGTTGTTACAAGGGGGAAGATTCTGGATAGATGTTGTAGGTAGAACCAACATGTTGGATGTGAGCTGTGAAAGAAAGAGTCAAGGACAAATCCAAGCTTTTTGGCTTGGGCAACTGGAAGGATGGAGCCACCGTTTCCTAAGCTGGGATGAAGGACGCAGGAGCCCATTTATGGGAGCAAGATGAGCAAGGAGGTTTGGGACAAGTGGGGTTTCCCACAGACATCCCAGAATGGGGAGCAGTAAGCAGCTGGATGTGTGAGGCTGGAGCTGGGGTAGGAAGTCTGGGCAAGAGACGGTACTGGACAACTCCACAGATCCTGGAACGTGGCAAGTGCTTGTGTGCCTGTGTCATGGGGCCAGAAAGGACAGGGGCAGGACCCTCTCCGGAGGTGGCTGCTCGGACATGACTGACAGACCCAGATGGACCTCCCCTGTCACAGAGAGCTCAGGACCAGGGTGGCATTGCAACGGCTGGGTCCCCTGGCAACCCTTTCTGTTCAGTAAAGTGACAAATCCCGATGACCTCCCAGACATGTCCTTCTCCCGTCGCCCATGCTAGTCCTCGTAGCATGCTGCTTGTCTGGTACGTGGGAAAAATGGAGCTTGAGAGCTAGAAAGACCCTTAGGAATAGAATATAGGAATTAAAACCTTACTGTAGCTTTAAAATGACTACTATTGCTACTAATAATAATGATATTCATAATAGCAGCTACTGTTTGCCCAGCACTCATCATGCAGGAGAGCATGGGACTCAGCACTCTGGGAGCATGATAGCCTTCAGTCTGCACAACGGCTCTGGGAAGTACCGGTCACTGCCTTTCTCCCGGCGAGAAAACTGAGGCTCAGAGGCAGAGGACTGCCCAAGGTCACGCCACGAACAAGTTGCAAAGTTGGGATTTTATTGCAGCTCTTTCCACAGCCGTATCATTCCTATCTCCCAGAGCGGAACAAAGCCCAACATCCCTTCGTGAGTCAAGGGCACAGTGTGGCTAGGAGCCCCCTGCCTGGCCTCCCTGCCCCGGACCCTCAAAGCCCAGGAGAGAACAACTCCCCACAGAACCACCCTCCCCGCAGACTGAGCGGCATCCAGCCAGACCCTCAGTTGCCTCATCTGCAAAATGGGCACAATTTCACCCCTCCCTTGGAGGCAAGGTCTGAGCCTTAACCATCGAAGTGTTAAAGAAAGGTTTTGCAAATGTTATTGTTAGGGGTACCTGGGTGGCTCGGTCGGTTAAGCATCTGCCTTTGGCTCAGGTAATGATCTCAGGGTCCTGGGATGGAGCCCCGAGTCGGGCTCCCTGCTCAGCAGGGAGTCTGCTTTTCCTTCTCCCTCTGCCCCTCCACCCTGGCTCATGCTCTCTCTCTCTCTCAAATAAATAAATAAAATCTTTAAAAAACAAAACAAAACCCCCCAAATGTTGTTAGAATTATTATTTCACAATACAACCAATCCTTCCAGGTTTACCCCCCTGCCAAAATATATATATATGTGCACGCCTACAAAGGCAGATGGCCAGGAGGAAATCTGACTCAGATGCTTTCCACCTGAGCAACCTCAGTGTACCACGTAACCGGTCTGTGCCTCAGTTTTCCTCATCTGTAAAATGGGAGTGATCACATAGGCCCTACCCTGCATGGTCATTTGTGGAGAGCACTTGGAATGCGCTGGCACATGTTGTGTCAGGCCTTGCGAGAGGCGCACAGAGCAGCTGAGTGCTGCTTTCCCACTGCCTGCACCCTCCTGGCCCAGGGCCTGCCCCCCACCCATGTCCTGGGGAGGTCCTGAGTTGAGGTCACTCATTCTGCTACCGCTGGCACTGCCCAGGAGCCTGAGACGCTGCTCAGGTCGCCGCCTGGACCTCAGCTGTCCATCTGTGGAATGGAGTTCACGAGGATTTCCACCTCCTCCCCATTCCCCGGGGGCTGTTAGGCCAGTGAAACGGATAGACTGGGTGCTGGGAGGGAGCGAGCCCTCACTGCTGTGAGCAGTGTTTATTATCTGCATCTCAAAGACACACTGCAAGGTCCAGATTTAAGGAAGCCCCTCTGTCAGGCAAGGAGCCCCTTTTCAGGACACACTAGCATGTGGATTTTTCCTCAAAGGACATGCAAGTGTTCAGAATTAGGGAAAATGACCTGCGTGCTCCCCTACATCCCTGGACCCCACCCCACTCTTCCCTCCTTCCCTCCAGGACCATTCCTGCCCCTCCCCTCCCCTCCCTGTCTTCCCCCAACCACTCGGCTCCCCCTCCTCTCATCCCAGCAGATTTGATAACACCCAGGAGTCCCAATCCACCTCCTGAGGACAAAGGCAGCAATTGTCCCTGGTGGGCGCCTTTTGACTCGGTCTCACCACGGTGAAATCGAGCCCCCGCGACTTCACCTCACTGGGGAGGCCCCGCAGGGCCCCCTCCTCACCTCAGGTCGGTTTCAAATGAGCCCCCTGGCTGAAGGGCCAGCAGCCACACTGGGAAATCCTTCCAAGAGAAATCAGATGACCACTGTTTGAGAACCCCTTGGGCTGGCGAGGGGCCAGGAGGTGAAAGGATTTGCTGCCACTACTGCCAAGAACTTCCCGAGTCCCCTTAATAACACCACCAATGCCCGTGCCCACTGCCGCCCTACGCTGGCGGGTGCTGTCCAATAGGCCTCCCTGCAATGATGAAACCATCTGTACGGTCGCCACGAGCCACACGTGGTTCCCCAGCCCGTGACATGTGGACTGCAGAGCTGAATGTCTCTTACTCGTTTGTAATTAGTTTGAATGTAAATAGCCACACATGGCCTGTGGCAACTGTATCAGATGGAACACTTATAAGCACCCCATGTCACTGAGAGCACCTACTGTATGCCAGGCCCCATGCTGGGCTCTGAGAGATGCCAAGGTGACTCTCACAACTGTCTGGAAGGATGAGGAGAATTTGGCAGGGGGAGATGATGTGGCCCTCAGGCTGCCCTCACAGGCTGAGCAAGCCCAGAAGCCCCGTTAAAACAGAAGGTGCCCCAGGTCCCTGCACAGGTGTGGGCATTCCTGGGCATGGCCAAGTCTGGGCATCTCCTCAGGCAGTGGCATCCTGAGCACCCCCCCATGACACCCCAGAGCCCCTCCCCATGGGGAGGGGCAATGTGCAGAATTCTCTTCACACAGCCAACTCCCCTCTGGCCTGAAGTGTCCTCTCCCAGGCAGAGGACGGTAGCCCAGGATTGGCCCAGGGCCATGGTGCCAGAGTGGGAGAGGATTCACAGTGCCTGAGGGGGCTGAGGACTGCAGAGTCTCCAAGTTCCCCACAACAGGGGATCTGAGAATCTTAGAATCACAGTGTGTCAGAACTGGAAGTGAGAAGAAATGCATCCAAGCCCAAGAACCTCTGAGGCTGGTAAGACAGTTCAATGGTTAGGAACTGAGTCTGGAGCCACATGGCTTGGGTTCAGATCTGAGGGTGGCACCTGCCAGCTGTGTGGCCCTGGGCAAGTTTCTTAACCTCTCTGTTTCTCAGTTTTTCCATTTGTAAAATGGAGACAACAGAGAATCCCGACCTCATAAAACTGTTGTGGGATTAAATGAGTACATGCATTTCAAGAGCTAATATTAGAATCATGTCTTTATTCTCCCTGCAAACACACACCTGCCCACCAGCCGATCTCACTTTCTGGTAGCCAGTTCTTTCTCACCAGAGCTGAAATTTATATCTTCCCATATTCTTCCATTTCATGAGTCCTGGTCCTGTCTGCTACCCTACCACCATTACCCCTAGCCCATCCTTTGTGACGGGGTGGGGGGGGGGGGGGTCAGTGACAGCTCCATGAGGCTGCCCACTCCAGGCTGAGCCTGAGCTCTTCCCAGGCCAGAGTGGCCAGCCACCTCCTCTGGGCCTACCCTGGGCTACCTGTGTCTATTCCCAGGTCAGGGCGGGGAGGTGGTCTTCGCAGTTTACCCAGAGCAAAGGAGGCTGCTGGAGCACCAGGCTCCACGGAGCTGGGGACCCAGAGATGTTTGTCTTCCATGCGCTCTTCCCCTGCTCCCCATCCCTGTAGCCTCCCCATCTTACCACCTTCCTTCCCCAGCACCATCCACAGCTACCACCAAGGCATCAGTGACTAGACCTGGCTGGGCCCTGCCCTTGCTGTGTCATCAGAGAAAACGGGAAAAACCTCAGGCCTCGGGGATTTCCTCCACCCAGGCCTGGGCTGGTTTTCCTCTGACCCCTCCTCAGCAGCTTCCACTCCAGACCCGTCCAGGCTCCCTCCTCTGGGCCCGCACACCCCAGCCTGGTCATACCAGGGAGCTGTGCCTGACGGACCTCCCGGCCCCCACATCATCACCTCAGCTAGCCCATCTCCCACCTGGGCCAGCTGGGAGTCAGGCCCCAGGTACACATCCTACACCTCCGATCTCCTGGCATGTGTGTGGTCTTGGCAAGGGCTCTCTACATCTGGTGTCAGTCTCTCTTCTATTAAATGGGCCCAAGGAAGGGATCGTCCCAGTTCTAAAATGATTCTAGAATTCTCCTCCACTGTCCTGAGGCCACTGTCCTTCAGGGAGCAGTAGGGGCTGGGTAGGATTGCCAGGTTGCCAGGTTGAGCACATCGATGCGCCAACAAAATGAGCCTTGACCTCAAACACACACCTTAAACAAAAGTTAACCCAAAATGGATCGGAGAACCTTGAGGACACTTTGCTCAGTGAAATAGGCCAGTCACAAAAGGATAAATACTGCATGATTCCACGCATGCAGTCAGATGCATAGAGACAGAAAGTAAGATGGTGGTTGCAGGGGAGGAGGAGTAGGGAGTTAGTGTTTAACTGGGACAGAGTTTCAGTTTGAGAAGATGAGGAAGTTCTGGAGACGGGTGGTGGTGATGGTTGTGAAACAAGGTAAATGCACTTATACCACCAAACTGTACATCTCAGAATGATTATGATGGTAAATGTTATGTATATTTTACTGCAATTAAAAATAAATAAATTTTATGGGGTGCCTGGGTGGCTCAGTCAGTTGAGCAGCCGACTGTTGGTTTCGGCTCAGGTCGTGCTCTCAGGGTCCTGAGATCAAGTCCCGTGTCAGGTTCCACGTTCAGCGCAGAGCCTGCTTCTCTCCCTCTCCCTCTGCCCCTCCCCCTGCTTGGGTTCTCTCAAATAAATAAATAAATAAATCTTTAAAAACAAACAAATAAATAAAAAATAATTTTTTAAATAAGCAATTGAAAAAAGAACTAAGCCTTTGTTGATTTAAAAACAACTAGTTAATTAAAAAATGAATCACAGACTTCAATGTAAAATAGAAAACTACAAAAGCTTTTAGAAAAAAACATTGGGGAAAATCTTTGGGGCCAGGAGTCAGCAAGTTCTTGGCCACTACCAAAAGCAGTATCCACAAAAGGGAAAATTGATCAATTGAGCCTGATCAAACTTTAAAATGAAAAAGACCCTGTGATGAGGACAAATAGACAGTCTATAGGCTGAGGAAAAAAGATTTGCAAACCATGTGTCTGACAAAAGACTAGCATCTAGAATATAAAGAAATCTCAAAATCCAACAGTAGAAACGTAAACAACGCAATTAGAAAATGGGCAGAAGACATGGACCACCATCCCACCAAAGGGGATCTACAGATGGCAAATAAGCTCATGGAAAGCTGTTCCACATCATCCACCGTTAGGGAAATGCTCACAAAGACTGCAGTGTGATATTGCACACACCCACCAGAATGGCAAAAGCAAAAATAAGTCACAACACCCAGTGCTGGTGAGGATGCGGGGAAACTGGTTCCCTCGTATATTGCTGGTGGGAGTGCACTTTCTTATAAAACTCAATATATGACTACCCTACATTCCAGCAATTTCACTCTGGGGCATTCATCTCAGAGGAATGGAACCTTGTGTTCACCCCAAAACCTATACACAAACGTTCAACGCAGTTTTGTTTGTAACAGACCCAAACTGGAAGCGACCCAGATGTCTTTCAATAGGTGAATGGTTATAAAAAGACTGTGGCACAGGCACACCATGGAATTGGTTATAGAAAGTAACGGACTATGGATAAACACAACACCTTGGATAGAACTGGAGGGAATAATGCTGAATGAAAAAAGCCGATTCCAATAGGTTAGATACCATAGGATTCCATTTATATGACATTCTTGAAATGATAAAATTGTAGGAACAGAGAACAGATGAGTGGTTGCCAGGAATGAAGACAGGGTTATGGGAAGGAGGGAAGTAGATATAGCTCAAAAGGGGTAGCACGGGAATCCCTGCGGCGAAAATCTTATGTGTCCTGACTGTACCAATATCAATATCCTGGCTGTGATATTGTTCTATAGTTTTACAAGCTGTTGGAGAAAGCGGGGCAAAGGTACACAGGACCTTTCTGTGTTCTGACCACTGCAGTTATAATATGTTGACATATGAAATTTAATTTAAAAATACAAGAAACCAGAAAGATTTGGATTTGAGTTAAACAACAAATAGTTTTTTAGTGTAAGTATGTCCCACATAATATTTGGGACATACTCATACTAAAAAACAATTTGTCATCTCGAATTCAAATTTAACCGGGAGTCCTGTATTTTATCTGGCAATCTTACTTCTGGGAAATTCCCCAAGATAAGAGCAGATACTTGTCATTTCATTCACATTTCTCAACAAATACTTCTTGAGCACTTACTATATGCCAGGCACTGTTCTAGGCACGGGAACACACCTGTGAACTTACATCACCCCTAGCCGGTGGTGCCGACATTGTGGTGGAAGAAGACAGGCAATAAAGACATAATTTTTGTGTAAGCTGTGTAAATAAGATCATTTCACATGGCAGTGTTATATAGAAAATAAAGCAGGGTAGTGTACAAAGAGAACTAAGGTGGACGTAGGGGACGGAAGTCAGGGAGAAGGGCTCCCTGAGAAGGCGACATCTGAGCAGAGACCTGAAGGAAAAGAAGGAGCTAGTTATGCAAAGATTGAGGCAAGAGCATTCCAGACAGCGGAAAGAGCATGTGCAAAGGCCCTGAGGCAGGAACAAGACTGGCAAACTCCAGGAATGTGTAGCTTCAGACAAAGTTGGTGTCCACTGGTCCTAGGAACCCTGTGTCTTCCCCTTCCCCACGTGGCAGATCTGGAAGACCTTGGAAGAAACTGAAGCCTGGGAGGACAAGATTTGCCCAAGGCCGCCACTGGCCCATGTCCCTCAATTTTGGCTAGAAGCCTTTCCATCTGAGAAGGTGAGAACCCACATCTGCGCTTGGATCTGGGGCAGAAATGGAGGGCACAGAGGCCTGAGGGGAACTCCTCACAGCCAGCTTCAGACCAGGCAGGGCTTGGCTCCTTTGGCCCTCAACGTGCCACCACGGACCACTCTATCTGGTCAAATATGCAAGTGGCCTTCGGGACGGTGCAGAGGAGCATAGCTGAGTAAACCTTATCTGGGCCCCGCCCCAGCTGCCAGGGGCCAAGTCCCCGGTGTCCCCTGACTCACAGGCCCGCCTGCAGCCAGGGCATGGTGGGAATCCAGCTCCCAGGAGCACCCAGACCAGACAGGGCAGGGCAGGAAGGGACAAGACCAACCCCCCTCCCTCCCGTGAGCAAGAGGCTGGGCAGGGACTGGAAGGTGACTTCTCACTCTGGTGGAATTCCATCCCCCTGAGCTCACCTCCCTTGGAGCAAGCGGCACATTCCAGCAGGGCCAGCCCCGTCCCAGCTGGGCCCCCATCCCCAGGGCTGCCTCTCTGGGGCTCAGTCACCACACTCCCAGGAAGGGATTGCTGGGGGCCCCTCCCTCCCTCAAGGCCCCCAGAGCTGCCGGCACACTTCCCTTTGCACAGCAAGATCTCCGACAGCCTGCCCTGCCAGGTGCAGTATCTTTGTGGAGGCTCTGAGAGGTGGGGCCCCTAGCCGCCTGGCTGGGGTTCCAGAGCTGGGACCTGGCAGAGGCTGGGCTTCTCTGCACCCTCGTGAGGGGCATTCAACCCATGCAGGGGAATGCATCTAGAAAGGCCCGCCCCTGGCTCTCCTTCCACTTCCACGACTGCTCTTTTGCTCCCCGGAGCCCTCCTGCCCAGTGCTCATTTCCCCAGGGCTGTGCCCAGCTTTCCTGCTTTCCCACTTGAATCCTCCCTCTGGACAAGCCTACCAAGCCCAGGCTTCTGTTACTGCCTCCTGCTGGTGGCTGCCGGGAAGTGGCTCCAGCCAAGACCTTTCTCCAATTAAGATCCAAGCGTCCAGGATGTCCCTGAGCACCCCCATTTGCAGCCCACAGGGTGTCCCCGTCCCAAAGTCACCCTAATCATTCCCCCCGAGACTGGTCTTCCCCTACCCCAGGTCCTGACCCCAGTGAGAAGTGGCATCCCCCCATCCATCCCAAGCACAACTCAAGATGGGTCTTGTCTGTTCTACTTCCTTTTTTTTTTTTTAAAGATTTTATTTATTTATTTGAGAGAGAGAATGAGAGAGAGAGCACGAGAGGGAAGAGGGTCAGAGGGAGAAGCAGACTTCCTGCCGAGCAGGGAGCCCGATGTGGGACTCGATTCCAGGACTCCAGGATCATGACCTGAGCCGAAGGCAGTCGCTTAACCGACTGAGCCACCCAGGCGCCCTCTATTCTGCTTCCTAAATGGCTGTCCCTCTGCACTCCCCCGAGGCCCCCACTAGGTTTGGGCACATGCTGCTGCCCTGCCCCTTCACTCTGTTCTCCACTCTGCCCCAGAGAGGGCCAGAACCCTGCCCACACACTCCCCGACCAAAGCCCCTTCAAGAACCTCCTACAGAAGGGGAACGTCTTACTCCTTGAACTGGCATTCAAGGCCCTGCATTTGGTCCTAGCTCCCTGTACAGCCTGTACATCACCTATTACCCCTCTCTCCCGGACACACAGAGCACCACACCGGCCACCCGCACTGCCTGAACTACCCTCCTCCTTCCCACCTGCCTTGTGAGTAGGACACTTACTTATCCTTCAAAGCTCTGCTAAAGAGTCCCTTCTTCCTAGAGGTCTCCAGACTAGTTCATCTCCCCAAAAGGCTGGAAAGAAATCATGCAAAGCCAGAGACTCCGCCATCCAAAGATTTCAGCCCAGCGCTTCCGACACCTCTCTCCCTCCCAACCAAAGATCCTATGATTCCAAACTCCCCGTGTGAGGATGTGAACCAATATCCTACAATCTGAACCTGAACGGTCTGGGATTTCAATCCATAAATATTATGGCCCTAAAATGCCAGTAGGCAGAGACTGTAATTGTAAAATCACCTCCCCAAAAGAGCTGTCGGCACCCCACCTCTTTCTTCTCACCTGACCACTCTAAATCGACCTTGCGGACCACACAACTGCATGAGACGGTGTAGGGAGGGAAGGCCCTGCTGGCCCGCAGCGGTGCCCCCACCTCCCCAGGCCCAGGCCCCACATCTGCAGGTGAGCGCCTGGCTCTGCCCGGGCTCACGCCCAAGCTGGAGACCTGTAAGGGCAGGGCGCCCCATGGCCTTTATTCTCCCTCATCTGCCAGGTGAGGCGGTGGGCTGCTCTGGGTCTCCCCTCACGGGGCCTGCCACCACCTCTGCCCCTTAGGACACATACCCCTTCCCCGACTTCCTCCCCCTTTTCTCTCTCACCATTGCCGACAAGCCCAGAGCCTGCGGTCGGGTTGAGTCTTGTCTTCTCACAGCAAGAGCAAGGGAGCAGTGATAAACACATCTGTGATCCTTTCCAAGATGCTCAGCCAGGAGCGGCTGTGGGCTGGCCCCCTCTCTCCTGTCAGCTCCCCACCTCTGCTGTGCGTGGGGCCCATGGAAGCCTATTGTGGGGGAGGCCCTGCGGTGAGACCCCACGCTTTTGAATTACAAATAGCACATTGCAGGACCCTGTGGGCATCTCCCCCTGGGGCCCTCGCATGGCCCTGACCAGCACCGGGGATCAGATGGCCAAATGGAGGCTTCAGATAGGGATGGGACCCAGAGCTGATATACACCGAGCCTTACTAACTCCAGGCTAAGGGGCTGTCCTTGCTTTTGACCACTTGGATGTGTGCCTGGGCACTCAGGGTGCCCTGTAGCAGGGTGTGAGTCTGGCCAGCACAGGGCTAGGCTGGGAAGCTGCCTTCCCACTGTGCTCTGCCTGAGTAGTAGGGCCACTGCCCTGGGTGGCCTCCATTTGCACCCCACAAAGGGGCCAGACTGGTGGTTGCTCGGGTCTTTCCCTGTGTACACTGGGAAGTCCCGAATTCCACCTCGGCTCTGGAAAATATACAGTGCCTGGGTGAATGGCTACCCCAGGAAGACAGCCTCACGGGTCCTCCCAAACCAGAGTGGGGTTGGTAGGTGTGGTAAGCATCCCTTCAGTTGCGTTTCCCTGAGCTAGGAGAGTCGTTCCTGCTCAGAATCATCAAGTTGGACCCAGCCTGCTCTCTTCCCAGACCCTGTTCCTGACCCTATCCAAGGCCTCACTCGGCCTCCCCCGAGTCTGTTTCTATGACTTCTGCACCTCCTCTGCTCCAGAACCATCAGTGGCTCCCCAGTGACCATCCGGTACTCAACTCTTCACTCCGTGTGTATGTAGAATGCCTCTGTATGCCAGGCTCTGGTGTGTAGCCATGCATGAGACACACAGGGTCTCTGTCCTCATCAGGCTTATGGTCTAGGGAGAGGAGGAAGCCCCAGAACAAGGCAACATCTGAGAAAGGCTAGGAAGGAATTGAAAGGGAAGCTTCTCTGGGAAGAGGATATCTGAGCTGAAACTGGACCAGTAAGAAGAAGGCAGCCACAGGAAAATCTGAGGGCAGAATGCAAGGCCCTCACTCCTTAGCCTGGCAAGTGACCTTGCAGGCTCCTCAGCTGCTGTTACACCTTCTGGGACCCACAGACCAGCCCCTCTGGGCCCCTCGACTAGCCCTAAGTCTCCACCTCTGGGCCTTTGCCACTACGTCCCCACACCAGACCTGGGTTATCTTTACCTCTTTTCTCTGTCTAGCCAAACCTCACTCATTTGGGGGGCCCATCTCCTCCAGGAAGCCCACTGAGGTTGATTTTATGACCTCCGACAACTCCCAGCATCTGCATCACCCAAGAGCCACCTGGAACAGCAACTAGGGCCCTCATAGCTGCTCCAGTGATGTGGCTTCTAGACCCTTCTCCCGTGTGATATACACAGAACTTTTCTTACCCCAGGCTAAGAATTCTCTCCTTTAGTTCTCCCAGGGGCCCAGCCAGGTAGGCACAGGCCGGGAGAGGGAAGCCACTTGCCTTCCTTCCGTCCGCCTCCAGGGAGTGAGAGCTGCTAGGGCAGGAGGGAGCCTGAGAGCTGTGACCTCAGCCCCAAGGAGTGATCTGACCACAGAAACAGGAAGGGATGAACAGCGGAGAACCCTGGAGGGGGGTGCTGGCCCCAGGCAGGAGCTCCCAGCCATGGGACTGAATAAGCAGGGCCTTACGCTTTACCCCAGGACATCATCCTGGGGCGGGCCAGGTGAGCAGCTCTGCCCATGTGACTCACCGAGGCTGCCTGGGCAGCTCTGACACACGGGATGTGGCAGGAGGCTGGAGAGGAGGCGGAGGTGGAGGGTGGGGGGCCTGAGGGCAGCAGGAAGGGCCGGCTGGCCTGTCTCATTCCTCTGCACCCCAGGGGGGCTTGCACCTCTGCAGGTGTGCAGGCTACCCCCAACACCACTCGCCAGACTCCCTCAAACGTGACACACGTTTGCACAACTTGTGATCACACCCAACCTGTGCTGGGCAGCACAAACTACGTGCCAGGCCCTGGGGTAAGTGCTCTCCACCTCAGCCCTGAGGACACTCCTGAGAGCTCTGCTTCTTTCCCGTGAAGGACAGAGCCAGAATGTGAACCCAGGCGGCCCGCGCTCCGACCACCAGGCCGCAGCCATGCGGCGAAGCAAATAGGCCAGCCGGAGAGCCAGATGCGCTGGGTTCGAATTCCGACTTTGCTCCTTAGCCGTGGGAACTGCTGCGTGTGCTTCACGGCTCTGTGCCTCCACGTCCTCACCGGTGAAACAGGGACAATGACAAGACCATTCACAGGGACGCCTTAAGGACTAAGTGAGCTGATACATCCAGAGCCAGAAGACGGCCATTCCACGGTCGCGTTCTCACAGAACAAGATCCGTGCCACATCATCATCTGTCCCCAGAATGAGCAGCTCAAGGCCCACACTCTGCAGGAGATGGAGGTGTCTGAGCCTCTGGTGGTCTTTCTTTTCATCTTTTCTGTAATTTTTAAGCGTTTGCCGGTGACTACCAGTTCTCAATGCCAACACTTAAAAATGAAGAGATTACACGTAAACCCTGAGTCTGGCCACGGCAGGCTGGCGTTCCTGCACGGCCACAGCAGGTGGGAACCAAGCTGGAGTCTCGTAAATGGGGCCCAGGTTCCTTGGTTCACCATAGCGCTGTGCACGGTCTCCCTTGCTCTTGTCACTCCTGCTTCTGCCCGGCCCCTGTGGCCTCCGGTGGTGCCTACATGTGTCTCGTCCCTACAGTGGTCCATCCCCCACCCAGGCGGCATGGAGCCCCCCTCCCTGTCTGCCCTGGCTCACAGGGGCTTTGCCATGGAGCTCCAACCCGTCCCCAGAGACTTTCCTCTCCCAGAACCCCCGGGGCCTGCAAGCTCCAGGGTGGGCTCCGAGCACCTTGGCCTTCACAGGCACTTCCGGAACCGATTCCCAACCTCAGGCCTCTGTCCCGGGACACTGCCCACACCAGGCAGCACTAACCTGGGTGCCCCGAGATGCCTGGTCAAGCTGCCTATACTTGAATACCTCCTGAGACGGGGCGCTCACTTTCTTGATAACTCAATCTGTTTCTCAGTGGCTATAGCTTGTCCTCACACTGGCAGGACCTGCCTCTCTGTGACCTCAATCCTCACGGGCCCTCACTCTGTACTCTGGGCCTGCTGACCCTTGTGCTCCCTTGCCTTGAGACAGCCAGCTCCTCATGGGACAGTGTCCAGCCTCCTTTCTATTCCAGCCACCTCCACTAGAAATATCCCAAAACATCCCTGACTTTCTTCTAAGCTGAGCCCAGAATCCAGGAGGATCTGAGGAGGCAATAAAGATGGAACAGTCACCTCCCTTATTTTAAGCTCCAGATCTTGATTAAGGTGACCAAGGACATTTTAGTGGCCTTGGCAGCTGTTCCACAGGGATGATTCCTACTGAACTCACCTCAACTCGTGCCCATGGTCAGAGTTTTGTATGGCTGATTTTGTGGACCCAAGGATAAGACTTCATATCCATCCCTCCCTCTTTCCATCTTGCTGAGTTACATCCAATTGATTTTAACAGAGATTCAGTTATTCAATCTCTCCAGTAACTGACATGCTTCATGCCATACGCGGATCCTGACCAGCAGCAAATGGACAACAGAGTCGAGCAGAATGAGGCTGTGGCTCGCCACCAGATACCCAACACCAGCCATTAGGGAAAAGCTGTTTTCCAGCACGTCTGCAAGAGCTGCCCGGCTCCCCTCCCTGGCTGCCTACCTTTCGGCCTGCCTCGTTATTGTGTAAGTTCATGAGAGTCCGGGCATTCTGCTTGATCTCCCGGGCATCCACAAAGACCTTGGCGAAGCCGATGCCGTAGCGGATGTCGGCAGAGCAGCCACCCCACTTCCAGCCCTCGTCCCGCTGGTACTGGCCTTGCTTCTCCTTGTCGCAGCCACAGTCACTCAGGTTGCCTTGGGTGCAGGCGGCTGTGATGGCGTGGGCCACGCCGGCAGCGATGATGGCGTACGTGAAGGCAGCCTCCCGGCTCCCTGTGAGGACAAGAGAGGGAAGACGGGGGTCAAATCCAGGGCACCCCAGGAGAAGGCCAGGCCTGGCTACGAAGGGGGAGCTGGGCTCACTGAGCACCGTTCCTGACCCCCCGGAAAGCTCCATCGTGGGCTGATGACACTGCCTGACACCCCCCCTCCGCCGCAGGCACACACCCACCCAATCCCGTCACCGAATGCCCTTGGGGCGTCAGCTGGGCCATGCAGGGTCGGTCGTCCGGCCTCTGGAAGGTCGGATGAGGGGACCCCTCTGTCGATTCCCACCCACGTCCCACCACCCTTGATGTGGCCGTGTAAACTGCGCACACGCACACGCTCACAGCATCCGGCAACACAGCACAAAGCAGCATTTCTTAAACACCTACGGTGTGCACAGGCTCTGGGGCTAGGGGCCTGGACTTAAATCCCAGGAACATCAATCCCTGGCTCTGTGACTTTCAGCCAACTGCGACCCCTCCCTGTGCCTCAGTCTCCTTAGCTGTAAAATGGGGACAGAGCAATTGTACCTTTCTCAGAGCAATGACAGAGAGCAGTAAGAGTTTGTGTGTGTCAAGCTGTCAGCTCCGTGCCTGGCTCATGGCACCTGCCTGACACAGCGGGTTGTATGCTCACAGTCCCTATTATTATTGTTGTGCGTCACCTGCTGTTTATAGGTCCAGCCCCTCCTCTTCTCCATGGCCCACTCACTAGACTGTGAGCCTCTCCAGAGAAGGCCGGGACCTGGCCCCCATTCACGTCTGTGTCCTCAGGCATCAGTCTGATACAGAAGGCAAGGGCTGGGGAAGGGGAGAGGGACTGCCCAGTCAGGGTGGAAAGGGGCAGGAAGGAACCTGGACAGGAAGGTTCAACAGGGGGAGGGTTGGGGGAGCACTGAGGCTGTGCTTTCCCACAGGTCTTCCCAGGTATTTGGAGATGGTCCTGCCGGGAGGCTGGGAGCTGCCAATAAGGATGTGCAAAGGTTCTGCAGGATGGTGCCAGGGCTTTAAATGGGAGTGGGAGGGTCCTGAGTAGCTGGGCACGGTGGCGCTGCCACCCTGCCTCTTAGCCTCTCTGAGCCTCAGTCTCTCCATCCGCAAAATGGGTTCGAGAGCAGTGTCTGCTGTACAGGATGAAGATGAACCCAGGCATGGGAAGCCCCAAGTGAGCCCTCAGCAAGTTCGCTTTCACAGTGGGGTAGGGTGGAGGTTCCGGGAGGGCTCCCGGGAGGAAGAGGCCCTACATGCCCGAGAGCAGGCAGATGAGGCAGGGCTGACCATTCAGGAAGGGGCAGGGGAAAGGGTTCCAGCACGTTGGGATGCAGATGACCTCATCAGTGGGTGAGGAGTGGGTGGGGCAGCCTCCAAGCTGCTTCAGGCCTCAGGTCACGCTGACCCACACTCAGGTAGAAGATTTCCCCATCCACCCGTCATCCACCTCCAGGCCTCCCTCACCCAGGTGGCTAAGACACAAACAACCTGCCCCCCTCCCAACTCCTGCTCTCTCCCTCTCTGCAGATGTGCAGGCCTCTCCACCTGTCAGATGGCTTTACTATACCAGGGTCCTTTGCTTTGACACTCCGTGCCAGCCCATCCCTGGCACCCCTGTTCACATACGGCTTCCAATCCCAACTCCACCATTTCCTGCCCGTGGCTTAGGCAAGTTCCTCGGCGGCTCCCGAGAAGTTACAGGAGTGTGTGCGACATGCTTAGCCCAGTACCCAGCTCAACAAACACCCCTACCCTGGGCACTCTCTCCTTTTAACTGCATCCCAACCTCGGGGGTGTGGAGAAGGGCATGATTTGAGCACCTACCATGTTCCTGACCCTGCACACATTATCGATCGTATTGGTGTTAGAAACCATATGTGTGTCACACGTGCCCTGCAGAGGGCTGGGCACAAAGCAGCCTCGATAGGAGGCAGCCACAGGGTGGACACATGCACAGACTCTACCTCCGGGCAGGCTGGGTACCTGACAACACTTATGTGAAATGAAGAAATGCTGAATAAGATCTTCCAATGCATGGCTGGGCTCATGGGAAAGCAAGGGAACCCATAAGGGCCACGTGTTGGAGACAGAACTGATCACCAGCAGAGTAAGAAGGAACAGAAGGTGGTCATCTCGTGTGGCTGGGCTCTGCAGAAAAGGGAGCTGACAAATTAAGGCCTCAAGGACCAGTGATTGGGCCTTGAGTCCCACCAAGGCAGGACATTGGAAAGGAGCTAGGACTTGATGGATACCCCCGAAAGAGGGTAGATTGGGAAAATCACCCCCCCCCCCCCCACACACACACCCAGCAAAGCTAGACAACAAGCAAGCGGGTCTGATATGGCCAGAACAGGAGGTGGGAGGGTGAGGGGTGAGGAAACCAGAATCTCCTAGGAACTGGGAGCCTCGTCCCTGCCTTTGCGATTTGGCTCCGACTTGTCCCTCTGCATGCTCAGGGGCTCCCAAGTCAAGGGGGAAGACTGGCCCCACGCTGGTGATTCCCTAAGACCCCTGGAGAAGCAAAGACAAAGCCCCCAGATACCAGCTCACAGCACAGACAATCACACAAGAAAGTAATATACTGGAGACAGCCAACAGTGAGATTAGACCCTCGGTGACATCAAAGAAAAGAATCATCAGATAGAGGGTATGCAGAGAACAGGGTGAGGGGCCCAGGGTCATCCCTGTCCCTGCCACTTCCCAGCTGTGTGACCTCAGGTGAGTCACCTAAACCCTCTGCGCTCCAGTTCCTCTGCTATAAAATAGGGATGGCAACCACCAACTTCCTTCGGGGAGCTGGGAGGATTAGAAAAACTAACAGGTAAAGCATTTTGTACAGGGCCTGGGATGAAGAAGGGGCCCCAATAAATATCAGATTTATTACAATTTCTATTGATGACGGTAGTAACGGTTCTTTATGAGAGGTTGGGAAGGTAAAGAGTCGGAAGCTACATTGATCTTCATTTATGGTTGAAGGAACCGAGGCCAAGAGAAAGGTCCGGCTTGTCCAGGCCACCCAACCGGTAGGCAGCAGAGCTGAGCTGCAGACTCGGCCTCGAGACACCCCATACAGGTCAAGAACGATCCCCGGGGATTAAATGACTTGAGGTGCAGCGGGCACCACCGGCAGGCTCCCGAAGCTGAAAGGAGACTGTGTCCCCTTTATCAGACCAAGAATGGAGTATGCAAATTGAGGAGGAGGCGGGCAGCCAGGCCTGTCATCTGAGCCCTGCCTTTCTTCCAGACTCCTCCCTGGGGTGGGGCCAGAGGCAGGGTGAGGAGGGGCAGGACCAGCACACTTTGCGGTAATTTTGTGTGTAGCTACTCTACTCCATGGTGGGTGATGGTGCCCTGGTCTCTCCGAGCCCCCTGAGCAGCGCACGGTGATGCAGATGATGCACGTGGTGAGGGGCAGACAGCTAACTAAACATGGCTTCTGTTCCCAGGCACACTCCCTTCGGTTGGGGAAGGGCAGCTGCACCCTGACTCATGTTAACTCCCCTGAGTTCAAGGTGGACCCCCCCACACCAGAGTGAAGTGCCACCATGGGCTATGGCCTTCCCCTCCCTGCCAAGCTGGCCCTCACCTCAACACCCAGAGAAGCAAAGCCTGTGGCTTCAGAGCTCCTGGGAACCCAGATACTGGCTGCTCAAGTCCAATGCCTCTGGATGCTAAAGGGTCACTGTGAACCCCTGCCATTGACCTTGACATTGGGCTTGCCCACCAACATTAGACTGGCCCTGCCCAGTCCCACCTCCCTTTCTCCCCCACCGCCCACCTGACCACTGAGGAAACTGGCCTGGGCATCAGGCTGGCTGCATAGCTCACGTCAGGTCTGTTAACCTCTTAAAGCCTCTGCTGCTTCCTCTGTGAAATGGGCACAATGACAGCATCTATGCATCATGGGCTACGCAAGTAGACTGAATCACTGAATGAGGGGAAGGTGTGAAGCACAGAGTCCAGCACGTAGTAAGAGTTCGGGAAATGCCAACCATCGTGGTTGTTTTTGTTATTATTACTACCGAGTCCCATTTTGCCTCACGGTGCTCCATGATGCCCTGGAGGACAAGACAGCCTCCCACAGAGGTAAGTGCATAGGGCTGATCCAGCCCAGTCTGTCTGTCTGCTCAGCCATGCTTCAGGTTCACAAGAGGACAGGGACCATGTTTGTCTTGCTTACTTTTTTTTACAGCTCCCATCACAAGGTGTGAGGGATGAATGAATGAGCAGGCCTGCATTCCAGCTGCAACCCTGCCAGAAGCTGGATGACCTTGGGCAAGTCACTTAACCTCTCTGCCCCTCCATGTCCATGTCTGTTAGTATCACCTACTCTGTAGGAAGAAATATATACCACCAAGCACTTAGCTGGTGCTTAAATAACGCTAGCAAGTGTTACAGTGATTATAATTGAGGAACTTACAGGCACACCGTCGAGAGGTACAGAAACTCCCTCCACGCCCCGATCTAGTTTTCTCCATAGCCCTCCTGCCATTTTAGATTTATCTGTTGGTCGTCTGTTCCTCACACACCTACCACTCCCGCTGGAATATCATTTCCTTGAGGGCAAGCATTCTGTCATGTTCCCCACTGGGTCCCTGGAGCCTGACACATAGTAGGTACTCGGTAAATTCTGTTGCCTGAATGGATGGATGGATGGATGGATGGATGGATGGATGGATGAATGGATGAATCAATGAAGGCTCCAAAGAGTGGCCAAGGACCACATGACCTTTATTTAGGGCTTATTTGCCAGGCTCCCTGCTAGGCACTTCGGAAAAATATGTTCACCTCTTCCTTAGGAAAACCACCCCAGGTGAGGTTCAGAGAGGGTCTGACGGGCAGAGGGGAGCAGTGGAGAACTCGGTCCTTTCAGCCTACTTCCCCCAGGGTATCCGCAGAGTTAGCCAGAGGCTGAGGGGTGGGGGGGTTTGCGGGGTTTGAGGTGGGGGGAGAAGGGTGCTGAGCACCTACTATGGGCCAGACCCACACGTGGCTATCTGTGGTATCTCACAAAAGCCCCATTGGTAGGCACCATGCTCCACAGTATTACAGATGAGGAGACCAAGACTCTGAGAGGTAGACATGATTCACTGAGGCCACCCACCTACAAACTGGCCAGAACTGGGACTCCAGGCCCAAGCGTCCTTTCTCAGTCCCACCCACCTCCCTTCCTGGCTCCTCGCTGCATCTGAAAGCCCACGGGTAACAGAGATTCCTTTGGCTTAAGGCATGGATGCTTATCAAAATGCCTTTATTTCTGTCAAGAGATGCCATTCAGTTATCAGTTAAAACGTATCAACAAATAATTTATAAGACCATTGAAATCAGATGGCTTGCTAAGCTAAGAACAGGTTTTGATGGCAAGAAGAAGGTAGAAAAGGACCCCCAAATCTTTTTTTTTAATTAAAAAAAATTATTTGAGAGAGAGAGAGCACTAGAGAGAGAGAACGAGAATGAGTCGGGGGCAGAGGCAGAGGGAGAAGCAGACTCCCCACTGGGCAGGGAGTCCGAAGTGGAGCTCAGTCCCAGGACCCCAGGAACATGACCTCAGCTGAAGGCAGTTGCTTAACCGACTGAGCCACCCAGGTGCCCCAAGGGTCCCAAAATCTTAAAACCTCAGACTCTCAGGGTGAGATGCTATGTTACACTCCATCTATTCGTGCCTTCTGCACCCATCCCAGATGAGTAACAGCTCCTTATTTTGAGGCTCAGAAAAGGGACTTGCCCAGGCAGAACCAGGATGCAAACTTGGAAGTCACCTGCTGTCTCCAACCACTCCAGGGGACTGCTCTAGACCCTGACCATGCTCGGGACTCCCAGCACAGCCCCTGTCTCAGCTGCCTGAAGAAGCCCCTCCAGTTGGGTAATTTCCCGAATGCCACTTTGCTTGTCTCTTATGAAACATCTGCAAGAGTGTGTCTAGGATGTCTGTTTTATTGCTGCAGAGACTATGCCCAATGGCACAGTTCATAATAAGCAAAGTCATAAAATGCTTACTATTTTCGAGGCTCTCCCCTAAGCACTCAATATAGATCAACTCAATCCTGGCAACTGCCCTATGAGGTGTGGACCATTACCATCTCCATTTTATATATGGGGAAACTAAGGCCTAGAGAGGTGATGCAACCTGCCAGGATTTAAGCCCAAATTGCTCCACTCCAGAGTCTAACCCACTCTTCTTCCCCAAGGTCATGATGCCCACTCAGGCCTACTGACTCCAGCCCAGGCTCTTTGTTGGGTCCCCACAGGAAGCCAGTGAGCAGCCCACACTGGGCTTGGCCATTGCTGACCATGTACCCTCCAAGAACAGACCTACCCCCTCTCTGCCTGGACTGCCCATCTGTCCCTCCTACCCACGAGCAGAGGAAGAACCTCCATCAAACCTCCTTGACCAGGCCATGTGCTCTGTCTTCACTCCACAGATATTTCTTGAGCACCTACTAGGTGCCAGGCACTGTGCTGGGGGCTGGGGCCACCGAGAGGAGAGATTCAGACATGATCTTGCCTTCGTAGGGGGACAGACAGCAAGATCACATTACTCAGTGGCAGCTGAGGACTCAGAAGAACATAAAACAGGGCAGTGCTGAGAGCAGGGGGCACCTGGGGTGGTGACTTTAGAGCTCAGAGGGCAGCCATGCGGCTCTCTCTGTGGGGAGAGAGGGTTCCAGGCCCAGGGGTGGCCCATGTGATGACCCCGCCGTGGCCTAGCCAGTGGCAAAAGCAGGCGAGTCAGGGGCACAGGGGAGCTAAAGCTGGCTCCACTATCCTGCCCTGCACAGAGGCCTCACATGTCCCCAGAATCAGAGAATAGACTCCCAGAGCCACAGACATAAAGCCCATGGGTTCCTCTTGGAATGATAGGTTCATGGAGACCAGGAGACTTGCCCAAGGTCATCAGTGACTCGGTGAGACCAGGGGGACTAGAACCAGGCTCTCCTGGCTCCCAGCATGGGGTCCCCACTCTCACCTCCACCCCATCCTCCTTAATTCTCAGTGCAGGTAAATTTTCCATCCAGAAGCTCAGGTGGCTGGCTTCAGCTCTACTCCTCATTCAGCTGGGCGACCCTGAGCAAGGACTCTGCCTCCCTGAGTCTCGGCTTGCCCATCTGTGAAATGGGAACCACGAGGAGGACACTGCCAAGTTGCTGTGCAGAGTCAGTGCAACCTCTGGGTAAAGAGCCCAGACCCCGAGAAGGTGCTCAGTAAAGAACCGTGTTATCACTGAGGAGAAAATGGGGAGACTGGCTGATGCCCTCCACACAGCCCAGCTTCATAACGATCCAGCGGGTACAGAGGAAATAAACTGATGAGCAAGCCTGCCCGAAAGATTCCATTCCACCGCCCTGTGCAATCGCTGTAAATGGCTTGCACCGGAATATTATCTGGGTGTATTTACGGTATCTTACTGGAAACCACAAAGTGCATTGTATTTTTTTTTCTTTTGCTATTTAAAGCCAGTGGGTCAGAGAGTGAGCAATCTGCAGTGACACGAGCTGAAATATATGATGATTTGGAAAATATACAGATGGAAAAAGGTTGCTTTTGCCAGTCCCGTGGCATGGCGGCTCACAGCCCTTCTGGGCTCAGAATGCCACAGCTGGCTGTCTCCATCCAGAGGAAGCAGAGAGCCTCTCGATGAACAATCGGAAGAATTGGGGGTGTAGGGAGTACCTGTCTGGGCTCAGGCTGGTTAAGGTAATAGGCCCACAGTTCTCCCCTGTCTCGGCTCCAACCAAGGGTCTCTCTTCCCACTGGGCAAAGCCACACACACACCGCTGACCATCCACAAAGGGTCAACATCTGCCCCTCCTGCTTCCATGCCTTTGTGCATGCTGTTCCCTCAGCCTGGACATGCCCTTCTTCCCACCTGCCTGCTGAGGGGCAATGTAGCCCAGTGGTCAGAAGCAGGGCCCTGGAGGCCCTGGGTTCGAATCCTGGCTCCACTGGCCAGTGGCAGGGCCGTGGGTGAGTTAATTGACCTCCCTAGACCTTAGTTTCTTCCTTTGCAAACTGGGAATACGATGACCTTCTAAGGTTGTTTGGATGGAAAAACCAAAGCACACGACAGACTCGGTCCACACCAGGTAAGGGATCAGTAAACCGTAGCCCTTCCGAGATGCATGCTTGTTTAACCCTATCCTTCAGGGCGCAGCTCCAGCGTCCCCTCTCTGAGGGACCTTCCTGATGTCCCCTCCCTCTGCTTGTGGCCCGGCGCCTTCACTTTCCTTACTTTGTGCTGAACTGAATTCTGTCTCTTCCCACTAGGTTGTGGGGAGCTGGATTGTTTCTCTGCGAAGCCTCCACAGTTGACCAATGAATGACAGTGCATGTAAAAGCGTGTGAGCATGTGAGTGCGTGTCTGTCTGTCCACCATATGAAAGCTGGAAAGAGAACATTAGAACAAAAGACTCATCTCAAAGAATAGCGTCAGGAGAGCTAAAACCCAGGATGAACGGAGGCTTGCAGAAAAAATGCAAACGAGACAAAAAGTCCTTTGTTAGCTGCGTCCTAAGCAAGACTAGGGAAAGAATAGGTCTTTCGCTCTGGCAAGATGGCGTATTGTTAAGAAAGGGCAGAGAGAAAGTGGGGCTGGCCCGCCCCTTGCTTGGGTCTCTCTCACTCCCTGGAAAGCCTTCGAATCCATCCCTCCAAGCAGTCATTAGCTCACCACACATGTGCTCCAGTCTCTTCCACTGCCCGAAACGGGTGAAAAGATGGAGCCATTTGTATGAGGCGCGGATTCCCAGAGGAGGGATCCGAGGCCCAGCAGATCACCCCAGGGAGACAGGGGGAGCTGCTCAAGCGACCAAGCCCTCAAGAAGTGGTGACAAAAGCCACTGGAGCGGAAGTCCAACAATGCTTCCAAGTCAGCCAGTTTGCAGACACAGGAGGGTGGTAATCCTCTCCCCGGGCCTGAATCCTAGGTCATTTGTGCCCATCCCTGGAAAAATTCCGGCGGGGGAGTACCAAACAGGAGGTCGTGAGTATCTGGAAAAGAATGCAGCAGTCCCCAGGAGCACACGGTGGGAAATCACCATTTCTTTGTTGACAATGATGCTGGGGACATTGCAAATTTCTATATGTGCTAAGAATGTGATTATCTTCCCACATCCTGTCTCTCCCCTGACACAGGGGAAAGAAATTCTTCCGACAGCTCCCCTCCCAGGCAAAGCCCTGCCGGACTGATACACGTCCACCTCTCTCTGCAGCCCCTTTCTGCACTCCCCACACCCTAGAGCCCAGGGAGCCTGGGCCACTCTGGATACCCTGGCTCCGGGCTGGGTCACACCTGCAAGCCTCTCTTCATGGCTTCTCCCCTGCCACAGCCTTCTCTCCCTCGGTTGTGGACCAGCCCACCTACAGCCTGCCTGCTCCTCTGCCCACTGCCTTCTCCTCTCCTATCAGATCCCAGAGCACATTTCAGCCCCGGCCTCACTGCCTGTCCCCACCAAACCGTGAGCACCCTGAGGGCAGAGCCTGTGGCCGATTCATCAGTCTACCACACAGAAGATTCTAGGAAATATCTGCGGGACAGATAAATGAATGAATGGGTGGACACACGGTGGGGCAGGGGGCGCTTGTGGTGTGTGATCCCATGAGCATTTAAATTATATGAATTCAACCAAAAGCCCCTAAAGGAAAATAAATGAAAATACTGTATGCGTGAGGGCGCCTGGGTGGCTCAGTTGGTTAAGCGGCTGCCTTCGGCTCGGGTCATGATACCGGAGTCCCAGGATCGAGTCCCACATCAGGCTCCCCGCTCAGTGGGGAGTCTGCTTCTCCCTCTGACCCTCTCCCCTCTCATGCTCTCTATCTCTCTCTCTCTCAAATAAATAAATAAAATCTTTTAAAAAAAAGATTCGTTTAAAAAAAAAAGAAAAAAGAAAATACTGTATGCGTGGGAATGTAAATTTGTGTAGCCACTATGGAAGAGAGTATGGAGCTTCCGCAAAAAGTTAAAAATAGAATGACCATATGATCCAGCAATCCCACTTCTGGATACATACCCAAAGAAAACGAAATCATTCTCTTGGAAAGAGACCTGCACTCTTGTGTTCACTGGAGCCTTATTTGCAAAAGCCAAGATGTGGAAACAACTTGTGTACATCAATGGATACATTGTACATTAAGTGTATATTAATGGATAAAGAAAATGTGATAGATAATGGGATATTATCCAGCCATAAAAAAGAAGGAACTCTTGCCATTTGTGAGAACACAGATGGACTTTGAGGACACTATGCTCAGTGAACTAAGTCAGACAGAGAAACACAAATACTGTATGATCTCACTTATATATGGAATCAACAAACAAAAGAACTCTAACATGTGTACTTATAATTTAGACGCACACCCTTCCTTCTATACTGTGCATTACGACCTATACATTATACATTCATATGAATGCTTTACAGTAGAAAACCAAGTATTCTGAACTTTGTGGCTGATTTAAGGGACTTTCAAGGGTAATGCTGACCAGAATATGTTTCACTGTGCATGCCAATGTCAGAACTAGGACTCTGCTGGAAAGATGGAGGATGTGGTGAGTGAATACACCTAGGTCAATTCCTGGTTCGTTCCAAACCCACGTTAGGAGCATGGTCAATCTGTGAGAGTCTCCAGAGTGGTGGTGGGTTTTGGTGTGGGGGCCTCTGAAGAGCAGCTCCACCAGATGGTCAGTGAGTCCAAGGTCAGAAATGAATGGTCCCTCCAGAGGAAGCCTAGTCAAGCTGCTCTCCTGCCCATAAGACTTTTCAGAGCCTTTAATATGTGGGTGGGCATTCTGGCTGACCTTGAGCAGGGAGCATAGCATTCTGAGTTCCCCAATTTATCATCCAACAAACCCCCTTATGTTTCTCCAGAGAAGCTGCTGGAGGGAGGGAGGGAGAGAAGCAGAAGGGAGAGAGGGAGGGAGGGAGTGGACCCTACCGTTCTACAGAACAGACCCTGGGAACAAGTCCTCTTGAATCATGCTGTGAGGAAGGGGTCTTCCCTAGGCCTTGACCTAATCAGCATTTGTATCCCATTTGAAGCCAATGCAAAGGTGGAAAGGAGAACCAACAGAATGCCAGGCTAAAATGGGTTAAAATGGAAAATGTGCAGGAATGAATGTTCAGTCTTATATCAGGGTCAGAATGAAAAGCATTCACTCACACAACGGGAGGGAACAGAGTGCTTCCCGTGAGCGTGGTACAACCCAGACCTGGGAGTCAGAAGAGAAATAAGACCCAGGCCTTGTCCTCAGGGGCTCAGAGCTACTGCTAGCACACAGGGTAGAGAGGAGCTTCAGGGTGGTGCATTGCTTCATGTGTTTCCTGAGCTCCTGCTGTGTGCCAGGCCCTGGGGGTGCCCCAGGAGAAGACGAATGACAGGCCTGGATTCCATGGACACCCCCATGGTCAGGGAGAAGACTGATATTGGACACATCCTTGCAAAAGTAAGCAATGTCACTTCTGAGAATGGTAAGTGCTGTAAAGACATCAGCACAGGTGACCAATCTTGATGGTCAAGGAAGGCCTCCTAGAGGAGGTGGCATCTGAATGAAGACCTGCATAACGCTGGTATATGCAGGTTACCTGCTATCTCTTGTAAGCTTCTCCCTCTCACCCTTCTCCATGTCCTGCTCCAGAGGGAGTTAAGGGCAGGTACCTAGTATCCAGGGAAGACCCCACAGCCTCTGTGCCCATCTGTGGTCAGCCATGCCCTCCACGTGCCAGGTGCTGTGTCAGAGGCCTCTGCTTCCTCACAGAGCTGCCTTCTGGCCCAAGAGATAGATGACAGCAACACCCACAACTATCATTTCTGGAGCACACCCTGTGTGCCAGGCACAGTTCTGAATGCTTCGTGGGGAATAAATGATCTCAACCTATGGGACACAGCCTACGGAACAGACACTATCATCATTGCTGTTTGGTCAAGGTCCATAGCTAGAAAATGGGGCAGCTAGCAAAAGAACCAAGAAGGTGGCCTCAGGGCTGAATTGTCACACAGTGCTGCACAAATGAACAAATAGAGAATATGCCCTGAGGTAGTGAAGTGATAAGAAAAATCCAGCAAGGTAAGGGGCAGATAGGGGTGGGCAGTCTATGCCCAGGACACAGGGGTGTCCTGAAAGCTTCTCTGGGGAGGTGACATGTGAGCCAGGAATGGAAGGACAGGAGAGCATCCAGGCAGAGGTGACAAGCCAGGGCAAAGGCCTGGAGGTGGAAAGGGCTTTGGCATGCTTGAGGAGTCAAGAGAAAGGCAGAGGGGCTGGGGTAGAGGTGATATGGGGTCTGGGTGCAGATCACCGAGGTCTATAAAGGACCAGGGGGCCTGTCCGTATTTTATTCCCAGAAGAATAGGAAACCACAACAGGATTTTACACAGGGGGCTGCCACGATCAGAACAATGCTGGGAAGATGTTACGCTGGATGACTGTGTGGCTGGGGAGGCAGGGGTACATGAGGAGGCTGATGTAGCTGTCTGGGCAACAATTCTCTAAAGATGGAGGTTTTGAACAGGAGGTGGTGGTGGAGGTGGTGAGAAGTGGACAGACTGGCAGACACATTTCATAGCTAGAGTCAAAATGGTGAGCTTGGATTAGCAATTTCACCAATAGCATCTCCCCATTCTTCTCTACATCTCCCCACTATACTGCACCAAGAATAAAGTCTAGTGCATGCATCCCCAATTCCTTGAGCTCATCTTCATCTAAGATGGGCACATGAGCCTCCTGGGAGGAGTGAAGTGATGCTTTCTGATGGCCCTAATCTATAGGTGCCAGGGTCTTAAATCCCGCACAATGCTGGCACCTGGCACGGTGGGTCATGTGACTCCCCCATTCTGCAGATGGGCAGACTGAGATAGGAAAGGTGAGGTACTCTCTCAGAGTCCTAGTGGTGGGACTGGGATGGAAACCTGGCCATGTGACTTTGATACCAATGCTCACTTGGCTGCCACATGGCCCAACAATAAGACAAGGTTCTCAAATACTTGTCAGCTTGGAGAATCTGAAATCTGGCAGGCTCACAAAAACAGAAGAATCTTCCAGCAGCAGGGAACTCACTACCCATCTCAGCTCTGCCACAAAACATCCATGTGACTTTGGTCAGCCTCCACCTCGCTCAGAGCCCGAGATGGAGTAGACAGACCTCCTCTTGTGGGGACAGATGAGGTTATATGTGAGAAAGGGCTGTCACAGTGCCTGGCCTCTGTGGATCCTCAATGAAAAGACAAGAAGGCAGGAGAGGGAAATCCCACATGAGCCACCACTCCGGGGGTGCTTCCTGATCCAGCCTCCCTCCCCTACACCACGACTCAGTACTACAACCACGATGGCCAAACCTGAGGGAAGAACACACAACTGGATGGAAAAATGGGCAAAAAGCATGAACAGGCAACTCACAGAAGACTAAACAAGTACAGCCAGTAAATATGGGAAGAGAGTTCACCTGAATCACTTCTCAGGGGAATGCAAATCAAGACAGTGGTGAGAAAGCATTTTATACCTGTTCCCTAGGCAAAAATGAAGTCTGGATAATGCCAAGTGTTGGAGAAGCTACAGATCAACACTGCTGGCTGGCAGGAGGGGCACTTGGCACAGTCACTGTGGAAATCAGGTTGACATTCATACCCTGTGACCATCAATTCCATTCCTCCGTATACACCCAAGAGAAACGCGCACACATAGGTGCCAGGAAACATGCACAAAGGGGCCTGTGGTGTCAGTGGGACAGCAAATATTTAGAGACATCCCAGATGCCCCACAACCAAAAGCGAGGGAGCATAGACTTCAGTCTATGCTGAAGGAGCAATGTAGATGGGTTTTATTGTTAGCGAGTGACAAAAGTAAATCCAAAAGATTGCATATAGGGTGATGTCTTTTCTTTATAAAATTAAACACAACTAAACCAAATAATTTACTTCTGGGAACTATATCAGTATGATAAAACAGACATAAATGAGCAAGGAATGGGAAATCCAAGATTCAGGATAGAGAAAGTGTGGCTCGGGAGGGAGAGGCAGGGGGTGAATAAGGGATGGTCACAGGAGCGGGTGTAAATTACCCATTCTTTTTCTAGCTGTTGTGTTGGGTGGTGGATTCAAGGGCAGTTCATTGCATTATTTAAGAAAAGGAAAAGGCTGAGGGGGCTGAATGCCTTCTCAAGCTGCCAAGGGCCACAATGGGTAGCAGGTGATAAAGCTGATGTGGAGCCATACACCACATTCTAATAATCCCTGGTGTTTAAGACCCCTAAAGAGCTGGACTACAATCTCATCTGAGACTACTGACCCCCTGCCTCCTGAGGCTGCAGACACCTGTTCAAGATCCTCTTAGCAATCCAACATCCATGTCGTTGCCCCACGGTTCCCTCAGCCAGGGACCCCATTCACTGGTGAAATTCTTCCTACCCTTTAAGACCCGGATCAAGGGCCCTCTCTACTGTCTAGCCCACTTCTCGCACCTTGGGGTTTCACCTCTGAGCACCCACCACATCCTGTATGCCTTTCCCTAAAGCACAGAGCCATTCTGCTCTTTGGTTGCTCGTTGTTATGGACTGACTTATGTACACGCCCCCTTCATATGTTGCAACCCTAACCCCCAGTGTCTCAGAATGTGACAAGGGACATTATGTCTTTGGAGGTATGACCTGTAAAGCAGTGATTAAGGTGAAATGAGGCCATTACGATGGGTTCTAATCCAATCTGACTGGTGTCCTTGTAAGCAGAGGAGATTAGGACACAGAGACATCAAGGGCATGCACAGGGGAAAGACCAAGTGAGGACACAGGGAGAAGGTGGCCATCTGCAGGCCAAGGAGAGAGACCTCGGAAAAAATCAAACCTGCTGACACCTTGATCTTGGACTTCCAGCCTCCAGAACTGTGAGAAAAGAAGCATCTTTGTCTAAGCTGCCCGGCCTGTGGTTCTTTGTTACAGAAGCCTGAGCTGGCTAATGGACTCATGAGCAGGCCCTCTCCCCTGAGACATAGTCTAGGTGGGGCTCCCAGGTCTGGCCAACAAAAGCACTGCTGCCCTTGGCCGCTGTGATTGGTTTGGGATGGACACATGACCCAGAGTCAAGCCCTGTTAGCTGATCCAGTCGGGATGAACCTTAGGACTTCTGTAGGGGTCCCCAAAGAAAGGCTAATGATCTTTCTTGCAAATTTAGAACCTGGAAGTTGTGGTTCTGGCACTTCCAGAGCCATCCCGCCACCCCAAGAAGCAGGTCTGGAGTTGGCAGAAGCCATTCCAAAAGTCAGCACCATCCCTGTCATTTGCAATGACTTAAGCAAACATAAATGCCCCTTTTTGCCTGAGAGGGCTTGGACTGGGTTTCAGTTTCTAGCATCCAAGAGGGCTTTGTCTGGTACATGTCCATGGCCTTCTCCTGAGATCTAGACAGTAAAATCTAGAACATTCAGGAGGGGAGACAGAGCCATGAAACACAGAGCCGGAGACAAGATCGGAGGCTGAGGAGGCAGTAGAAGGTGAGCATTTGGGTCTCAGCATGAGATGGATAACTATGCCAAGGGCAGCTGCCCACTACCCCAATGTCAACTTTCCCCTTCCTCCTCAGTCACAGACCCTGAGCTGGTCTCAGAGCTACTCTGAATAAAAGACTAGACTTCCCAGCTTCCCTTGCAGCTAGGTGAGGTTATGTGACTGAATTCTGGCCAATGAAATGTAAGTAGAAGTATGGGGTTGGGGGATCAGGGTCGGGGGGGGCGATGTTTCCTGCCATCCAGAGTGTGGCCTTGATGGCCAGGGCTCCTCCCAAACTCAAAGACTACACTCTTGATGCCTCACCTACAAGGCAGCCTTGCTGGTTGGTCATTGCCAGGAAGAGGCAATCCTATGAGGGGAAGAGCATTGAGGGCACTGAGGAAGAGCCTGGGAGCCGAAATCTGAGGCTTGCTTCTTGGTGTCCTCAAGAGGAGATGTTTACACATGAGGAAACCAAGGCTCAGAGGGCAAGTGACTTCTCAGACCCTTGGGGGTCTCATCTGCACCTCCTTGTCCTCGGCTCTATCACCACCACCTTTCAGGTTCCGGGCCTCCTTCCTAACTGGCCTTCAGGTCATCAGTCCCCCTTCATCCTCAGCATCACCTCCAAAGCAGATCTGCGCTGCTATCTCTCAGGCCATAGCCAGTGTCACCGACTGGCCCCTGGCCCCTCCATAGTTCATTCTATTCCCGGCAGCTAGAGCAAGGCTGCTAGATCCAAAGTCAGATCCTGTCATTCCCTCGCTCTCCATTCACTGGAGGAAAACCCAAATCCCTGACTTGGCCTGACAGATGTCACACTGTCCAGCGCCTGGCTTCTTCTCTGACCTCTGAGACTTCCTCTCCCCCTGCTTGCTGTACTCCGGCTACACCAGCCCTCTCACTGGTCCTCAAACTGCCAAACACATTCCTGCCTGGGGGGCCTTTGCACATCCATCCTCTTTGCATGCCCTTCCCCAGACATGCCCGTGGTTCACCTCCCTTATGAATCCAGAGGCCTTCCTTGACCAAACAGGCTGCAACAGCAGCCTCCAGCCATGGTGGGCACTCAGTAAATATTTGGTGAATGTATAGTTAATGAATGACATAAATAAACAAATGAATTTTATAGCCACCCTTTAATGAGCCTTCCAAAATTACTATTAGGCTGGATCATATGATGTTGCCATTTTTGCAGGTCAAAAATCATTAAATAGTGGCTGTTTCATACAGTATGACCTTACTTTGGCAGCTAGGCCTTTGCTCAAAATTCTCCAATTGCTCCCACCACCTAGTTTGAGTTCAAACTGCTCAGATTGATGCCATACACCTCCTGGCCCTGGCTCCCACTCACTTCCAGGCCTGTGGACCTGTTGCCCTAGCATTGCTATGCCCCGGGTTTTCTTAGGCTCCTCTTTTTGCTTGGATTCCCTAAGGCCACTCGATGTGCAATAGATTCCCTCGATTCTACAACTCTGGTCAGCTGGGAGGGCTGCTGGACAACAGGGACTCCTGGCCCCACAGCCCTCCACTGCACCCCAGCACGCACTATTATAATGCCAGGCTATGGGCTCATTCTCCAAGGCTGCACGCAGGCTGTTCCAAGGCTGCATCAACCCAGTCCTAGGACACCCTGTCACTCACTTTCATTGACCTCTAACCAGTCCCTTCTGAGCCTGTTTCCTCATCTGTAACATCTCATATGTCAGCAACATACAAGTTTAAAGTAATGCCAGAGCCCAGGCCTGGATCCCACGGACAGGGGACTGGGGATGTGAGCAAGAGAAGGCAGAAAAACCACGGGTGCCAACAGAAGGCTCACAAGATGGGAATTTCAGGACCTAAATTGGACTCGGCGTTGATGCCACCTTCCCGTGTGAGCCAGGGCAGCCCCGCCCTCTCTCTGGGCCCCCATTCTCCACCTGAAAAGTCAGCCCCGAGGCTAGAAGAGGGAGAAGGAAGGGCAGGTGGTACAAGACAAAATTCTAACCACGAAGATGTCAGAAAGGGCATGCATGTGAAGAGAAGTTCTATAGAGGAGGCTGTCTCGCCCCCTGCCAACCTCACCATGAAGCTGGGGTCTGTCCCCCTCAGGTGTGAGTAAGCAAATGCCTACAGAAGATGGTGACCAAACAAGACCTGCTCAGGACCGAGATGACCAAGAAGGAGGAAGGAAACATCCAGTGATGAGTGTGACGGGGAGCCCCAACTCTCATGGAGCTGGCATTCCCAAGGGGTGAAGAATGAGTCACAGTGCCAAGTGCTTGGCTGATGGGCTGGAGCTTCGTGATAGGAGGGGGATTTAGACCCAGGTGATCAAGGGAGGCCCAGAGGCCCGAAGGCCGTGAGGGAGAGATGTGCACAGAGAACGGGGGACTCTGGGGTGCTGACTGTGAGAAAGGATCTGAGGCAGAAGGAATGTGCAGTGCTGGGGCCCCAGGGCAGGACCCAGCCTGGTGTGTTTGGGAAAAAGGACAAGCCTGGGTGGGCAGAGGGGAGGGGGAAGATGGGAGCAGATGGGGGCAGAGGTCAGCAGCACTTTAAAAATGAGAGGAAGCCTCCACGGAGTTTTAAGCAGGGAAATGACATGATCTGATTTTCATTTACAAAGGAGGACCCTGCCTGCAGGAAGGTCTGCAGAATAGCCAGGGGGCAGCAGGATGATGGGGGCGCCAGGGAGCCCAGAGGCGCCAGCTGTGTGACCTGAGGGGGAGGAAGTAAGGAGACATGGAGAAATGGTTGGATTTGGGGTGGATCTTTTCAATATCCACTGAATTTACTGATGCTGGGGCTGAGGGAGAGAGAGAACTCAGGGGTGCTTTTAGAGCAGTTCAGCAGGCCGGGTGAACCACTCCATCCCAAAGAGACCTGAGGCAGACTTATTTTCAGGGAAGTTCACAGCTTGGCAGCAAGCATGCAGACTTCCTGGCCCCCCAGTCCACACACACACACAAGCAGGACACATATCATGGCCTTTTCCACAAATATTGAGGCCTCCCAATGACCAACCCCCTTTCCACCAGGTTTTCCTCACAGTTGCTTTGCAAACCAAAAGTGTGACCTGATACTTTGTGCATGTCTGTGTGTCTATCTCTGGGTGTGCACGCACACACACACATGCGCGCGCATGCACACACACACAAACACACACGGACGCACGCCCGTGTATGCATGTCCGAGCAACACACAATTCCTACAAAACAGGGGTTGCCAATTCAAATGCCCACAGTGGCCTGGTGAGTCATAAAAGGGGACTGGGCGATAAGAGGGAGCGGTGGGGACTGTGGCAGTGGCTCCATCTTAAAGGAAGCTTCATTCTCAGCTTGACCCCACTATAACTACGTAGGCACATATGAAAGTTACGAGTAGATCTGCCCATTTTTAAAAAGAAGCCAAAAATTCAGACTTTTAGGTATAAATGCTATTTTTTTAATTGGACTTCAATTTAAGAAACATCAGTGCTATATCAGCCAATTAGCATTTAGGCCACTGGTTGCTGATTTTCAACCTTGCCATAAATGGTTGGAGTGGTCTGGATTTGAATTAGAGATCTGACCCTCCCCAGGAGACCTGATTCAAGTCATGACACCTGCAGATCCCATACAGGGGAGCATTCCAGCATGGGGCAAGGGAGAGGGTCACAGAGGGATCCTGAGGGTATTCTGGTCTCCCATAGCCTCTAAGACCTTGTGTAAGTTGTCCGGGTGAGCACATACCCACTTTGAGCTCCTTCCCGAAGACGGTGCGCTCCCCCAGTGCTGAGCAGTTCCAGCGGCCATTGCGGAACTGAAACTGACACTCGTCGAGGCCCATTTGTGAGCCTTCTCCTATGACGATGATGGCGTCGGGTCGGCTCTGGCAGATCGCCCGCTGTCTGGGAGCCAGGCCTGGGATCTTGTTACAGATGATGCTCGCGCCCAGAGCTACCACCGAGGAGAAGCCACTGGAGCAGGGGACACAGAGAAATGGAGTGTTAGTCCAGCAAGGTGGGGGGCATGGCCTACAGGCCCTCCCAGGGTGTCTGATGCTGTTGTCCCTACTCCCCCTACACCCCTACCCCCTGTTGCTCCCAGCAGAGGTCTCCCAACTTTTTTGATACGGCAGCCCAAACCCACATTTATTCATTTTGTATTCCATATCAGTACTTGTGTGGTATGTATATTCAATATTAGTGAGCCTTGATTTTCTTTTAAGATACACACAAAAAAAGATGACATATGTCACAAATACAACATTTTGCACAAAGCAAGTTGCCTTCGGATTTATGGTAGAGTTCAACTGAGATGAAATATTAAATCATGCAAACTAAAACCCAGTATTGTTTAGGAATCGTGTCTATGTGATAACTCTGCAAAGGCAAGCAAGGGGATGAGAACCTTAAAGTTTCCTGCAGCAGTTGCCATGAAAGGTTGTGGGTACATGTTAAAAAAAAAAACAAACCGCAACTGCTTCTATATGTTATATATACTCTCTGGTATGTATGTATATGTTGTTTTACAAACAAAATCTTTTAAAAGTAATTGTAAATAGGTCTAGTATTTTCTCTCTGCGTGCCAATGGAGCGTGTGTACCCCACTCCAGAAATGACCAGGCTAGAGGATGCCTCTCACTCTTCATATGGTTCCTACCTTCCTAATTCATTCTCTGTGCAGATACGTACTGGACACCTATCAGGTGCCAGGCACCATGCTGGGAGAGAGGCAAGGGCCTGCCCTCCAGGAGCTCTGGAGGGAGACTACACCCATTTCACAAATGAATAATAGACCATTTCAGACAGTGGTGGGCACTATGAGGAAGGTAAGTGAAGAGGCCATAAATGAAGAAGGTGGGCTTGGGAAGGAAGAGAGAGAGGCCACTTTAGCTGGGGTGGTTAAGGATGGGAGGTGCTGTGCAGCAGGGCCTGAATGGCTAGGAGCCAGTCGTGGGCAGGTCTGGGGGAGAGTGATCTGGGCAGAGGGAACAGCAGATGCCAAGTTCTCGGGGGTGGGGGGGGCAGCAACCTTGGGATCGCCAAGGAACAGAAAAATCCCACAGAAGCTGGTGCAGGGCTCAGGGAGGGAGAGGGTCTGAGGAGAGAACCTGCTAGAGGGCTAGAATTTTCTCAAGTGCATCAGGGAGCACTGAAAGGCTGTAAGCAGGAAACTGACAGGATCCCATCGCGCCAGCCCCATGGGAGAGAGGAATGTGGGGCGCCAGAGCAGGAGCAGGGAGAAGGGACAGGCAAGAGGGGGTGGTGGCTTGGCCTTGGCAGCAGGAGGGGTGGCTGCGGATGGAGCTGACCAAACTTGCTGATGGACTGATAGAAGGGTGGAGCTGAGGGGAGGGATGGGGAAGGGTATGAGGGAAAGACAGGCGTCAGTGTGACTCCTGGGTATCTGGCCGAGGGTGGGGCCATTTCCTAATATCAAGATAACCCCAAACAAGCTCCAGTGGCAACCCTGATGGTTCAGGTAGCCCTCCCTTTACACAAAGATGGTCCATGCATCTGGAGCTTTTAAAGAGAAGACCTCACCCCTGATGCCTCACTCTGGTTATAATAATAAGAGCTTCCATTTACTGAAGGTCACAACCAGCCCTGGGCAAAGTGCCTCACACTTTCCATCCTGGGACTCAGCTACAGGAAGTTGTTCTGGAATTGGAATTTCTTAAAGCAAGGCTCTGTGTACCAACAGTGCAGGAGACGAGGTGACCCCACTGCTCTCCAAGCACATTACTGACCGGTCCTACCCTCTTTCCCTCCACTCCTGCCTCACACCAGCCCTCTTCCTGCCCCGGGCCCTTTGTCCTTACTGGTCCCCTTCCCTGGGATCTCTCTCCTCCCATGAGCTTCACAGGCTTGGCTTCTTGCCATCATTCCTGTGACTCCATGGGGCATCTTCCTTGACCACCCCAGCTAAGGGAACCTGCCTCCCATCACACCCCTCATAACTTTGCATCACAGTCTCTGTTTTGTTCACGTAATTCTCTGGATTACTCAGTCTTCTCAAGTATTTTAATGTACATGTTTGGTTCTGTGTGCCCACTTTGTTTATCACTTGTCCTTCTCATTAGACTATGAGCTCTTTGGGGGCAGGAGTGATGTCTGTCGGTTCACTAGATGGCTACTGAATGAATGAATGAATGAATGAATGAATGAATGACGAACTATGGAGTTTCCAAAATATCACTCAAGGTAAGTACCTATATGACACAGCAGGTGCCCCTCCCCAAATATGCCCTGAATGCATCAGTGAACTTTTGCAGCATCCCTACCATGCCAAGGCAGTATAGCAGGTATTGCTGCAAACATGAGATACACGTGACCCTTCTAAACAGCCCTGGTGGGCAGGAATCACCCTTTTCACATATGTGAAAATTGAGGCTCACAGAGATTGAGATCTGGAGGCTAGTGGGTCACCGATCTGAAACAGAAGCCTCTCTAGAGCTCTCATTCATTCATCCCAGCCACTGAAAGAGAGTCTAACACGGCTAGAGCTAGAATGTTTGAAATGTTTGAAGAAGAGGCGGCATGGAAAGATTGTCAAGCAGAGATGTTGTGGCCACAAGTCAGGGGGAACCTGTGAATGCTTAGCTTACCACCAGGGAATTCCTACCCCAACAGAGTATAATTGATACATTAGAGGCAAAAATTCAGAGGAACAATAATCTGGCAGCGAAAAGGTCAGGCCTAGGGTACCATCGAAGCTTCCTTCACCTACTAGCTGTGTGGCCTTGAGCAAGTTACATCCCCTCTCTGTACTTCAGCTTTTCCATCACTAAAATGAGGATATTGATCATTAGTCCTCATTTCACAGTGTTGCTGTGAAAATTAAATGTGTTAAGACATGGAAAGTGTTTAAAAGGTGTCAGGCACCTAGTATGTACTCAATAACTGTACTGCAGTTGTAGTTTTTATTATTATTGGATTTGATTGCTACGGCGGGGGGGGGGGGTAGTGCTTGAGTCACTGGAACTATCCACATTAAATAAGAATACCGCAGATGCCCTGCCATCAGCCCTGAGCAGGGAGGAACCAGGCACATCTGGGGAGCTGCAAGGCTTCTTAAGGACCTTGGAACTTTACCCCTCATGCCCATTTTACAGATGGATAGCCCGAGCCTCAGGGAGCAGCAGGGCCCGGGCCAAATTCACCGTTCAATTCCTTTTCCTGACCTGGACCTCTCCCCGCCCCAAAGGGCGACTGCGGTGCTGAAGGCCAGCGCCCTCTGTAGCTCCCTCCCTCCCTCCCGCCAGGGCAGCTGGGCCCCGGCGGGGCCAATGAGGTCTCCGCGCGCCGGCGGGAGGTCCGGCAGGCGGGGCAGCCAGGGGAGGTTATTTTCTGTTGTTTTCCCTTTCTCTCTCCCTTCCCCAGTCCCTCCGCCCCGATTCTAATTAAAAAGAAGATAAAGCCTCACGGAGCCCACGCCAATCAGCCCGACCAGCTTCCTGGATGCTGGATGCGCGCGAGGCGGCGGGGCGCGGGCCAAGATGAAGATTAAAGCAGGGAGAAAGAGAAAAGCCTCCCAGACGCGGATGAATCAATAACACTTAAAACACACCCGCAGGCAGACAGCGCGCGAGCCCCGCAGCCGCCTCTCCGCCTGCGGTCGCCTCTCGGTCCGCGGTCGCAGCGGGCGGCCGCCTGGTCCGCTCTGCGCGCACCTGCTTGCAGCCGCGGCCGTTCAGCTTGCGAAACGCCCGCTACGGAGACGCGGGGTGGGGAAAGGGGAGGAGTGGTAGTGGCAAAACACAAAGGCTCTGCCACACACACCCCCTCGCCGCAGGCCCCGCAGTCTGCCCTCCTCCCCAAAGCCGAGCTGTGGGGAGGTACCCCCCTGGAGTGGGAAAGCAGGTTGTGTGAAACCTGCCAAGGTGGCCCTTTAGCGCCAGAACCTCTATCAATCCCTCAAGCCCCCCACCCCCACCCCTCCGTGCTTCACACGCATTATCTCCTAAGTACAAAGGGTGACTGGCCCTGCAAATGCAGTTCCAAGACGCGTCCTGAGCCGCCCCCTCCCACTTTCCAGCCAGAGCACCGCCCCAGGCCCCACCTCCGTGGAAATGCTGGAGTGCAGCAGGGAGGGCTGCTCCGCAGGCGCGCCGGCGGACTCCGGTGCCCAGTTTTAGGGGGCGGGGTGGCCCGCCTCTCTCTGGCGCTGGCTCTACGAGCTTGTCTCTCTGGGTGTCTAGGGCTATCTCTCGTCCTACCTTTGTGTGTGTTCGTTGGGAATGGGAGGCGCTGTCCCCTTGGCCCGGGAAAGGGCTCGGGGAGTATTGAGGGTTCTTGGAAATCGGGTGGTGTCAGGGATCTGAGCAGCGGTTTGTGTTTTTGCCAGCGAAGGTCCCTCCCTCTAGGTACCTGTTCCCCGTTGAAAGGACCGGCCCCGCCTGCCACCCGGGGACTGCCCTGTCTCCAGGAGTGGCTGTGCCCGCGCCTCTGTGTACAGAGTTCCTCTCGGGCTCTTGGCGCTGAGCTCCTTGGGAGCGGCTGTCGTCCTGACTCCCGGCTCCGGTGTTCCTGTGGGACCTGCTGTTCCTATGCCCTATGCTTGGGTCAGAAGTGTCCCTAGGAGAGGCTGACCTTCGCAGCAGCTAGTTCTCCTGAGTCCCCCAAGCCGGACCGTCCCTACTGGTTGTCTCTGTTTCTGGGGGCTTCCAGACTCAGGCATCCTCAGGATGGCCGGACCTCTGCCCAGTGTCTAGAGCTGTGCGCGCCCCTGGGGCGCCCGCCTGCGGGGGGTCTTTGTGCGCCCACAGCTCCAGCACCGCGCCCACCCAGCCTCTCTGAGGGGCCGAAGAAGTTGGTAGCCGGCGGCCGACCCCCTCCCCGGGCCACGCCAACTTTGCCGGGACACGCGTGCAGGGGATGCGAGCGGCCCTTACCCGATCCGGAGGTAGACCATGCCCAGGCTGAGAAAGAGGTGGCCCAGGCAGCGCCGCGCTTTCCGGTTCATAGTCCCCGCTGGCCGCCGGGGCCGCGGGCCGGACTGTGCTGATCCCGCGGGCCGGCCCCGGCGGGGCTATCCACATAGCCCGCCCGGGAGGCGCGGGCCGAGGCGTCCCGGGGGCCGTCTGTCCGTGCGCCCGTCCGCTCGCTCGGCGCCTGAACCTCGCCGGGAGCGCGGGAGCCACGGAGCGGGAGGAGGGAGGGAGGAGCGAGCGCGGCGCGGGGCGACGCCGGGCTGCGCGCGAGCGGCCGGTGCAAGTGTGTGAGGCGCGGGGAGTGCGGGGGCGCTGCTGCCTCCCGCCCCCGCCCCTCCCTCCCTCCCTCCTTTCTCCCGCCCCCTCCCCCGCCCGCCTCCCCGGAGCGCCCGCCCCGCACCCCAGCGCCCGCGGGACAGGGCCGCCAGCTCCAAGCGCGCGCTCACGCCTTGCCCCACGCGCTCCCGCGGCGCCCCCTCCCGGCTCCCGGGCGCGGAGCCGGGCAGGGGGCGGTGGGAGTCCGCTCGACCCCCACGGGTCGCTAACTCGCAAGTTGCGGTTGAGCTGGCGCCCTGCGACTGCCTGCGGGGTTGAGAGGATCAAGGCTCAGTCGAAAACCCCCGCACCCTGGCTTGCCTCCTCGTCCTCCCTGCCCGGCCGAGCGCTCAGAACTGGGCGGGGTGGGGGGGTGTTAGGTGACACCCGGGTTCCCCCTTTCCCCAGGCTTCCGAGCCCAGCTTCAGAGGAGGGCGCCCCCTTCCGCGGAGCGGGGATAACTGGCTCAGTATATTCCTTCCCCACCGCGGTCTATTCGAGGGGATGCGGCAGGTGGGTGCCCAGGTAGGGCAGCCTCTTTTGGAATGCCGCTTCTAGCGGACAGTCGGAGTCGGGCTGAGGCCAGGATGCCCCGTACGGGACCCAGACGTGGGCCTCGCGAGCCGCCCGAGGGCGCCTGGCGCGACTGGCAATTCAGCGCGCGCTCGCGGCGACCCCTGGTGGGCGCGGCGGGTGCTGTAGCTCAGCATAGCTCCCCGAAACAGGGCGCTCTGAGCATTCTAGCTGACTAGAGGGGCAGATCCCTTCCTATGATGTACACCCCAGTCCAGTGAGCTAGCGGCTGTTGGACTCACGTTTCAGTTGAAGAAATTGAGGCTCAGAGACGCGAAGGTGTTTTCCCAAAGTCACCAGCTAGTAAGTGGGAGAGCCAGATTAGAAACAGCCCCCCCACACACACACACGAGCATTCACCACCACCTCGCCAGGCCTGCCTATCCTTTAGAATTTTTTTGAATCGCCCCTGAAAACCGCTGTTCATGGCTTCATTCACATCACACAAATGTCTGTGCCAGGGATCATAGTGAGCACAAAGGATATAAGGAAAGAAGGATCCAGGACCTTCTCTCTTGGAGCTAGTGAGGGAGACAAACCAGAGGTAAACAATTATGTAATTTCAGACATCTCAGGGAGGGGTGAAGATAATAAAACAGAGTAGTGAGAGAGACAACATTGGGTGCCCGGGGATTATTTGAGATCTGAGGAGGTGGCATTTGAGTTGAGACCTGAAGGACACAGGATCTGGGGTCCCAGCATTTCAGGAGGGAGGACAGCAATGCAAAAGCTTGGAGGTGGGCATGAGCCCCAGGAGGGGATGTGGGGCTGTGCTCAAGAACGAGAAAGAAAGCCAGTGCGATGGATGGGAGGAGATGGGGGTTCACAGATCCCACAGAGCTATGTAGGGAAGTCAGGGAGCTTAGATTTCACGGGGGAAGTTCCGTGGGAAGACATTGGAGGGATAGGAAGAAGGGTGACTCATCTGATGTGTGTGTTCAAAAGCTCCCCCTTGGCTGCCCCGTGGAGAATCTGGGGAGGTGGGGGGTGAATGGTAGGGCTGGGCAAAGTGGAGCCAGGCAGACCAGAGAGGAGAATACCCCATGGATTCAGGTACAAGATGTGGGTGGTTTTAAAATACAGCCACACACGCTTCCCATTGAGAGGTGGGCTCTCTGTGCTCTCCTTGCTTGAATCCGGGTGGGCTTCTGTGTGGCAGGAGTGATGCTGGAAGGCTTTCAGGCTAGGTCATAAGAGGCAATGCAGCTTCTGCCTTGTTTTCTGGAACACTCCTGCTGGAGCCCTGAAGGAAGGAGTCTGGAGGCTGCCATGATGTGAGGAAGCCCAGTCCACAGTCCCAGTTCAGCATTGGAGTTATCCCAGCCCAGGTGCCGGACGTGGGTGAAGGAGTCTCCAGATGATTCCAATTCCCGGCCTCCACATCATCCCTCCCTTTCAGTCTTCCCAGCTGAGGCACTGTGGACAGGGGCTTCTGCGGTCATCCCCGCAGGGGATGCCCTGTCTAAATTCCCAAGCCCCATAACTTGTGAGTATAATGAAATGATTGTTTCATGCCGCTATTTTTGGGACGGTGCTTGTTACACAGCAATTGTAACTAGAACAACTAAGGTGGGGTGTGGGGTGTGGGGAGAAGAGAGGACGATGGGCCTGGGTCACAAGCAGCTCTGACAGGACTTGGAAGGTCCCAACTGAGAGGGGGGTAGGAAAGAGAGAGAGAGAAGAAGGGAACGAACAGTAATCTCTAGGCTGGCTGGAGCTCTCCCGTGGATGGAGGTAGCAATGAATGACAGTGGTGGGGAGAGCCTGCAACAGCCAGGGGCTTGGGAGGGACAGTCACAAAGTCTGTCCTCGCTGTCTCCTTCCTCCTGTACCCCTCCTCCTCTCCCACCCTCAGATGGAGTCAGCACCTAGCTCGGAGCGGTTTTCCTCCAAGCCATCACCCAAACGTGTCCTCTCTTTCCTGTACGCATTGCCATCCTCTTCGACCCAAGATTTATTCACGTCACAAATGTGCGGGGACGCTCATGACCAGGACATTGGGGCAAGTGCTGGGCTGTAACAGTGGGTCAAATAAAATCCAGGGTCTGCCCTCCTGGAGCAACTCTTCTGAGGGCTGATTTGGTGATCAGTCCCATAGGTGGCACTCACTATGTATCAGGCCCTGTCATCAGCACGCTGACTCATTTAATCCTCTAACAATACCGTGAGGCAGGTGCCATCCTTTTTTGTTAATGTTTTTATTATTAACATAATTATCATCACCTTATAGAATGAGAAGGCGAATCATGGAGGGATTAAATAAAATCCCAAACTCCCACAGCTGTACGTGGCGGAATTGGGGTTTGAACCTACGGAGTTTTGACTTCAGCATCTGCTCTTAATCCTTCAATTATGCCTCCCGTCTAATGGAAAAGAGAGGCGGGGCCACTACGATAGAGAAGGAGGTATTAGGCGTCAAGGCGGGAGATGCGCAGAGGACCGTGGGGACACAGAGAAGAGGGCTCCAAATGGGTGGGTCATGGAAGGCTTCCTGGAGGAGGTGTTCTGAAACTGGGATCCAGAAGGAATGAGTTGGGGTTCACCAGGCAGAGTTTTCAAAGCCAGAGGAAGCAGGGCCCATGGAAGTCTGAGGGGCCTGGTGAATGGAGCATCAGAGGGAATGGGGGTAGGGAGGGTCGCAGAGATGAGACTCAACAGGGAGTCTGGGGACACAGGGCATATTACTAGGTTTGGGCTTTATCATAAAGGGAAGCAGGCTGTCACACGATCAGATTCATGCTTCAGAAGGCTCATGGCAGCTGTTATGGGGAATTGAGAGAAGGGGGCAGCACATGGAGGCAGGAGGTGTCAACAGATATGCAGGGCAGGAAGGCCCAGCCCACACAAGGGTGGTGACAGGTGGCAAGGAGAAAAGTGGACGGATTGGAGCGCTGCCTTGAAAGCAGAATAGACAGCATGATATGTCCCCAAGGACAAGATTCTGTCCTGGAGGCACTGTGGCTGGTGAGGACAACACAGAGATGGGACAGGGAGAAGCAGGTCGGAGGGTGATGTGTCTGTGGTCAGTGAAGGGGCGGTTGAATGAGTGTGCTGGCGCTCAGGTGGGTGGATGTGGGCTTTCGAGGGTGACGGTCTCCACAGCGAGAAGTGCGCAGTCCTTCAAACCCAGGCATGGCTGAGATTCGGGGAGGCCGAGAAGGCTGGGTGTAGACGGCCCAGCACAGAGCCCCAACTCAGCACGACTGAAAGAACCAACTGGGGAGGGAGAAGTCAGGAGTGAGCAGGAAGTTTCTCAAAGAGCTAGAGAAGGGCCAAAAGAGTTTGCAGGATCAGACCTCACAGGGGAAGCAAGGACTGAAAAGGGTCCAAACTCATCAACTCGAGCATCCAAAGATCTTTACAGTCTGGCTCCAAGTCACCTTTTCAGCCTCTAATTTTCCCAAATCCCCTGTGTCCATATCACAAAAAATTAGTGGGTGGCCACTAATATTTACAGAATGGAAATAGACCAGAAAATAACAGAGGGCATTATACATAATAAGGCTCCAATTGTGTGTGTATACTGTGGGTTGTAATAAAAACAAACAAACTTGAGACTGTTACTCCATCCTGTTATTCCTTTTCATATGTCTGGAATGCCTTTCCCCTCTTTTCCACCTGGCCAACGCCTCTCATCCTTCACGGTCCTCCCAAATGTGAACTCACTGAAAAGCCTTCCCTGATTAACTTTGCCTGTGTCCTAGGCACTTGGTCTCTTCCTCTTTCATTCAACCATCCATCAAACATTCACTGAAGATTAAAGTGTGCTGGGTATGGGATCCAGCAGTAAACACAACAGACATGACCCCCTCCTTTGAAGAGAGCACAATTTAATGCATTTTTTTCCTTTGTACTCCATGGCCCTTTAGCTGATCCTGGCAGAGCCCTTCCCACCAGAAGGATGTCTGGGCTCACGTGCCTCCCTTTTCCATTAGAACTTGAGATCCTTGCAGACAGGACCCTCTCTCACCTCTGTATCCCCAGCACCCAGCGTGACTGAGGACCACCATGGCTTGAGAAAAAGACCATAGACTTTGGCGTCAAAAAGGCTTGGGTCTGAATACCAACTCTGCCACTTAATAGCTGCAAAATCCAGGTCAGTTTTTTTTTTTTTTTTTTAAGAGTTGTTGGGCTTTCTCTGGGGCTAAAAAGTTTTCACTTGACTGAGAGCTCCCCCAGCAGGAACTGTGTCTGATTCATTGCAAGACCCCGAACCAGCTGTGACTAACTGTTTCCTGACTCAGTGAGACCTACTGCAGGAAGTTCTTCTTTGGCAGAGCTATGCTAAGCAAGAGACTTTCCTCACCGTTTGGCTCTTTCTGCCTGGATCAAGGGAGAAGGGTGTCTCTTCAGCAGGTGCTGCAACCATAGGAAGCATGCCTGGGGCAGGGGCACAGAGGACCCTGGCCTTTGGCTCCCCCTGCTGGATACAGAAGGAGCGGCTGCCTGGGTCCCAAGGACAGTATTGTTAGGAATATGCCGAGTTCTGCTAGTTACCAGACCCTATTGTAAATGAAGGCTCTAGAGTGGTTCAAATTCTGGCTTCATTCTGTTATCTCGGTGACCTTGGGAAAGTTACTTAAATTCTCCTCCCTTCAGTTCCCTCATCTGTAAACTTGGGATTATAAGAGTTTCGCCCTCCTAGGGTTGTTGGGAGGTTTGAGATGCCACATGTCAAGTGCTTACAATGTGCTGTGTATGCGACTATAGCATTAAATTGATGGAAAGGCCACAGCCACCACTTGGTGCCACCACTGATCAGGATAGGATGTCCATGTTTAAGACAGTCTCCATTCTCGGATTCCTGGGGTTCGGGTTGTAGAATCTTCCCATGTGTATTTGCTTCTTTTGTTTCTTCATTTGTGCTTATAAGAAAACTGTAGCAACACAAGCCAGAGAAAAAGTTTCTATAACTCAAGTATTTAGAACTGCTGGGGAGCAACTGGGAGGAGCAGAGATTCCCGTGAACCAGGCCCCCTGGTGATGGGTGTCTGGGGAAGGCTGTTGGAAAGGTGTGGGTTTTTCAGCCAGGGGGAAGTCTGGGACCACGGGGCATGGAGCAGAAGCTCTTTAAGGAAGCCAAGAGAATGAGGTTCTCCCCTCCGCTTTGTGACTATCCTGTGTGGGCTTTGAGAAAGTCCCTGAAATGTCACCCCTCCGAGACACCTTCCCAGGCCACTTAGTCCACAGTAGCTGCACCTCCAGCCACCTTCCCTCCCTTCCCCCATCTAATCCCTTCACAGCACTGGCTACTGCGGGGACCCTGCTTTTCTTCCTGTGCCTTGTCTCCTTCTTGTCTGTCTCCCTGTGCTGGAAGGGGGATCTCCATGAGGTCAGGGGCCAGCACGGGGTCCTGCTCACCATCACAGTGCAGTCTTAATAAGGAGCGTGAAAGAGAGTGGCTTGATGGGGCCTCTCGGCCAATGTGGCCAGAGAAGACCTCTTCAGTGAAAACCGAATGACCAAAACGCTTTGAGATGCAGTTCCCCTCCTCCGGAAGCCTCCCTGGCAGACTCCTCCACCAGGGATATTAATCTCCATGGGGCCCCGCGCTGGCCCAGTCAGAGCAGAGAGCTCGCTGTATCACCTTGACTTGTGTGGTGGTCGGCCCCCGTCGCCTCACGTGAGCACTTCCAGAAGAGGGTTCACAGATGCCATGCTCGGGCGATGTTCGCAGGACCCAGGGTGTCCAGCCCGCAGAGAGCCACGAGCTGGGAGGAGACGGGGGGCGGGAGGGCTGGAAAAAAGGTTGCCAAAGCTGCTCAGGAGTTGAGAGGAAAGGCCTGTAGACTTCGTTCTGTGGATGTGCGAAGCCACCGGCCATGACCCAGCCCTGTGGAGGTTTTCACGAGAGAGGGAGCCTCTATTATCTTGTAGCTGTCCAGCGTCCAGCCCCCCGTGTGACTGGCACCGCAGTCTCCACTTAGGAAAGCTCCCACTGTGTGTCAGGCTGGTGGGCGGTGTGCATGCAGCCTTTCCCACAGAAGCTCGGCCTCCTCCTCCTGCTTGGGGCTGTCGACCTCCGGGCCCATTCTCCTGGGGTGGGGGCAAGGGGGACGAGAAGGGGGTGCCTGCGGGCCACATCCCCACAGCTAGGAAGCAGCAGCAACACAGAGACACCCCCCCTCCCGGTAAAATAAGGAACTGTTCCCTCCCTCTGAACTATGATAGCATTTACCATTTATTGAGCACCCACTGTGTGCCAGGCTCCCTGATGGGCTCTTTTAGTTCTTTGCTCCCCGGAAACGCTCTTCTCCCAGGTACTTTTATCGGTGGTTCCTTACTTGATTCAAGCAGCCTCTGACCATCCATCCTGTCCCTTCGCAACACTCTGCACACATCTCACCCTGGCTTTATTTCACTTCCTAGCATTTGCTGCCACTCTCTCCAACTTTACACGAATGTGTTTCTTTGTTGACTTATTTTTATAAGTCTGTTTTCCCGGCTGCACTGTTAGCCCTATGAGGGACAGATACTCATCACCTCGCTGCTGCATTTCCTAGAATGACGGCTGGCATGGCACATAATCAGCCTTCAATGGTTGATTGTTGGGTGACTGAGTCATTGAATGGGCCTCATTTACTCCTCGTAACCACTTCATTTTCCAGAAGAGAAAACTGAGATGTTGAGAGGTTCAGGTGCTTGCCTGGCAACTAGCTGAGTGTCCGGCACACAGTGAATGCTTAATAAAAGTATCAATTCCCTTTCTGTCTTCCCCCACATCTCTCCACCCCTGCCAACAACGGGGGCCTCTGCACTGGTTTCAACTCCATCCCAGCCCTCCCACTGCTATGTGTGAGGTCCGCTCACTCCAGGTCTGTGATTCAGCGCTTAACACAGTGGGGCCAGGATGAGCAGGGCCAAGGCATCCTGACTGGGAGGAGTTGGAACTTGGGCATCAAGGCTGGAAAAGCAGCGTCTCACGCCTCCTGCTGCCAAAGTCCTGTTAACTGCTCAGCTGGGCAGCAAACCCAAAGACCTGTCTGCAAATTTGGGGCAGAGTGTGAAGGGTGCAAAGAGACTGTCCCTCCCGTAGATGGGGAGACTGAATCCCAAAGCAGGTGCTGGAGGCTCCCAAAACATGGCTGGCTTGGGGAAGAGTCACATATGAAAGGGTGCTAAGCCCACCAGAGCAGCAGATCCAGCCTTGGGTCCCGGCTCCGTCACTGGCTGTGCTATCTTAGGAAAATGATTAACCCCCCTCAGCCTCAGTTTCCTCCTCCGTAAAATGGGGATAATAATGCTACCTCTGAGTTACACACAGTCATATATGTAAAGCATCTAGCAGAGTGTCTGGCATATATCAGGCACTCAGCATAAGTTGGTATTTGATGATGATGGTGGTGGTGGTGGTGGTGGTGGTGGTAATGACATATATTGGAACCCAGCCTTTAGGGCCAGAAGGAATCTTAAAGATCATCCCTGCCAGGGTTTCTCAAACTTCTTAGTCCATCAGAATGACTTGATTACAAATACAGATGCCCAGGTCCCCTCCAGATCAAACAGGGCTTCCTGGCATAGGGGGAGTCGCTTTTCTGCCTCTAAGCAGCTCTCCAAGTGCCAGCAACGTCTGGCTTCATTGGAGGAGAGGCTGTTGAGGATCCAAATACTAGTGCAGTGCACAGACCCGTGGGCTGGGAGGCAGGAGCCAGATAGAGCTGGCCTCTGACTGACTTACTCCGGAATCCTGGGTAAGCCCTTTGCCCTCTCTGAGATCCATCCTTCCCATTCATACCTTGAGGAGTTTGAAAAAGTCTAGTGCCTCATCCAGAAGCAAGCCTGAGACCTGAGGCCGGGCTTGCCATTAGGAGTAGAGCCCAGCCATTTTGTCTGTGAGACTCTGGATCCACACAGGGAGCAAGTGGAGAGGGAGGGCAGTCCTAGGCTTAGCGCCCCGCTCTGGGGAGGCCTGCCGGCTGCAAGGCAGGCTCCCATTTCAAATCCCACCTCAGCCACGTGACCTCAAGCGAGTGACTTAGCTCCAGAGCGCCGTTTTCTCGTCCGGAAAAGTGGAAATGCTCATCCTCATGGTATAAGGTCTCTGATAAGTCACTTTGGCAATGCATCTGGAGCTCGTGGGCCTTCTTAGATACATCTGAGTGTTCTCATCACACGTGGCCTGGCTGATCAGTGGCCAGCAGACCACGGGATCCTGGTCACCTTGGGAGAACGGTGCTTATCACAATTCCACCCCCAAGGTCTTCCTCAGGATAATCTGTCCCGGGTGATTCATCTCGTGGGCCCGGCCCTTCCTCTCAGGCCTGAAATATCTCCCTCCCTTCACCATTCCTGGGTCAGGCCTGTGACCCCCGCCATGTGACTTCCTCTGGGGACTGGCCCTGGGCCCCTGCCTGCCTGCCAGCCCTCCAGTCCCTGGCTAGTGGCCCATTCCAGGCCTGACATATCAGGCAGGGCTCAGCTAGGGAGGAGGAAGCCCGCAGCTTGTTGTGCTGGGGAAAAAGTGCATCCCCATGTCCGGCCCCCACCCTGGCCCAGCCACACCTCTGCCTTCAGCAGGCTGGGCTTCCGCCGCACATCCTGGCATAACCCAACCCGTTTATCACCCAGCTTCCACGTGGTTCCCTGCCCCTCAGGCACACACATTCCCATTCTTCTGGGCTGGCTGGAGCAGAGAGCTTGGCCAGTGTACCCCACAACTTAACGGAAGTCACCTTTCTCTGGAGCCAAGGACAGCTCTTTAGAGAAGGTAAAGAGATGTGGACACACATCCCAGCTCCACTGTGGACTTGTTGTGTGACTTTGGGCCAGTGAGTCTACCTCACTGGATTGTAGTTTACCTAATTTTAAATAGAGAGAAAAATACCTCCATCTCCAGTTGTTGTGAGGATTAAACAAGATAATACAAGCTTAGGGATGCCTGGGCTTCACCTCCAACCAATTAAATCAGAATCTGAGGGATAGGTCCCAGGCATTGGATGCAGCCAGGGATGGAAACCACTGGTGTGAAAAAATTATTCAGAGCCGAAGCTTTGGAGGAGGCCAACATGGGTTTGGATTCTGGCTCTGTTATATAATTATGGACCTTTGAATAGATTATTAGCCTCTCACAGCCTCTGTTTACTTGTCCATAAGATGAAGATAATAATACTTAACTTCCCCGTGCGGTTACAAGAAATAAAAGGAGTAATACATATCATGTGCTTTGCACATAGTGAGCACCCCAAGTGACGCATGTGACCAGACCCTTGTCACTTCACCACCGTACACACAATAGTGAGCCCTGTGCCTGAGCCACATTTGGCACTTCCAACAAAGATCCATAAACGAGTAGGTGTAGCTGTCACTATCATAGCTTAAAAAGCAATGAAGAAATGTCTGTTACCATGAGACGAAGCTTCTGTCTTTTGACAGACTTACAAAATGACATAGCCCAGCACCCGGGGCTGCTAGGAGAGGCCAGGACTCTGTTGTGGCCAGAGATGTAGGTGGAAGTCCCAGGTTCTTAGTCCATTGAATTTCCCCTTCTTGGTGGTCCTCTGGCTGCCATCTTGAAAAGAAGGGCAGAATGGAAAGCAAGAAGGACCCCGGGGCTTGCCAGCGTGGATGAGCTGCCACTGTAGCCCAGACTGCACCTCTGGGCTTTCATTTTTTCCCCGAAGTGAAAGGAAAATAGACTTCTTTTTGTTTAGGCTCCTGGTTGGGGAATTTTTGTTTCTAATAGAAGGGAAACAGATGCTTTGGGCTTCCCTATTGTTCTACTGTCTTTTTTTTTTTCTTTTAATATGGAATGCTTCACAGATTTGTGTATCACCCTTGCGCAGGGTCCACGCTAATTTCTGTATCATTCCAATCTTCGTATATGCGCCCCCAAAGCTAGTACACTCATTGTTCTACTTTCTGTCCATAGTCGTCAGACTCCAGATAAATCTATGCCAAGAGGACCAGCAACCTGTGTCATTAATTCCTTCCTCAGCCCTCTCGGAAGCACCACAGAAAGCCTGCCCAGCCCCGAATCTAACCCCCCGGATCAGAGTTAGCTGCGATCCTATCCAGGCTCCTCTGGCCTCCCTAGAAGGTTCCAGAAGAGAGAGTACCCGTACTCCTTCACCCCAAGACTAAAAGCTCGTGGCTCCCATTGCTCTCCTGAGCACTGTCTCTGGAGTCTGGTGAATGTAGATGAGAATCTTCGACTCCTGCACTGATTGGCCATGGGCAAAGTGTCTTTGAACAAGCCTGATTTCACATTTATAAGTGGGACTATGCCAACCAAGAGATAAATTTAGACAGGGAACTCGGAGAGGGAAAAGGCAGAGTAACAGGACCAGAAGTAAGCAATGCTTCCAAATAAACCCAGAACTAGGTCTAAACATCCAAGGGAAGGGAGGTGGCAGAGTAAATGTGATTATCACAGACCTTGGCATTATAAAAACAATAGCCCAGCAGCCGAATGTTGGGCGTGGGCAGGGAAGAGAGTGTGAGGGACTTAACTTTTCTCATTCTTCACAGCAGGGAAAAATAGAGCTGAGTGTGAAACACTTAATTTAAACAAACACATGACCCCCAACTTCTTAATGTTCTTTATAATCTTAGGGAGTCTTGTAGGAAATAATATCCGATAACAGTAACAAAACAATGAGTAAAGTTAGCAACTGTTCTTATTTCAATTAGATTCTTTTTCTTTCATTAAATTTCAGTATAAATCAGCTCCATATTTTATTTTTAAAATTTATCACACAGACTAAGAAACAGGTGTATTGTGAAGAAACATCATAAACAAATGCAAGCGAGATGGATGATTCATTCAGCAAAGACTTTTGGAAATGTACCTATCGAAGCATAACTAAGCAATGAACTTACAACATACTAAAGGGTTTATTAAAGATTTTAGTGTAAGTAATGGAACTCTAAAATACTAGATGAAAACAGATGTGTCTTTTTAACTGGTATGAAGGTAAAAAGGAATTTTCTAAGACAAAGGCAATGAAAGAGATCACAAAGGAAAAAATGATGTAATAAAGTTAAAATTTCTGTACATCATAAAAAACAAGCACAAAGCTATAAACAATATAAAAGTAAATATTTAGTTGGGTAAAAATAATTTTGACAAGAGGTAGCTATCCTTAAGACATAATAAGAGGCTCTAAAAATCACTATGACTCTAATAAAGAAGAACATGAATAGACAATTATGGATTGAAAAACATTAATTACAAAAATATATAAAAAATTACCAAACTCATTGCTAGAGAAATATGCAATAGAGCCACAATAAAATACTATTTCTAATCTGTACAATTGACAAAATATACTTTAAATGTTAATTCTCAGTACTCACTAAAACAGGTACTCATGCACTATTTGTGAGGTTATAAATTAATACTAACTTTAGGAAAGCAAACTGAGAATTATTTCAAAAATATTCATAGTCTTTAAATCAGTAATGCTACTTCTAAAGAAATAATCGGAGATAGGTTCACAGACATATATACAAAGATGTTTACTGCAGTGTTATTTATAATAGTGAAATTATAATATAATATAATAAATAGTTATTTATAATAGTGAAAATTAGCAATAATTAAAATGTCCAACTATAGATAAATAGTAAAATAAATTATTATTTATAATTCATGAATTTGATAGAATATTGTACAGCCATTATAATGCTGCTTCCAAAGCATATTTAAAGTCTTGGAAATTTTTCATGATACAGTGTTAAATGAAAATTCAGGACTTAAACTTATATTTGTGTAATTATTAAAATAAACATTCCAAATGGAAATAAACAAAAATTAGCATGCTGAGTGTCATCCCAATTTATAGTTCTTTCTTTTCCTCCCTTCCTTCTACCCTCCCCACCTTCCTTCCACCCAAGCTTCCTCCTTCCTTCTCTCCTTCCTGCCTCCAGCAATAGATATACCTAGAAAGATATCTGGAATGATGTGGCCTAATATTAACCCTGGATTCTGGGTTACTAGACTATGTGTGAAGCCTACCCCCCTCATTTTTGTACCATTTTGCTCTATAGCTTGAATCCTTTATAAAAGCATTTAACATTTTTATAAGAAAATTTTCCAAAAAATTAGTAATACCTATTTTTGTAGGGTTTTTGTGAGCATTGAGTAAGATGACTGGCACAGTGTGGCAAGCGGAATTCTGAGTTGCCCCAAGATTCCTGCCCTATGCTGGACATGCCCCGGACATGGAGCTCCTACTCGGAAGGTCCCCTTCCCTTTTCCTTTGGCAACTTTCTATTCATCCTTCAAAACCTGCTCAGGTCAATGTGAAGAACGCCTGGACACCTATGCCCCATTAGCAGTGAGAGTCCAGTCAGACAGCAGAAAGGGTTGTGGTGCCTTCATATAGCAGTAGTGTCCAAGATTGTTCAGAAGTTTGGGGCACAAAACCACCTGGGACAGCCCGGCTCCTTCCTGCTTTACTGACCCTTGTCTTCAGCCTTCCCTTATTCCACTATCTCCCTGGTATCCTTCCAACAATTATTTTTATTTAAATTAATAAATTCCGTTTCTGCAGCCTGCAACTCAAGTACCCAACCGTTGCCCTCTCTCCCCATCTCTGAGTTCAAGCTATTTAATGTTTCTGGAATGAATCTTAGTTACACGAGGGTTGTTACGAGAGGCTATCCTTGACCCAACCCAACCTTCTGAACAACGGAGAATGGGACTGACACCTGGGCAGCCTCATTCTGAGACGTCTTGGGCTGGAGGGGGAGGGCAAGCGCAGATGGTTGTTGCTTGCGAAAGGAGCTATTGCCTGCCTTAGGGAGCGGAAACTTAGGGTTCAGTGCGTCTAGGTGACGTGCTCAAAGCCACACAGCTAGAGCAAAGCAGAGGGCCTGGTCTTCTAAAACACACCCTGTTTAGTCTTGTGTGCTCCTGGAGGATGCTGCGCCAGGATCTTTTCTGCGTCCACACTCGCTCCGCACACAAATGGCGCTCAACACGTGCTCACGGGCTCCCTGGTCCTCCCACTAGCCCCAGGAAAGCGGAATTATCCACAGCTCCATTCTGCAAATAGAAACTGAGACTCCGAAGGGAGAAGTGCCCCCCAAGGTCCTCCAGTGGCGATGTGGAGGACCTGGACGCCACACCAGGTCTACCAAATGCCAGAACCCAGGACTGTCCCTCAGTCCGCCCAGCCTCCGCAATGACGGAAATCCTGGGACACCCCTGCGGGGTCGTGTTGGACTAGCTCCCCCAGAATGCCTGGTAGGAGAGGAGCTGGCAGGTGTACGGGGGGCTTTGCGTGTTACTGAAGAAGGGGACGAGGAGGTACGCGCGGTGGAGCCCGGCTGTGCCCAGCATGTGGCCCTGGGGCCGGATGGGGCAGAGGTGAGAAGATACTGCGTTCTCCTGGCTGAAAGAGGCCAAGCACGTGGGCCGAGTGGGGCCGGCTGGGGCCGGCTGGGGCCGGGTAGGGCTGAGTGGGCCGAACTGGACTGAGCGGAGCCAAGCTGGCGGACGGAGCGGGTCAGGTGGAGCGGAGCGGGGCCAGGCGGAGCGAGGGGCGGGGCAGAGCGGATGCCCGGGAGCCGAGCAGGTGGGTGACAGGACCGAGGCGCAGTGGGTCGCGGCTGGTGGAGGCGCTGGGGGTGTGCAGAGGTGAGGCTGCTCCGGAAGTCCTGTGGCGCATCGCCTCTGGACCCCTCTTTTCTAGGACCAGCGGGTAAGCCGCGCGCTCCGGTCTCTTGAGCCTGCGAAGTAACTTTCAGAGAGACTCTCTTCCTTTGGTGGCCTCAGGTTCCCCATTTGTAAAACTAGAGCAAATGGAAGGAGGCAGAAGACGCTGGTGTGTGCAGCCTCTCTTAAGCCCTCCCCTTCAGGGGATGATACAGACTTTTCATATTTTCTAGTGGGACTGAATTTTGCCTCTGTCGTTGGGGTTCGTCCTGGGGAAGGTCACTTGAAAGACTGTTTTTCTGGAGCTGTAAATGTCCCTCACGCTGTTCAGAGAACATTTCCCTGGCGTGCGGTAGATGCTGTAACCTGGCAGTCCAGCGGGTCCGTGTGTGACACCGCTGACACACAGCTAAGCCTTGCCTGGTCCCAAAGTACATGAAACAGGCAGCAAGGAGCTTTCTAGGGTCTGAGTAGTGAAAGAGTCACAGATGGGGAGAGATCCTTGCCCCTTAGCAGGGCCACCTCACTGAGCCTCCTTGTTTTCATCTGTAAGGTCAGGAGAGTGATGTCTGCCCATTGGGCTGGTGTGAAGTCAGAGTGTATCCCTTATTCACTAAAAAGGTGCTTTAGGGATGGATGGGGTAGGGGATCTGCATTTTGACAGTATTATCATGTCATCTTTATATTGTAAAATATGCCCCTTTTATTTTTTGATAAAAACTATCATGTACCCGGCAGTGTGGATAGAAATGTGAACAAATCAGCCAATAATCCCTGCTTATATTCTGGTAGAAGGCCGTTCTTCCTATGATCTGGCCCAAGAATTGAGACAGTAAGCATAGTCTTGCACGTGCTGACCCCATAAGCACCTGAAGCCCATGCCTATATGCCTACAGCTGAATTGTTCTAAAACACACATCTGATGACATCACTGAGGTGCTCACCCCCCTTCAGTGCCCATGAGATAAAGCCTTCCTTCAGGAGCTGACCCCAGCCTACTCCTCCAGTTGCATCTCCCTTCCCTCTCTAAATTTTCAGGAACACCTGGCTACTCACCCCTCCCAGAGTAGATCAACTCCTTCATACCTCTGCTCTATGTATTTGTTTCCTTGTTTGGACGTGCTGATCTCAATACTAGACACGAGATGGCGCCGAAACTGTACTCAAAGCTTTCTCTAGTAGCCACTGAGTACTGGCTACCTGTAAACTGGCTTGGTTGTTGGAACTTTTAGAAAGCCCCTTAACAACTTGTTTTATAAACAGCTTACGTATTTTTAGTACAACTCTTGATGAATTTTATGTATCTAATTAATGTTCCAGATATACACAGGGATGGGAGTAATGAAACTTACCTACCCAGTGTTTCAATACTATCATCCATTCTTGGATAGCAAACCACATAGTTGCACTCAGAAGCTAGTTCAGGGTCTGAATTCACACGCAGCTTCTTCCTCCAACCTTTGTTGCCTGGATGCTTCAGGGACCTTGGCCAGGGTTAGGGGGACATCCTCTTCTTTTTGTCAGGTTCTGTTTTTCATAAGCCAGGAAACAGAATTCAATCAGCAGGACTTTTCCCCCAAAATCTCATTTATTTTCCACCCAAGTAGTATTAGGTAAAAATCAGGGAGTATTACTTGCACTGGTTTCTCAGTGAACTTTCTAACATTTCAAATGTGTGAAATTGTAGCTCCCCCCCCCCACCGCCATCTTAGGAGGGGCCACAAAATGGATTTTCATCAAAAAGTGGTCATGACCTGGTCTCTGTTGCCAGGTCACGAGGGGATATGCCATCCTTTTATAGAAGAATTTGCACCAAAGACAGTCCAATAAAGTGGAAGGAAATATTAGGGTGATTTCAAGAGCTATGATTTCGCCTTGCCTTGTTCATATTTCTATTTCTGGTCATGTTATATAATGCATATAAGAAATCTTAGTTGTATTCATCAAGCCTGTGTTTTGCAGAGGGCAAATGGCCAAGAGTCTCATTGGTTTGTCCCAAGATCTTTTGGCCCGGGGGGGATCCCTGGAAGTTGAGAACTGCCTCTTGGAGAGTTTTGTCTTTCTCCACCTCTCAGCCTCATTTCTTCATCTATGAAATTGTGCTTATAATCCCTATTCCAGAGAGTTGTGAAAATTCAGTAAGATCCTACAAACCTTTTCAAAGGTTTTGAGAACTGTGGTGTTGGGGGCAGGATAAACCAGGCTGCTGTTAGACTACACAGCACATTTGGGAAGGTGAGAAAAAGGCATCGCTTTGCTTTCTCCTGGCAGACCCAAACCTGTGCCAGGGTGCATGGCTTGGTGGGTTGAGCTTGATTGGAATTCAGCCCTATTTGCCCTTGTAGCCAGGCACCCAAGGACACAGTCTATACAATGGTTGGGGCAGCCCTGTGGGTGAAGTCCAAATTCATATGGGGGCGTCTGCCCAGAGTGCCTCTCCCACGCACACCCCCTGTGTTTCTACCAAACTGAGGCCATCAGTGCCTTGAAAGTAAAGGATCATTTCACGCAGCCTTGCATGCTCCTTCCCTTACTCTTGCTGTCTCATTGAGCCCCTGCTCAGCCATGAAGACCCACCTTAGACAGGTCTTCTTTAGGTGCTCCTGATTTGATCACTTCTACCTTTGTGGCCTTTCCCCTTGATCTGAGCACACACCACTATCCTAGCCCTGATGCGGTGATCTCTTCTGTTCCGCCTCTCTCCTAGCTTTGGACAATGATGAAGAGACAGACCCAGAGAGTGGGCTCCCTTGTATCCTGGACAAGTCCCATCTTTAGCCTGTGAGCTGGTTAACGTGACACGGAGTGGTCACTCTGAGGAGAAATTGCCAGACTGTGGGAGCTTCCCAGGATCGAGGAACATGACTCATTTATCTCCTAGTGCCCAGTTTGCAGCAGCACAGGGCCCAGGGGAATTGGTGCCAGTAAGTGTCTGTTGACTGATTCACCGACTGTGTCTCATAGTTCCTTTTCTTCCCTAGCCCTGAGCCAGGGCCATGGAGCCCAGGGAACCATGGAGGTGAGCTAGGAAAGGACAGTTAGGGGATAGAGTTTTCCAGGAGCAGAAGGAGGGGAATGCGGGGATTGTCTTTTAAATTTGTTACCCACACCTAAAATCTATATATTCATTATCCTTATGAAAATAAAAACATTGTAAATTAGGCAGAGGTTCTCCTTGTCTGATGCACCCAGTTCAAGCACTGTCACAGAGATATCTACTGGTCCAAGTGGGTCCATCTCTACATGTGCTTTTTGTATGTGTCCTTTAGGGTACATGCTGGCTGCAGTGCCAAAAATAAGCTCCCAAATCTCAGTTGCTTACTATAGAAAAGTTTATTTCTCATACTGCATAGTGTGATGTGGTTGAGAGGCAACTCTGGGAGGCAACCCCAGAAGGTGTTTTGGGGTTTGGGGTGGAATGACTTGTGACTGCCAACTCCTCGACCCCTGCTTCTAGCCTCTGAGAGGCCGATTGAGGGGGACATTTTAGGCTTGAGGCAACATATGCTACTTGTTTCCATATTCCAGCAGCACGAACTCAGTCATCTGGTCTGAAGTAACTGCAAGGAGACTGGGAAATGAATCTTGTTTGAAGAGGATTTGTGAGCACCTAGCAGATCTTGCCACCACAGAGATGGGTATCAATAGAACATATTTTGTATTATATCACACCATGTGACTAGGTGATAGAATAAAAGTGGTTGGATTTGGGGTATATATTATTTTGGCTCTAGAGAAGGCAGGGTTTGCTGATGGGATAGGTGTGATGGATACGGGAGAAAAGAAAACTAAAGCTGATTCCTGAGCTTTTGGCTTGGGCAACCATAGAAAGCAAGATGGAGTCACTCATGTCACGCAGGGGCCTGCATCAAGCAATGACACGAGCAGCTAAGTGGACTGCAGCTACCAGATACTGCCGAGAGCAGCGCCAGCTGACGACACCCCAGGGACTGACCGCAAGCGGAAGAGGTCTGCAGGGGCCCGAGACTGATTAAATCTCTTTAAAATGGGAGGATTTTTGCAGCAAACCGTCAGACTCCTCAGACATGGACCCCTCTGTCTGACCACTTCAAAAAGATAGCTGCGGCTGAAGGCTCTCTGCCTGACTGATCTCCACACAGAACTGAGATCCTTCACTGAACATCAGAAGCAGCAAGTGCCGAGAGCTGATCCGGACCAGACCGAGGCCTTATCTCCACTGCGTGTCCACAGACTGACCTGGCGTTCGCTTCGTTCACTTCCTGCCCTCCGTGTTATCTTGTTTGTTGTGTGGATTGTCTTATGTTCTGCTTTGTGTGTCATGTAAGAAGCCAAGTTAATTATGGGGTGAAATGTCATTGAGTTTGGAATCCTGAACCTGCTTTATAATGATGTTAACCTTGCTTTGTGACTCAATAAAGCTGATGTTGTGGGAAGATACACCTCGTGTGTGCGCCTTCATGGTATGCTCATGACAGCCACCGAGAGGGTTCATGTTGCCTGATACTACTGGACAGAGAGGAAAAGAGACTTGGGGCAGGAAAAATAGGGACAGTTTTTTTCCCCAGGGCAGGACAGGGGACAGGGGGGACTTCTGCGTTTGCATTGTTAAGTATGAGATATATTAGATATCCTTGTGGAGAGCACTCTAGGTAGGAGGGAGACAGGAAGTCATGGGAATTGGATCATATTTAATACCATGGCACTGAGGGTGCAGACAGAAGTATACAGACCTCACCCTGAGTCCTGGACCCACTAACATTTAGAGAGAAGAGAAACAACTGAAGGAGACATAGGAAAGGGTGTACAGTCAGGCAGATGGCAAAGCAGATAAATGCAATGACGTGGATTTCAGAGAAGAGCTAATTTCAACAAAGGTGAAGCCACCCTGTGCTGAAAACCCACTGAGACTGAACAGAGAGACCCAGAGGGGATGATTAGATTTGGCACATGGGGGTTACTGATGCTCTTGGTGTCTGTCAGGTGGTACAAACAGAAGCCAGTTGGGTGAGCTGATGGGAGAATGGGAGTGGAGGTAGTAGAGGTCACAACCATAGGTAATATTTCTCTGATTGAGGAAAATGAGATAAAAGGATACCTGCCCAGGGTGTTAACATTGCTCATCTTGGGACTGAGGGGCATGACTTTGACACTACAGGGCACTAAATAACCCTGTCTTAGCCTTGGCTTCCTGCTTGCACAAAGCATCATGATCAGTCCCAGGGGAGAGCTCAGGGCCTTGTCACGTCTTTCCTAGCATACCTGAAGCCCTGAGTGTGCACAATACCCTATGTGTGCTTGTGGTTTTTAGACTCCCTGGAATTCAGAGCTCTCTCCCCCCGCCCCCGCCCCTGCCGCCCCCCCCCCCCCCCCACTGACAGCTTGTTCTCCAGATTTTACTTTCTAAAAGCTTTTGGTTAACTTGATTTTTACCCCACCTATTATCACCACCTCAGGGAGCTCAACTGCTACTGATAGTTTTTGACAGATGGCCTGTTGACAAGGCTTTTCACGGTGGGTAATTCCGAGTAAGGGCAAATGAAGAGAAGGCCTTTGAGTGGGGTTATCTCTGGAATTTCCAGACAGGTAAAATAGTGACAGTTCTCTTGGAGGGCTCCAACCCAGTTCTTTCTCCTCCATTGGCTGCTGGGCTGTAGATTTTCACCATGACTGCTGGCTCCTGATTTTCAGAGATACCCACGGACATTTTCAAAGATACCCACGAACCAGGAAAGAGAGGAGACGGATAGAGCAATTTCAATGCCACAGAACTTGCTGGGCTTACCCACATTCAGCCACATTTCTTGAATAAATGCTCTCTTACTACAAATCTTTGGTTAATTTCAAGAGTCTGAAAGGGTTGTTGTTTTTTTTTTAAGATTTTATTTATTTATTTGACAGAGAGAGAGAGAGCACAAGTAGGCAGAGAGGCAGGCAGAGGGAGAGGGAGAAGCAGGCTTCCCGCCGAGCAGGGAGCACGACGCGGGGCTCCATCCCAGGACCCAGGGATCATGACCTGAGCCGAAGGCAGCCACTCAACTGACTGAGCCACCCAGGCGCCCCTGAAAGGGTTGGTTTTGACTATTTTTTTCCAGTGTCCTCATTGCTTTTGGGAAGCAGGGTATTGGAAGTCCTTACTCTGTTATTCTCCCTGACATCTCTCTAAGCTCTTCAGTTTCTAGTAACTCTCCAGTCTGTGCGCTTTATCTTTCATTCTCCTCTGCTTACTTCTTGTGTGTGCCTTATGGATTTTCTGCATTATATAAGATTATATCTGAAATAATTCCCATGTCGTCTTCCCCACATTGTCCATTTTGGTACCAACTGGCTTACGACGGGGACTTTTTCGGATAGGGCGGGGACCATTTGCACTTGAGCTCTTTTTAGTTCTTGAAGAGTAGACCTGAAACCAGAGTCTCAGACACACAACAGGACACTTCTGACCAAGAATATGCCTAAGTAGATTATAAAAATATTCACAAAGAATAGTTATCTATACAATTTATGGAAAAGGAAAGTTCAAGCCAGTTGTGTTCATTTACAATAAAGCATTGACTGTGGAGGAAGGACAGGAATATGGTAAAAGTGAAAAACCAATTTCATCTGAGCTCAGAGCTTATTCCTCTAAGAAAAATACCCCATCATTATTTGAGGGCATTTCAAATGTAGTGTAGACAAAAACAAGAGAAGCTGCTAGCATGAATTCTTATGAACATAACGATTGTGGGAAATTATTCTGTAATAGCACAACCCAGGCAGGAGTAAAACTTTTAAAATGTAATCAGTATGGGAAAACCTTCAGTCATAACAAACCTCATAAGCTCTCACGGGATTAATAGTGGAGAGATTCCCATAAGTGTAATAAATGTAGGAAGGCCGTCACTAGGGAAGGGAGCAGACAAGTCATACTGTAAAGAATTCCTCTGATTTCAAGGAAAGCGAGAAGCTAGAGTGCCAGGAGTTAAAGCTCCTTAGCCACCAAAATTCTGCAGAGATGATAATCCTTATAAATGCAATGAATGTGGTAAAGCGCTCCTCAGTGAGTCACACTTTATTACACATCAGAAGAAAACCCTGGTAGGTTTCTAGGGTTGCCATAACAAATGACCACAAACCGAGTGACTACCTAGCAATGTATTTTCAACATCGTAGAATATAAGGTTGGCGTCTGTTGATTGTGTTCCTCCCTTAGAATTGGTCACATTTTCCTGATACTTTGTATACTGAGTCATTTTGTATTATATTTAGACATTGTGAATGTTATGTTGTGCTCTCAGTCCTGGTATATGCCTCTTGAGATGTTGCTTTGCTGTAGAAGGCAATCGACCTGGTCTGGGTCAGTCAGCCTATACGACTAGTTGAGATTCTGTGTATTAGATCAAGTAGCTCTATTGTTTTATATGTGTGCCATATGTGCTCAGGAATTAGGCTGGGACACCTGCAGAGATCCACACAGAATTAGGACCCCTTTTCTCTCCTCTGGAATTCCCTCCCACACTCTCTGGCCCTCAAAGGCTCTTTTCCTGTATCCACTAGCCAGAGGGATATGGTTTCTATTACTACTGCCAGGCCAACTCAGGAGAAAAAAATCCATGACAGCCGAGAAATGGGAAACTCACCCTCATGCATATATATCTGGTTTCTTTTTCAAGTGTTTTTTATCTTTGCTCATGGCGTAAGTCTTATATTCATGTCTTTAATATTTTCAGGCTTATATGACTGACATACGTGGTTATTATAATATCTGCACTGTTGGTTATTACAACATCAGAATTCTTAATTTCAACAGAAATTAGGTTTATGAATGTTCTGAAAATAGATTTTTTTCACTCATACATAGCTGATCTTACTCTTGGAACTATTTTATGAATGATTATTTGCTTCCTTCTTGTTCTTGAGGAATAACTAGAGAATGTATATTCTGAATCACACACATTTGTAAAATTTGCAGTCCAAACTAATATGAAGGAAAACTTCTATTACCATCAGATCCATATGAAAACTACAAAAATAAAGTGAAAACATTTTAAGTTGAAATCTAGTGGAAAATTTCCCGTTCTACTCTGGTGAAACCTGTTGCTCTTGCTAATTACAGCTAAAATCTATCCGAGAACTCTCAAAAGTGAAGGAAAGCAGGCCAGTTATGGAGTGAGCCAAAACTTGGGAGATGCATCCTGCTTGAGGGTGAGTTCCCCATTTCTTTTCTCTCATGAAGTACTAATAGAAACCACGTCGTTCTAGCCAGAGGAAACATGGGAAGGGGACTCTGAGGGTCAGAAGGAAACCGTGACACAGGCTACAACTTGGACGAACCTCGAGGACATGGTGCTCAGTGAAATAAGCCAGTCACAAAAGGACAAATACTGAATGATTCTACTTATTTGAGGTCCCTGGAGTTGGCAGATTTAGAGATGGAAAGTAGGCTGGTGGTCGCCAGGGGCTGGGCGGAGGGACAGTGGGGAGTTATGTTTCATGGAGACAGAGTTTCACCTACACAAGATGAAGACAGTTCTGGAGATGGACGGTGGGGATGGTTACCCAACAGTGTCAATGTGCTAATGCCACTGAGCCACGTACTTAACCATGGTTAAGATGTTACAATTTATGTGTTACGTATTTTATACCCATTTTTAAAAAGGTAAACAATTCCTATATGTATTTTATCTGACATTAGAACAGCCACCTGAGACATCCTCTGCTTACTTTTTATGTGGTGTACCTCTCACTACCTATTTAAAGTATTCCTATTTTAGAAAACATACAATAGGGACTTGTTTTTCTTAAATCACTCTCAATCTTTGCCTTTATTTGGATTGTTGAGATTATTAACATTTTGTATAATTATTGATACAGTTGGATTAAGATCTGTCATTTCCTTATGTATTTTCTATTTGTCTCTTCTGATTTTTATTCTTCTCCTCTCCAGCTGCTTTCTTTTGAATTATCTTAATAATGTTAATATTCTAATTTAATTTATCATGTGGCATTTTGGCAATATGTGTTGCTGCCCTGAGGATTATAACATACATATCTAACTTCTCACAATCTACTTAGAATTAATACAGTACCATTTTATGTAAATCCTCAAAATTTTAACACCATCTAACTTCATCATGACACCATTGCTGCCTTATGTGTTACACATACACATAGTGAAACCGCCACTAATTCGTGTTATAAGTTTTGCTTTAAACAGTCCTGTGCATTTTAATGAAAATCTAGGAAGAAATAAAAAGTAATATTTCTCACTTACCCAGCTATTTGCCATTTCTGGGCTCTCCTTTAATTTCTGACGTACCAACTTTCCCTCTGGATCACTTCCCTTCAGGAGGAACTACTTCAGCATTTCTCATTGAGCACATTGGCTGGCAAATAATTCTTTGAGTTTTACTTTAATTGAGGATTAATTCCTTTTACCCTTATTCCTGAAGGATATTTTTTTCTGGATATAGAACAGGTTTGGGAGGTGTTTTTTGGGGGGGTCTTTTTTTTTTCTCTTGTATTACTTAAAGATATTTTTTCCACTGTTTTTTTGACATCTGTTCTTTCTGACGAGAAATCCATTGTCATTCAAATCATTGTTTCCCAATATGGAATGTACATTTCATCTCTAGCTTCTTTCAAGATGCTTTTATATTCAGGTTTCAGCAGTTTTATTATGATCTGTCTAGGCATGGTTTTCTTTGAATTTTTCCTGCTTCTGTTTGCTAAAATTCCGTGTATTTAAATCACAATTGGGTAGTTTTATGATCATTATTTTAAAAAATTATTTCCCCCATCCCTTTCCCCTCTCTTATCATGATAACCAATTACATGTATTTTAGACCTTTTGATATTGTGTGACAGGTCACTGAAGCTCTGTCCATGTTACTCACTCTCATTTCTCATATTCCTCAGTCAATGTGCTGTCAAGTATGCTGACTGTCTCCTATCATCTCCATTCTGCGATTAAGTGGGGAGAGAGGTCTTATTTCAGGTATATAGTATTTTCTAGTTCTAAAATTTCCATTTGCCTATTTTTGTAATTTCGTTTTCTCTACTGAGAATCCTATCTTCTGTTCCTTTTCAGTTATTTTCCTTTACTTTATAGAGCATAGTCATAAAAGCTTCCTGAAAGTCTCCAGTAATTTCAACATCTGTGTGAACAATGGGTTTGGCCTCTGTTGAATGTATCTATCCCTTAGAGTTGCTCACATATTCCTTATTCTTTGCATGGCGGGTAATTTTGCATTGTGTCTTGGACTTTCTGAATATTCTCCTGTGCTCTCAGACCTGCTATGGAGAATGGTGTTTTTGTTTTAGAAGACACCCTGGTCAGTTTCAGTCTGTAAATTCTGTTTCATCTCCTGCGCCCCGTGGCTAAATCTCCGCTCTGTTGGCTCATGTTACCCAAACATGTTCGGGGGTTAGGATGAGACCCTTGCTGGGACAGGTACAGAACTGGAGAACCCCTTCTCTGGTTGTCTCATCTCTGGCTTTCCCTCTCATACCCTCTGTCCCCCAAGGGCTCCTTTCCTTGTTTCTTTTGGTCAGAAGGACATGACTTCCATTACCTTCTTCATGCCATTTCATGAGAAAGAAAAAAATGCTTTATAAAAAAGAAATGGGAAACTATCTTCTTTGTAGGCTCTATCTCCAGCTTTTGGCTCCCCCCACAATTGACTTTTTGTTTCCTTTTGTGTCCTCAGATGGTTTTTTAAAAAATATTTTGTCCAAATATATTAACTATAATCAGTGAAAGGTTCCACCATGGCAAAAGTAGAACTCATGCATGAGTTTTAATTTCAATTTTAAAAATTTTCATTTTATATCTAGAATTTGTATATTTACTTTTATGAGACTCACTTTTACTTCGTTTTTACTTTTATCGTCCTTTTATCTTTGCTCATGTTTTTAAATCCCTTTTTAAATAAATTTATATTGAAGAAATCTGGCAGATAAAGGGAAAGGAGATGTAGGATAGCTAGATGAACTGTTTGCTCAAGAGAAGGTTTTTTTGGGTAACAGGAAGACTTGTTTATATTTTAAGGCAAAGAGGAAAAGGGTCAGACTGGGATGCAGGGGAACTCTGGCAGGGGTGGGGGGAGTGCAGGAGGTCTTCCCAGGTCTGGAAATCTGGTTAAGTCCCTTTTTAAATTTCTTCAACGTTTGTCAATATCTTCAGTATTGGAGACCTAGTTCTTTGCTCTTCAATTTCTATCGAATCAGGTTTTGGAATGCTCTGCAACTTTATATATATGTATATATATATTATTACGTTCAATTAGTCAACATATAATACATCATTAGTTTTTGATGTCATGTTCAACAATTCATTAGCTGCGTATAACACCCAGTGCTCATCACATCACATGCCCTCCTTAATACCCATCACCCAGTTACCCCACAACCCCACCCCCCTCCCTCTGTAACCCTCAGTTTGTTTCCTGGAGTCCAGAGTCTCTCATGGTTTGTCTCCCTCTCTGATTTCTTCCCACTCAGTTTTCCCTCCCTTCTCTTACGGTCCTCTGCACTATTTCTTATATTCCACATATGACTGAAACCATATGACAATTGTCTTTCTCTGATTGACTTATTTCACTTTGCAAATGGTAGGTATTCATCCTTTCTGATGGCTGAGTAATATTCCACAAGCATTTTGACACACAGACACACAGGGTCACTGTTCCACAACATTCTTGAAGAAGAGGAGACAATGCGGTCCAAAAAGTGCATGACCACAAAGAAACTCATGAGTCACAGAATGGTCTTGGTGGCCTTTTTTTCTGAGGAGGCTTTTGGAGAAAGATCGGTGCTGTGAAGATGCTGGGTCTGACTTTTAAGCTGATACAAAAGAATCACCATGTACCCACTTGAGAGGGCCATGAGCCCCATCAGGGAGACTTCTTGGAATGTCACCAGTGCAAAATATATGTACCTAAGGAAGTAACTCATGGGACAAAGTGAGCAGGATTCAGTGACAAATAGAAGACGGGCTAAGGTCACATTGGGGTTGACAATAGTGGACATTAAGAAACGACCACTAATGGCCATATTAAAGACTCATAGGAAGAGAATGCAGTATTTGTTTTGATGTGACGATTTATGTATGAACTCTGCTAAACAGGAGCTTCTGGGACTCAGGGTGATGGCCTGGGTGACACTCAGTAGACAGGTGGTACAAAAAAATAGGCCCCTCATCAATCTGTACAAATAGATAACTGATTTACATTTTATGTCATCCCCAGTTTTTTGGAACCCAAAGATGTCTGTAGCCATGAACCCCATGGTTAGTAGCATGACTACATGGATTAGGGCCAAGTGACCAATGATCAGGTCTGTTGGCTTAGGCCTGTGCTCGAGAAACACGGTGTTGATGTGGAAGACAAGAAGGATGGTATTGACTGTGATCCCAATTCCAACTTCAGAGAAAAAGGCATTCTTTATGTCAATAAAACTGGAAAGTTTGTTATTTTTATTTATCTTTATGGTGGAAAATGAGCATGTAGTAAATGCCTGAGGAGAAGCTCAAGAAAAAGTCTTTATCACAAATGTGAACAACACCATCAGTTCAACCAGCACTATTGCCATCTTCAAAATAGGTGGAGTAATCTCAATGTACTGCTTCCTACCCTTTAGTGAGTTTAATATGATCTGACATTTGGTACAAGCGTGACCCTGAGCAGCCACTTCAACACATCTGAGCTTTGGTTATCTTGCATGTAAAACAAGGATAACTATAATACCTATAGCCTAAAGATATTATGAAAATAAACAGATTAAGTCAATATACCAAACATGGACGAGTCCTGATGCATATGGATTGTCATAGAAATGTTAGCTATTATTTTTATTATTATTTAGTTCTTCATACATATGACTTAGGAGAATTGATGCAATTCTCTAATAATTCCCTAGCTCTGTCCCTGCCTAGAGAGAGGAGGAACAATTACCAAAATAATAGATCACTTTAATAAATTATGTTCATAGGGCACTGGTGGAATTTTACTCTTTTCTCAGAATCCCCCAAGACAATTTCACATCTTAGGCATTTTTCATTCTCATGCCAGAGGTGGGGGAAACACTTTTAAGTGAGCAGAATCAAGTTATCAATCATTTGCAGGAACACATTCCCAAATTTCTTTTCTCTCTATTCTTTGGCACATGGTACTAGGGTAGTAAACATAACAGCAATTTAAATAGATTCCGGGTTATTTTCTTGAAAGGTTTTAACCAGAAGACTGGTGTCCACCCCACCCTGAAAGCTGTTTCTCCATAGAAGTTCAGGCATGCCAGTCTCTTTCAAGTAATTACTGATATCTCATGAGGATCAAATGTAAAATTTATACTAGAGAGCTAGGTGATGGCCCTACTCAAGGAATATTTTCCCTGTACAATGCAAGTATTTACTTTAACTCAAGACTTAGAAATATGAGGTACATAACATTGTAAAATGGGTCCAGACACATATTTTCACAGATTTGTCGTCTATAAATCAAGAATGTAAGGCTCAAATATTTTCACAGGTACCTGACAAGTACTTGTATTATATTTAGTTGCTATCAACATAAGATAGCATTTAAGAAGTTACATCCAAGGTGGGCACTTGTTCTAAAGTCTTTGGGAATTTTTTATTTTCTAAAACAGAAATTAATTAATAGCATTAAAAAAAGTTAATCTTTCTCTCTTTTTTTTTGTTCTATCCCCTCCACATCCGTCTATTTATTTTTTAATTCAATTAATTAACATAGAGTGTATTATTAGTTTCAGAAGTAGAGTTTAGTGATTCATCAGGTGCATATAACACCCACTGCTCGTTACATCACATGCCCTCCTTAATGTCCATCACCCAGTTACCCCACCCCCCCACCCACCTCCCCACCAGCAACCCCCAGTTTGTTTCCTGTAGTTAAGAGTCTCTTATGGTGTGTCTCCCTCTCTGGTTTTGTCTTATTTTATTTTTCCCCTCCTTCTCCTATGATCCTCTGTTTTGTTTCTTAAATTCCACATGTGAGTGAAATCATACAATAATTATCTTTCTCTGATTGACTTATTTTGCTTAGCATAATACCCTCTAGTTCCACACACCTCGTTACAAATGGTAAGATTTCATTTCTTGATGACTGAGTAATATTCCATTCCACCCTTCCTCAAATAAGGCTCTTAGGAATAGCTGATGTTGAGATGGCATCTGACTTACCTATGTACCAGGCACCAAAAAATCCCATTTTACATTAGTGGAGAAAACTAGCTGCCCTCAGAGATACTTGAAATGACATAATACCACAGAGAAAATAAAATGGAAGAAAATTCTGAAATAGGCTACATCTGGAAAGGTCATTTTGTGAAAGATGAGGGAGAGGCTATTAGCAAATTAGGGGAAAACAAAATAAAACAAAACACAATTGAGTAAGAAATGCCAAATAGAAATCTGAACATTCAGGTGCACTTGCGTGGCTCAGTCAGTTAAGCATCTGACTCTTGGTTTTGGCCCAGGCCATAATCTCAGGGTCATGAGGTTGAGCCCTGCATCATGTTCTATGCTCAGCGGGGAGTCTGCTTCAGATTCTCTCTCCCTCTACCCACCTCCTTGGGCTCTCTCTTAAATAAATAAATAAATAAAATCTTTTTTTAAAATTATCTTAAACAATTTTTTAAATTTTATTATGTTAGTCATCATACAATACATCATTAGTTTTTTTTTAATTTTTTTATTGTTATGTTAATCACCATATATTACATAATTTGTTTTGGTGTACTGTTCCATGATTCATTGTTTGTTCATAACACCCAGTGCTCCATGCAGAACGTGCCGTCCTCAATACCCATCACCGGGCTAACCCATCCCCCCATCCCCTCCCCTCCAGAACCCTCAGTTTGTTTCTCAGAGTCCATGGTCTCTCATGGTTCATCTCTCCCTCCGATTTCCCCCCCTTCATTTTTCCCTTCCTTCTCCTAATGTCCTCCATACTAGTCCTTATGTTCCACAAATAAGTGAAACCGTATGATAATTGACTTTCTCTGCTTGACTTATTTCACTTAGCATAATCTCCTCCAGTCCTATCCATGTTGATGTAAAAGTTGGGTATTCATCCTTTCTGATGGCTGAGTAATATTCCATTGTATATATGGACCACATCTTCTTTATCCATTCGTCTGTTGAAGAGCATCTCGGCTCTTTCCACAGTTTGACTATTGCAGACATTGCTGCTATGAACATTGGGGTGCATGTCGCCCTTCTTTTCACTACATCTGTGTGTTTGGGGTAAATACCCAGGAGTGCAATTGCTGGGTCGTAGGGTAGCTCTATTTTTAACTTTTTGAGGAACCTCCACACTGTTTTCCAAAGTGGCTGTACCAACTTGCATTCCCACCGACAGTGTAAGAGGGTTCCCCTTTCTCCACAACCTCTCCAACATTTGTTGTTTCTTTCCCTGTCCATTTTTGCCATTCTAACTGGCGTAAGGTGGTATCTCAATGTGGTTGTGATTTGAATTTCCCTGATGGCTAATGATGATGAACATTTTTTCATGTGTCTGTCAGCCATTTGTATGTCTTCTTCAGAGAAGTGTCTTTTCATATCTTCTGCCCACTTTTTGACTTGATTATTTGTTTTTTGGGTGTTAAGTTTGAGAAGTTCTTTATAGATCTTGGATACCAGCCCTTTATCTGTAGTGTCATTTGCAAATATCTTCTCCCATTCTGTGGGTTGCCTCTTTGTTTTGTTGACTGTTTCCTTTGCTGTGCAGAAGCTTTTTATCTTGATGAAGTCCCAAAAGTTTATTTTTGCTTTTGTTTCACTAGCTTTTGGAGATGTATCTTGAAAAAAGTTGCTGTGGGCGATGTCAAAGAGGTTACTGCCTATGTTCTCCTCTAGGATTTTGATGGATTCCTGTCTCACATTGAGGTCTTTCATCCATTTTGAGTTTATCTTTGTGTATGGTGTTAGAGAGTTTCATTCTTCTGCATGTGGCTGTCCAATTTTCCCAGCACCATTTATTGAAGAGACTATCTTTTTTCCATTGCATGTTTTTTCCTGCTTTGTCAAAGATTATTTGACCATAGAGTTGAGGGTCCATACCTGGGTTCTCTATTCTGTTCCATTGGTCTATATGTCTGTTTTTGTGCCAGTACCATGCTGTCTTGGTGATCACAGCTTTGTAATATAGCTTGAAATCGGGCAACGTGATGCCCCCAGCTTTGTTTTTCTTTTTCAACATTTCCTCGGCGATTCGGGGTCTTTTCTGGTTCCATACAAATTTTAGGATTGTTTGTTCCGGCACTTTGAAAAATGTCATTGGAATTTTGATCGGGATGGCATTGAAGGTATAGATTGCTCTGGGTAGCATAGACATTTTAACAATGTTTATTCTTCCGATCCATGAGCATGGAATTTTTTCCATCTTTTTGTGTCTTCTTCAATTTCTTTCATGAGTGTTCTGTAGTTCCTAGAGTATAGATCCTTTACCTCTTTGGTTAGGTTTATTCCAAGGTATCTTATGGTTTTTGGTGCTATTGTAAATGGAATTGTTTCTCTAATTTCTCTTTCTACAGTTGCGTTGTTAGTGTATAAGAAAGCAACTGATTTCTGTGCATTGATTTTGCATCCTGCCACATTACTGAATTGCTGTATGAGTTCTAGTAATTTTGGGGTGGAGTCTTTTGGGTTTTCCACATAAAGTATCATGTCATCTGCGAAAAGAGAGAGATTGACTTCTTCTTTGCCAATTTGAATACCTTTATTTCTTTTTGTTGTCTGATTGCTGTTGCTAGGACTTCTAGTACTATGTTGAACAATAGTGGCGAGAGTGGGCATCCTTGATGTATTCCTGATCTTAAGGGAAAGGCTCTCAGCTTTTCCCCATTGAGGATGATATTCACTGTGGGTTTTTCATAGATGGATTTAATGAACTTGAGGAATGTTCCCTCTATCCCTATACTCTGAAGAGTTTTAATCAGGAAAGGGGTGTTGTATTTTGTCAAATGCTTTTTCTGCATCAATTGAGACGACCAAATTGTTCTTCTCCCTCCTCTTATTAATGTGTTCTGTCACATTGATTGATTTGCGAATGTTGAACCACCCTTGCATCCCGGAGATAAATACCCCCTTGGTTGTGGTGGATGATCCTTTTAATGTATTGTTGGATCCTATTAGCTAGGATTTTGTTGAGGATTTTGGAATCCATATTCATCAGGGATATTGGTCTGAAATTCTCCTTTTTGATGGGGTCTTTGCCTGGTTTGGGGATTAAGGTAAGCCTGGCCTCAAAGAATGAGTTTGGAAGTTTTCCTTCTATTTCTATTTTTTAAAACAGTTTCAGTAGAATAGGTATTATTTCTTCTTTGAATGGTTGGGAGAATTCCCCAGGGAATCCATCAGGCCCTGGACTCTTGTTTTTTGGAGGTTTTTGATCACTGCTTCAATCTCGTTACTGGTTATTAGCCTGTTCAGGTTGTCAATTTCTTCCTGTTTCAGTCTTGGCAGCTTATAGGTTTCCAGGAAGGCCTCCATTTCATCCAGATTGCTCAGTTTATTGGCATATAGTTGTTGATAATAATTTCTAATAATTGTTTCTATTTCCTTGGTGTTAGTCGTGAACTCTCCCTTTCCATTCATAATTTTATTAATTTGGGTCCTTTCTCTTTTCTTTTGGATAAGTCTATCCAGTGGTTTATTGATCTTATTAATTCTTTCAAAGAACCAACTTCTGGTTTCGTTGATCTGATCTACTGCATTTCTGGTTTCTAATTCATTGATCTCTGCTCTAATTTTAATTATTTCTTTTCTAATACATGGCTTAGGCATCGTTTGTTGCTTTTTCTCTAGTTCTTTAAGGTGTAGAGTTAATTGGTGAATTCAGGATTTTTCTATTTTTTTGAGTGAGGCTTGGATGGCTGTGTATTTCCCTCTTAGGACTGCCTTTGCAGTATCCCATAGGTTTTGGACTGAGGTGTTTTCATTCTCATTGATTTCCATGAATTGTTTAAGTTCTTCTCTGATTTCCTGGTTGACCCAAACATTCTTGAGCAGAGTGGTCTTTAGCTTCCAAGTGTTTGAATTTCTGCCAAATTTTTTCTTGTGATTGAGTTCCAGCTTTAAAGCATTGTGGTCTGAGAATATGCAGGAAATAATCTCAATCTTTTGGTATCGGTTGAGACCTGATTTGTGACCCAGTATGTGATCTATTCTGGAGAAAGTTCCATGTGCACTTGAGAAGAACGAGTATTCTGTTGTTTTAGGGTGGAATGTTCTGTATATATCTATGAGGTCCATCTGGTCCAATGTATCATTCAAAGCTCTTGTTTCCTTGTTGATTTTCTGCTTAGATGATCTGTCCATTGCTGAGAGTGGAGTATTGAGGTCTCCTACAATTAACGTATTGTTATCAATATGACTCTTTATTTTGGTTAACAGTTGGCTTATGTAGATGGCTGCTCCCATGTTGGGGCCATAGATATTTACAATTGTTAGATCTTCTTGTTGGATAGACCCTTTAAGAATGATATAGTGTCTTTCTGTGTCTCTAATTACAGACTTTAGTTTAAAATCTAATTTGTCTGATATAAGAATTGCTACCCCAGCTTTCTTTTGAGGTCCGCTGGCATGGAAGATGGATCTCCATCCCTTCGCTTTCAGCCTGGATATATCTTTAGGTTCAAAATGAGTCTCTTGTAGGCAGCATATGGATGGGTCCTGTCTTTTTATCCAATCTGCAACCCTGTGCCGTTTTATGGGAGCATTTAGGCCATTCATGTTGAGACCTATCCACAGAGACCGGCAAAACAGAAAGGGCTGGCAAGACATATTCAGGGTACTAAATGAGAAGAACATGCAGCCAAGAATACTTTATCCGGCAAAGCTGTCATTTAGAATGGATGGAGAGATGCAGAGCTTCCACGACCGGCAGAAACTGAAAGAACATGTGACCACTCAGCCGGCCCTGCAAGAAATATTAAGGGGGGTTCTATAAAAGGAGAAAGACCCCAAGAGTCCTATACAACAGAAATTTACAGGGACAATCTATAAAAACAACGTCTTCACAGGCAACATGATGACAATTAATTCATATATTTAAATAAAATCTTTAAAAAAGAAAAAGAAATCTGAGCATTCATTTTGAAAAGTTACCACCAAGAGCTCTTAGAGCTGATAGTGAAGCTATCAGAAAGATATGGCAGTTAAGACTCTGTAACACCCTGATCAAAAAAATCAATCACTGTAGAAATTGTGCATTTATCCAAATCATAGATAATCACACGATAATATCATCAAGTGGGTCACCAATTAGTGAAGAATGGTAAGGTCATATCACTGGATCCAGTGGTCACAAAGGAAGTGGAGGGTATAATGGAAGGAAGACTCCCCTTGCTAGACCCCAATACAAGTTTGTGTGCTCTTGATCTTTTGGGTGGAACAGATTACAAGGTGAAGGGAAAGAAGGAAGGGCACACACACTTTTTCATACGTACTGTGAGAATAATAATGTACATCTACTAGGGTGGAAATGATGTATAAGTAATATGATTAATGTCAGCACTTACGAATGTGCCTTACATTTATGAAAGAGCATACTTTGGTTTGTCACTATTATGTGTGTCAAATTCCCCATCATTGTCATTACATTTGTCATCTATAAATTAAACTAAACATACAAAAGGCACTTATAAGGCACAACTGATCATACACCGGGTTTGAGGCTATGTGTATATTAAGCAATATTCTCTAGCTGAGGCACAATTTTTGTTGGAGAACTATGTAGAGAACTACAGGCATACCTTGTTTTATTGCACTTCACAGATACTCCATTTATACAAATTGAGGGTTCCAGACTTGGGGGGAGGAAGTAATTGCAGATGTGGTGCAAATAGCAAGAGAACAAGAATCAGAAGTGGAGCCTGATGACATGACTGAATTGCTTTTTTGGTCTTTTAAAATATCTCTGAACAAATTTTGTGGATTCTGGTGTACAGATCTTCCAAGTTTTGTTAAAATTATTCCTAAGTATTTCATGTCTCTTTAATGACACTTTCAGTGGTTATGATTTTTTCAAATGTATTGCCGGATTCTGTGTATTCTTTTTATGAATTTTTTGCCTATGTTCATGAGGAATTTTGGTCTTTTTTTTTTTTCTGGAATGTCCTTGGTTTTGTATCAAGGTAATGCTTGCCTTAAATAAGTTAATAATGTGCCCTCCTCTTCTATTTTCTGGAAGATGTTTTATTACATTTGTATTATTTCTTCCTTAAATATTTGGTTGGTTCACCACTAACTGCATCTCAGATGGATTCTCCTTTGTGGGAATTTTTAAATTGTTAATTCAATTCCTTTGATAGCTATGGGCTAGTCAACTTATATATTTGTTCTGGAGTGACCTGTGGTTGTTTATGTCTTAAAAAAAATTTGTCAATTTGTTCTAAGTTGTCAAATCTGTCACAATAAAATTTTCCACCTACTTTCTAATTTTAAAGCAAGTTTATTGAGTTGTCTGGCTCGCTCAGTCAGAAGAGCATGAGACTCTTAATCTCAAGGTCATGAGTTCAAGTCCCACATTAGCTGTAGAGATTACTAAAAAAATAAACAAATAAAACTTTAAAGCAGGTTTATTGATTTCCACAGTGCCTGCACCAATTTACATTCCTACCAACAGTATATGAGGGGATGCTGTTCTCCACATCGGCCAACATTTATCTTCTTGAAGATAATCATTCTAACAGGTGTTAGGTGATATTTTATCAGCATTTCTCTGATGATGAATGATGTTGAGTATCTTTTTATGTATCTGCAATATGGAGGTTCCTCAAAAAATTAAAAATAGATCTAAAAGTGATCCAGCATTTCCACTTCTCCATATATACACAAAGAACACAAAAACAGGATATGGAAATACATGTACTCTCTTGTCCATTGCAACATTATTCACAATAGCCAAGGTACAGAAACAACCTAAGCACCCATGAATGGATGAATGGATAAATAATAAGACTTGGTATATATAGGTATATGGATAAATAAGATTTGGTATATGTAGGTATACAATGGAATATTTATTCAGCCATGAGAAAAAAGGAAATCTTTCATTTTGCAACAATGTGGATAGATCTTGAGGATGTTATGCTAAGTGAGATAGGTCAAGACAAATACTGTATGATATCACTGATATGTGGAATCTAAAAAAAGCCAAACTCATAAAAACGGACTAAAATGGCAGTTACCAGGGGCTGAGGAATGGGGGAATAGGAGAGATGTTGTTTAATGATACAAACTTGCGGGGCACCTGAGTGGCTCAGTCAGTTAAGCGTCTGCCTTCAGCTCAGGTCATGATTCCAGAGTCTTGGAATCGATCCCCACATCATGCTCTCCATTCAGCAGGGAGTCTGCTTCTCTCTCTGACCCTCCAGCTCTCCTGCTCTCTCTCCCTCTCACTTGCTTTCTCTTAAATAAGTAAGTAAAATCTTAAAAAAAAAAAAGGATACAAATTTGCAACTAGTAGCAAATAAGTCCTAGAGATCTATTGCATGGTATAGTGAACATAGATAACAATATTGTATTATAATCAGACTTGTTAAGAGACCAGATCTCAGTTTTTCCAACCCACACACAAAAAATGATAATTATGTGACAAGGTAGAGGTGTTAACTATTGATACAATGGCAATAATCTTCTAATATATAAATGTATCAAATCAACATGTTGCACACCTTAAATTTACAGTGTTTTATGTAAGATAATATTTTAAAAAAATACATTTGATAAAGATGTTTATAGCGTTGTAAAAAATAAAGGAAAAATGATTCAGAAAAAAATTCACATATCATACGATTCATTACACCATATAATTTCTATACCATACTAATTAAATGTACCCATTTAAAGTATACAATAGATTTTAATATATTCACTGAAGTATGCACCCATCACCACAGTTTTTAAAATTTTTCATAATCCTAAAAGAAATCTCTTTTCTTTTTTTTTTTAAAGATTTTTATTTATTTATTTGACAGAGAGAGAAAGGCAGCGAGAGAGGGAACACAAGCAGGGGGAGTGGGAGAGGGAGAAGCAGGTCTCCCACGGAGCGGGGAGCCCGATGCGGGACTCGATCCCAGGACCCTGGGATCATAAACTGAGCCGAAGGCAGCCGCTTAACCGACTGAGCCACCCAGGCGCCCCAAGAAATTTCTTTTCTTTAGAAATCATTTCTCATTTTCTCTCAACCCTAGAGTTTCTTAACCACTAATCCACTTCTATATTTATAGATTTGCCTATTGTGGACATTTCCTATAAATGAGATCATATAGTTTATGATGGTTTGTGACTGGCTTCTTTCACTTAATACAATGTTTTCAAGGTCCATCCATGCAGCATGTATCAGTATTTCATTCCTTTTTGTCTGTGAATATATATTCCATTGTATAGATATGCCATATTTTATTTTTCCATTCATCAGTTGTTGTTCCATTGTTCCATTTGAGTTGTTTCCTTTTTTTGATTATTATGAATAACACTGTTATGAGCATTAATATAAAAGTATTGTTTGAATACCTGTTTTCAGTTCTCCTGATTATAAACCTAGGAGTGAAAGGGCTGGGTTGTATGGTAACTCTACCAATATATGTTCCTTTTCTTTCATCACTTACACATTTGGTGTTATATTTAAGAAGGCTTTACTTAACCCAGAGTCAGGAAAATTGACTACAATAACTTCCTCCAAGAGGTGTGATGAAAGAGTCCAACTTAATTCTTTTGCATATGAATATTTAGTTGTCCTAGCATCATTTGTTTAAAAGACCATTTTCCCCAAAATGATTTATCTGGCAGGCTTGTTGAAAATCCTTAATTATTGCTTAATAGGCTCTGTAGTAATGTCTCCCTTCCCATTCCTGATTTTTAATCTACTCCTATTTCTTTTTGTCCTAGTCTAACTACAGCTTAATCAATTGTCTTGATATTTTCAAAGAACTGACTTTTGGTGCCACTAATTTCTCTATGGCATACCACCCCCCATTGATTTCTGTTTTAGCATTATAATTTTAATCCTTTTGCTTAAACTTTGGATTTCATTTTCTTTTCTTTCCCAAGTTCTCATAGTAGAAACTTATGTAAGTTTGAGACCATTCTTTTTATAATATAGCTATTTAATATTATATATTTCTACCTGAGCACAGTTTTAGCCTCATCATACATATTTCCATTTTCATTCATTTATAAAAATTCCCTAGTATCCTTTTTGAGTGAATCCTTGTATCATGTGTTATTTAGAAGTGCATTTTATCATTTATCAATATATGATTATTTTCCAGGCATCTTTTGTTATTGATTTCTTGTTTAATTCTATTATGGTCAAAAAACATAATTTGTATGGTTCAGCTCATTAGATTTATTGATATTTGTTTTATGCCTCAGAATATATTGTCTTTTTTGGTGAATATTCTATGTACACTAGAAAAGAATATATACTCTGCTACTGTTATGTGGAGAGTTCTATAAAAATGTCAATAACATTGTGTTAGCTGACAGGGTTGTTCGCATCATCCACACACTTGATAATTTTCTGCCTACTTTTTCTATCATTGAGAGAAGAATTTTGAATCTTTGAAAATAGCTGTGAATTTGTCTGTTTCCTCTTTCTGTTCTTACCATTTTTTTGCTTCAGTATTTTGAAGATTTAGTTACTACCCCATAAATGTTTAGGATTTCTACTACTTTTGATGCAATGACTTTTTTATCATTATGAAATGTCCTGCTTTACTCCTGATAATAGCTGTTGTACAGAAATTTAATTTGTTTTACATCAATATAGCCCCCAGAGCCTTCTTTTAAGTGTTATTTTCATCCTTTTATTTTAAACTTACCCTTCTGTTCAAAAGGGATTTCTTAAAGACAGTTTAGAATTAGCTTTGGCTTTGTAAACCTAATTTTTCAATTTCTGCCTTTTAATTGGGTGTTTCACCATTACATATAGTGAGATTATTGATATTATAGGTTTCAGTCTGTCATCTTGGTATTTGTCTTTTACATGTCACATGTTTTCACATTTTTCTTCTTTGATTCTCCCCCTTTTTGCCTTTTTTGGGGGGCATTAATTGTATATCTAATGACTCAATCTTCATAATTGGCTATTGGTAGTCCTCTTTAGTTTTACACAATGTTGATTAATAAAGGGTTTATAAGATACATCTTTAATTCATCACAGTTCACCTTCAACTAATATGATGCCATCTTTTTCTACTGAGGCATAATTGACATACATTATATTAGTTTCAGGTCTACAACATAATGATTTGATATTCATACATATTGCAAAATTATCACCACAATAATTCTACCTAACATTTGTCACCATACATAGTTACAGAATTTTTTTTCTTATGATAACTTAACAATTTTCAAGTATGTAATACAGGATTACTAACTATAGTTCCCATACTATACATTACATCCCCATGGCTTATTTATTTTATAACTGGAAGTTTGTACTTTTTGACTCTCTTCACCCATTTCTCCCACCCCCCACACCCCTACCGCTGGCAACCTTCAATATATTCTTTGCATCTATGAGCTTGGCTTTTGTTTTTGTTTCTTAGATTCCATATATAAAGTGAGATTATATGGTATTTGTCTTTCTGACTTATTTTCACTTACCATAATATCCTCAGGGTCCATCCATGTTGTCACAATGGCAAGATTTCATTCCTTTTTATGGTTGAATAATATTCCATTGTGTATATAAACACCACAATTTCTTTATCCTTTCATCCGTTGATGGGCGCTTAGATTGCTTCCATATCTTGGTTATTGTACAGAGTGCTGCAGTGAACATGGGGGTGCAGATATCTTTTCAGGTTAGTGTTTTTATTTTCTTCATATAAATACCCAGCCCTGGGATTACTGATCATACAGTAGTTCTATTTTTAATTCTTTGATGAACCTCTATACTGTTTTTATAGTGGCTGCACCAATTCACATTTCTACCCATAGTGCAAGAGGTTTCCCTTTTCTGCATATCTTCACTAACACTTGTTATTTCTTGTCTTTTAGATGGGTAGCCATTCTGACTGGTGGAGGTGATATTTCATTATGGTTTTGATTTGAATTTTCCTGATGATTAATAGTTTTGAGCATCTTTTCATGTTCTGTTGGCCATCTATATGTCTTCTTTGGAAAAATGTCCATTCAAGGCCTCTGCCCATTTTTAATTGGATTGTCTGTTTGTTTGTTGCTGTTGAGTTGTATGAGTTCTTTATTTATTTTAGATATTAACCCCTTATCATATATATCACTAGCAAATACTTTTTCCCATTCAGTTCTCCTTGCTTAAATTTATTCCTAGGCACTTTATTTTTTTTTTAAGTTTTTATTTAAATTCCACTTAGTTAACATACAGTGTAATATTAGTTTCAGGTGTACAATATAGCAATTCAACACATTCATACAACACCTGGTGCTCATCACAAGTACATTCCTTAATCCCCATCACCTATTTAAACATTCCTCCACCCACCTCCCCCCTGGTAACCATCAGTTTGTTTTCTATAGTTAAGAGTCTGTTTCTTGGCTTGCCTCTCTCCTTTTTTTCCCCATTTGCTCATTTGTTTTGTTTCTTAGATTCCACATATGAGTGAAATCATATGGTATTTGTCTTTCTCTGACCGCCTTATTTTGCTTAGCATAATACTCTCTAACTCCATCCATGTCATTGCAAATGGCAAGAGTTCATTGTTTTTTATGGATGAGTAATATTCCATTGTGTGTATATATACATGTATATACCACATCTTCCTTACCCATTCATCAGTCAATGGACATTTGGGCTGTGTCTGTAATTTGGCTATTGTAGATAATGTTGCTATAAACATTGGGGTGCATGTATCTCTTTGAATTAGTATTTTTGTATTCTTTGGGTAAATACCTACTAGTGCAATTGCTGGATCATAGAGTAGTTCTGTTTAACTTTTTGAAGAACCTCCATACTGTTTTCCACAGTGGTTGTACCAGTTTGCATTCTCACCAACAGTGCAAGAGGGTTCCCCTTTACAAGAAACAACAGGTGTTGGCACTTTGTTCTTTTTGATATGACTGTAAACGGGGTTGTTTTCTTGATTTCTCTGACACTTCATTATTAGTGTATAGACATAGATGTATAGAAATGCAACTGATTTTTGTATATTAATTTGGTATCCTGCAACTTCACTGAATTCACTTATTAGTTCTAACAGGTTTTTTGGTGTAGTCTTTAGGGTTTTCTGTATGTCATCTGCAAATAGTGACAGTTTTGCTTTTTCCTTTCCAATTTTCATGCCCTTTATTTCTTTTCCTTGCCTAATTGGTTGTCCAAGACTTCCAATATTATGTTGAATAAAAGTGGCTAGTGTTGGCATTCTTTTCTTATTCCTTGATCATAGAGGAAAAGCTTTCCATTTTTCACTGTTGAATATGATGTTAGCTGTGGGCTTGTAATTTATGGCCTTTATTATGTTGAGGCCACTTCACTGAGAGTTTTTATCATGAATGGATATTGAATTTTGTCATGCTTTTTCTGCATCTACTGAGATGATTGTATGATTTTTATCTTTCATTTTATTAATGTAGCATATCACATTGATTGATTTGCAGATGTTGTACCATCCTTGCCTCCCTGGAATAAATCCCAGTTGATCACTGTGTATGATCATTTTAATGTATTGTTGAATTTTGCTTACTGATATTTTGTTGAGGATTTTGCATCTATGTTCATCAGGAATATTGGCCTGTAATTTTTGTTTGTTCTTCTTTTTCTAGTTTCTTTAGGTATAAGTTAAGTTGTTTATTTGAGATTTATTTTGTTTCTTGAAATAAGCCTGGATTGCTATGAACTTCCCTCTTAGAATTGCTTTTGCTGTATCTCATAAATTTTGGTATGTTGTATTTCTGTTTTCATTTGTCTCTATTTTTTTATTTCTCATTTGATTTCTTTTATGACCTAGTAGTTGTTTAGTAACATGCTGTCTAAACTTCACATATTTATAGTTTTTCCAGTTTTCTTCTTGTAAATGATTTCTAGTTTCATACCATTGTGATCAGAAAAGATGCCTGATAGGATTTCAATCTTCCTGAGTTTATTGAGACTTGTTTTGTAGCCTAACATAATCTATCCTGGAGAATGTTCCATGTGCACTTGAGAAGTATTCTGCTGTTTTTGGATGGAATGTTCTATATATATGTTAAGTCCATCTGGTCTAATGTGTCATTTAAAGCAAATGTTTCCGGGGGCGGAGCAAGATGGCGGAGGAGTAGGAGACCTAGATTTCGTCTGGTCTCAGGAATTCAGCTGAATAGGGATCAAACCATTCTGAACACCTACGAACTCAACAGGAGATCAAAGAGGAGAGTAGCAACAACTCTCTGAACAGAGAAGCGACCACTTACTGGAAGGTAGGACGTGCGGAGAAGTGAATCCGAGGCGATATTCGGGAAGATAGACGGTGGGGGAGGGGCCTCCGTCGGCCACTTCTGGCAAGTGATAGAGCCGCGGAGCACAAAATCGGACCTTTTAGAAGTCGGCTCCGCTGAGGGACGTCGCTCCAGTGGCTAAGCGGGGGTGGAACCCTCGCGGGACAGTGGGGTCTCAGGACCCTTGGGGTCACAGAAAGACCGGGGGAGACTGAGTGCGCCAGAGCTCCCAGGTATCAGAGCGGGGAAGCCAGCTGCAGAGACGGAGCCGAGGCGCGGGCTCTCAGCTCAGGGTTGCCATAAACTGTGATCCGCGGCCCAGTCGGGCCACTGCTCCTGCAGCAGGGACCCAACAAGCGGCAGATCCGGGGAGACTCCCCTTCCTTCCCAGGGAGGAGCGGCGCGGGAACGCACCGCAGGGATCTGCTGGGTTTGGAGACTCCACACGGGGTCGGGTGCCAGAGACAGCAACGCTCGATCACAGGCCGGGTGAGCACGGAGTGCGGCCGGAGACCGGGGACAAGGGAGTGACTGCTTTTCTCTGGGGGCGCACTGAGGAGCGGGGCCCCGAGTTCTCAGCTCCCCCGGGTGGAGATTGGGAGGCCACCATTTTTGCCCTGGTCCTCCAAGGCTGTACGGAGAGCTTGCAGGGAACAAAAGCTCCTGAGATCAAACCCGAGCAGCCTGCTTAGCCCGGACCGACAAGGGCGGGGCAATTCCGCCTCCTGCAAAGACATTTGGAAACCACAGCAACAGGCCCCTCCCCCAGAAGATCAGCACAAACAGCCAGCAAGCCACAAGACCAAGTTTACCCATCAAGGAGAACGGGAGAACTCCAGCGCTAGGGGAATACTGCACATAGAATTCATGGCTTTTTTTTTACCATGATTCATTAGTTCATCAAAGTTAATTTTTGTTAACTGTTTTTTTTTCTTTTTCTTTTTCCCTTTTTCAACCAACATCTTATCAATCTCTTTTTAAAAAAAAAAAACATTTTTTATTTTTCATTTTTAGAGTCATATTTTATCCCTTCATAGTAGTTACCCTTATTTTTGGCATATATATATAAGTTGTTCTCTCTTTAAAATTTTGAGATACAGTTTCTTCTGACAGATAAAAATATACCCTAAATCACTAGTGTATAGTTCTGTTCTAGTCTCCTGCCTGATCACATTCTCTCCCTTTTTTCTTTTTTTTTTTAAATCTTCTTTCTTTTTTCAAACAACTTCTTATCTTATCAAGTCCTTTTATAAAATCTTTTATAATTTTCATCTTTACAGTCATCTTCTATCCCTTCATTGTATCAACCCTTATTTTGTACATATATGTCTTTCTTCCTTTAAAATTTTAGGAGGCACTTTTTTCTAACAGACCAAAATACGCCCAAAATCTAGTGTGTGGCACTGATCTATGCACTAGCCTGATCATATTTGATCACATTCTGCTTTTTTTTGTGTTGTTCTGTTTTTGTTTTTATCTTTTTTTTTCTTTTCTTTCTTTCTTTTTTCTTTCTTTCCCTTTCTTTTCCCCTGGTTTCAGGTCTTTTCTGATTTGTATACAGTATATTTGCTGGGGACGTTGTAAACCTGTTAGCATTTTGTTCTCTCATTCATCTATTCTCCTCTGGACAAAATGACAAGACGAAAAAAATCACCTCAGCAAAAAGAACAAGAGGTAGTACCGTCAGCCAGGGACCTACTCAATACGGACATTAGTACGATGTCGGACCTAGAGTTCAGAATCATGACTTTAAAGATACTAGCTGGGCTTGAAAAAAGCGTGGAAGTTATTAGAGAAACCCTTTCTGGAGAAATAAAAGAACTAAAATCTAACCAAGTCAAAATCAAAAAGGCTATTGATGAGGTGCAATCAAAAATGGGGGCACTAACTGCTAGGATAAATGAGGCAGAAGAGAGAATCAGTGATATAGAAGACCAAATGATGGAAAGTAAAGAGGCTGAGAAAAAGAGGGAGAAACAACTACAGGATCACGAGGGCAGAATTTGAGAGATAAGTGATTCGATAAGACGAAACAATATTAGAATAATTGGGATCCCAGAAGAAGAAGAAAGAGAGAGAGGGGCAGAAGGTATATTGGAGCAAATAATAGCAGAGAACTTCCCTAATGTGAGGAAGGAAACAGGCATCAAAATCCAGGAGGCACAGAGAACCCCTCTCAAAATCAATAAAAATAGGTCAACACCCCGACATCTAATAGGAAAACTTACGAGTCTCAGAGACAAAGAGAAAATCCTGAAAGCAGCTCGGGAGAAGAGATATGTAACGTACAATGGTAAAAATATTAGATTGGCAACAGACCTATCCACAGAGACCTGGCAGGCCAGAAAGGACTGGCAAGATATCTTCAGAGCACTAAACGAGAAAAATATGCAGCCGAGAATACTATATCCAGCTAGGCTGTCATTGAAAATAGAAGGAGAGATAAAAAGCTTCCAGGACAAACAAAAACTAAAGGAATTTGCAAACACGAAACCAGCCCTCCAAGAAATATTGAAAGGGGTCCTCTAAGCAAAGAGAGAGCCTAAAAGCAGCAAAGATCAGAAAGGAACACAGACAACATACAGTAACAGTCACCTTACAGGCAATACAATGGCACTAAATTCATACCTTTCAATAGTTACCCTGAATGTAAATGGGCTCAATGCCCCAATCAAAAGACACAGGCTATCAGACTGGATTAAAAAACAAGACCCATCCATATGCTGTCTGCAAGAGACTCATTTTAGACCCAAAGACTCCCCCAGATTGAAAGTGAGGGGGTGGAAAACCATTTACCATGCTAATGGACACCAAAAGAAAGCCGGGGTGGCAATCCTTATATCAGACAAACTAGATTTTAAAACAAAGACTGTAATAAGAGATGAGGAAGGACACTATATCCTACTTAAAGGGTCTATCCAACAAGAAGATCTAACAATTGTAAATATCTATGCCCCGAACATGGGAGCAGCCAATTATATAAGGCAATTAATAACAAAAGCAAAGAAACACATTGACAACAATACAATAATAGTGGGGGACTTTAACACCCCCCTGACTGAAAGGGACAGATCATCTAAGCAAAAGATCAACAAGGAAATAAAGACTTTCAATGACACACTGGACCAAATGGACTTCACAGACATATTCAGAACATTCCATCCCAAAGCAACGGAATACACATTCTTCTCTAGTGCCCATGGAACATTCTCCGGAATTGATCACATCCTAGGTCACAAATCAGGTCTCAACCGGTACCAAAAGATTGGGATCATTCCCTGCATATTTTCAGACCACAGTGCTTTGAAACTAGAACTCAATCACAAGAGGAAAGTCGGAAAGAACTCAAATACATGGAGGCTAAAGAGCATCCTACTAAAGAATGAATGGGTCAACCAGGAAATTAAAGAAGAATTAAAAACATTCATGGAAACCAATGAAAATGAAAACACAACTGTCCAAAATCTTTGGGATACAGCAAAGGCAGTCCTGAGAGGAAAGTATATAGCAATACAAGCCTTTCTCAAGAAACAAGAAAGGTCTCAAATACACAATCTAACCCTACACCTAAAGGAGCTGGAGAAAGAACAGCAAATAAAGCCTAAACCCAGCAGGAGAAGAGAAATAATAAAGATCAGAGCAGAAATCAATGAAATAGAAACCAAAAGAACAGTAGAACAGATCAACGAAACTAGGAGCTGGTTCTTTGAAAGAATTAACAAGATTGATAAACCCCTGGCCAGACTGATCAAAAAGAAAAATGACCCAAATCAACAAAATCATGAATGAAAGAGGAGAGATCACAACCAACACCAAAGAAATACAAACAATTATAAGAACATATTACGAGCAACTCTATGCCAGCAAATTAGATAACCTGGAAGAAATGGGTGCATTCCTAGAGATGTATCAACTACCAAAACTGAACCAGGAAGAAATAGAAAACCTGAACAGACCTATAACCACTAAGGAAATTGAAACAGTCATCAAAAATCTCCCAAGAAACAAAAGCCCAGGGCCAGATGGCTTCCCAGGGGAATTCTATCAGACATTTAAAGAAGAATTAATACCTATTCTCCTGAAACTGTTCCAAAAAATAGAAATGGAAGGAAAACTTCCAAACTCATTTTATGAGGCCACCATTACCTTGATCCCCAAACCAGACAAAGACCCCATCAAAAAGGAGAATTACAGACCAATATCCTTGATGAACATGGATGCAAAAATTCTCACCAAAATACTAGCCAATAGGATCCCACAGTACATTAAAAGGATTATTCACCACGACCAAGTGGGATTTATCCCTGGGCTGGTTCAACATCCGCAAATCAATCAACGTGATACAATACATTAACAAAAGAAAGAACAAGAATCATATGATCCTCTCAATAGATGCAGAAAAAGCATTTGACAAAGTACAGCATCCTTTCTTGATCAACACTCCTCAGAGTATAGGGATAGAGGGTACATACCTCAATATCATAAAAGCCATCTACGAAAAACCTACAGCGAATATCATTCTCAATGGGGAAAAGCTGAGAGCTTTTCCCCTAAGGTCAGGAACGCGGCAGGGATGTCCACTCTCACCACTGCTATTCAACATAGTATTAGAAGTCCTAGCCATAGCAATCAGACAACAAAAAGAAATCAAAGGCATCCAAATCGGCAAAGAGGAAGTCAAACTCTCACTCTTTGCAGATGATATGATACTATATGTGGAAAACCCAAAAGACTCCACCCCAAAACTGCTAGAACTCATACAGGAATTCAGTCAAGTAGCAGGCTATAAAATCAATGCACAGACATCAGTGGCATTCCTATACACCAACAACAAGACAGAAGAGAGACAAATCAAGGAGTCGATCCCATTCACAATTGCACCCAAAACCATTAGATACCTAGGAATAAATTTAACCAAAGAGGCAAAGGATCTGTACTCAGAAAACTATAAAATACTCAGGAAAGAAATTGAAGAAGACACAAAGAAATGGAAAAACGTTCCATGCTCATGGATTGGAAGAACCAACATTGTGAAGATGTCAATGCTACCTAGAGCAATCTACACATTCAATGCAATCCCCATCAAAATACCATCCACTTTTTTCAAAGAAATGGAACAAATAATCCTAAAATTTGTATGGAACCAGAAGAGACCCCGAATAGCCAGAGGAATATTGAAAAAGAAAAGCAAAGCTGGCGGCATCACAATTCCAGACTTCCAGCTCTATTACAAAGCTGTCATCATCAAGACAGTATGGTACTGGCACAAAAACAGACACATAGATCAGTGGAACAGAATCGAGAGCCCAGAAATGGACCCTCAACTCTATGGTCAACTTATCTTTGACAAAGCAAGAAAGAATGTCCAGTGGAAAAAAGACAGTCTCTTCAACAAATGGTGTTGGGAAAATTGGACAGCCACATGCAGAAGAATGAAACTGGACCATTTCCTTGCACCACACACAAAAATAGACTCCAAATGGTTGAAAGACCTAAACGTGAGACAGGAGTCCATCAAAATCCTAAAGGAGAACACAGGTAGCAACCTCTTCGACCTCAGCCGCAGCAACTTCTTCCTAGAAACATCACCAAAGGCACAGGAAGCCAGGGCAAAAATGAACTATTGGGATTTCATCAAGATAAAAAGCTTTTGCACAGCAAAAGAAACAGTCCACAAAACCAAAAGACAACCGACAGAATGGGAGAAGATATTTGCAAATGACATATCAGATAAAGGGCTAGTATCCAAAATCTATAAAGAACTTATCCAACTCAACACCCAAAGAACAAATAATCCAATCAAGAAATGGGCAGAAGACATGAACAGACATTTTTCCAAAGAAGACATCCAAATGGCCAACAGGCACATGAAAAAGTGCTCAATATCGCTCGGCATCAGGGAAATCCAAATCAAAACCTCCATGAGATACCACCTCACACCCGTCCGAATAGCTAAAATTAACAAGTCAGGGAACGACAGATGTTGGCGGGGATGTGGAGAAAGGGGAACCCTCCTACACTGTTGGTGGGAATGCAAGCTGGTGCAACCCCTCTGGAAAACAGTATGGAGGTTCCTCAAACAGTTGAAATTAGAGCTACCATTCGATCCAGCAATTGCACTACTGGGTATTTACCCCAAAGATACAAATGTAGGGACCCGAAGGGGTACGTGCACCCCAATGTTTATAGCAGCAATGTCCACAATAGCCAAATTGTGGAAAGAGCCAAGATGTCCATCGACAGATGAATGGATAAAGAAGGTGTGGTATATATACACAATGGAATATTATGCAGCCATCAAAAGGAATGAGATCTTGCCATTTGCAACGACGTGGATGGAACCGGAGGGTGTTATGCTGAGTGAAATAAGTCAATCAGAGAAAGACATGTATCATATGACCTCACTGATATGAGGAATTCTTAATCTCAGGAACAAACTGAGGGTTGCTGGAGTGGTCGGGGGTGGGAGGGATGGGGTGGCTGGGTGATGGACATTGGGGAAGATAAGTGCTACGGTGAGCGCTGTGAATTGTGTAAGACTGTTGATTCACAGATCTGTACTTCTGAAACAAATAACGCAACATATTTTAAGAAAAAAGAAAAAGAAGAAGATAGCAGGAGAGGAAGAATGAAGGGGAGTAAGTCAGAGGGGGAGACGAACCAGGAGAGATGATGGACTCTGAAAAACAAACTGAGGTTTCTGGAGGGGAGGAGGGTGGGGGGATGGGTTAGCCTGGTGATGGGTATTGAGGAGGGCACATTCTGCATGGAGCACTGGGTGTTATGAACAAACAATGAATCATGGAACAGTACACCAAAACAAATTATGTAATATATGGTGATTAACATAACAATAAAAAATTAAAAAAAAATAAAGCCAATGTTTCCGTACTGATTTTCTGTCTGGATGATCTATTTATTGTATGTGGAATATTAAGGTCCTCTACTTATTATTGTGTTGTTGTCCATTTCTCCCTTTAGGTCTGTTAATATTTGCTTTATATATTTTGGTGCTCCTAGTTGAGTGTATATATATTTATAAATCTTCTATTTTTTTATGGATTGACCTCTTTATCATTATGTAGTGCTCTTCTTTGTTTTTTTTTATTGTGTTATATTAGTCACCATACAGTACATAATTAGTTCTTGATGTAGTGTTCCATGATTCATTGTTTGTGTATAACACCCAGTGCTCCATGCAATACGTGCCCTCCTTAATACCCATCATCAGGCTAACCCATCTCCCCCCCAAAAAAACCCTTAGTTTCTTTCCCGGAGTCCATAGTCTCTCATGGTTCATCTCCTCCTCTGATTCCGCCCCCTTCATTTTTCCCTTCCTTCTCCTAATGTCCTCCATGCTATTCCATAAGTGAAACCATATGATAATTGACTTTCTCTGCTTTACTTATTTCACTTAGCATAATCTCCTCCAGTTCCATCCATGTTCATGCAAAAGTTGGATATTCATCCTTTCTGATGGATGAGTAATATTCCGTTGTATATATGGACCACATCTTTATCCATTCATCTGTTGAAGGGCATCTCAGTTCTTTCCACAGTTTGGCTATTGTGGACATTGCTGCTATGAACATTGAGGTGCGTGTGGCCCTTCTTTTCACTGCATCTGTATCGTTGGGGTAAATGCCCAGTAGTGCAATTGCTGGGTCATAGGGTAGCTCTATTTTTAACTTTTTGAGGAACCTCTACACTGTTTTCCAGAGTGGCTGTATCAACTTGCATCCCTACCAACAGTGTAAGAGTGTTCCCCTTTCTCCACAACCTCTCTAACATTTGTTGTTTCTTGCCTTGTCAATTTTTGCCAATCTAACTGGTATAAGGTGGTATCTCAGTGTGGTTTTGATTTGAATTTCCCTGATGGCTAATGATGATGAACATTTTTTCATGTGTCTGTCAGCCATTTGTATGTCTTCTTCGGAGAAGTGTCTGTTTGTGTCTTCTGTCCATTTTTTGACTTGATTATTTGGTTTTGGGGTGTTGATTTTGAGAAGTTCTTTATAGATCTTGGATACCAGCCCTTTATCTGTAGTGTCATTTGCAAATATCTTCTCCCATTCTGTGGGTTGCCCCTTTGTTTTGTTGACTGTTTCCTTTGCTGTGCAGAAGCTTTTTATCTTGGTGAAGTCCCAAAAGTTCATTTTTGCTTTTGTTTCCCTTGCTTTGGATGTGTGTCTTGAAAGAAGTTGCTGTGGCTGATGTCGAAGAGATTACTGCCAAGACTCCACCCTAAATTACTAGAACTCATACAGAAATTCAGTAATGTGGCAGGATACAAAATCAATGCACAGAAATCAGTTGCTTTCCTATACACTAACAATGTAACTGTAGAAAGAGAAATTAGGGAATCGATTCCATTTACAATAGCACCAAAAACCATAAGATACCTTGGAATAAACCTAACAAAAGAGGTGAAAGAACTATACTCTAGAAACTACAGAATACTTATGAAAGAAATTGAAGGAGACACAAAAAGATGGAAAAATATTCCATGTCATGGATCAGAAGAATAAACATTGTTAAAATGTCTGTGCTGCCCAAAGCAATCTATACTTTCAACGCCATCCCAATCAAAATACCAATGGCATTTTTCAAAGTGCTGGAACAAACAATCCTAAAATTTGTATGGAACCAGAAAAGACCCTGAATCACCAAGGAAATGTTGAAAAAGAAAAACAAAGCTGGGAGCATCACGTTGCCTAATTTCAAGCTATATTACAAAGCTGTGATCACCAAGACAGCATGGTACTGGCACAAAAACAGACACATAGATCAATGGAACAGAATAGAGAGCCCAGAAATGGACCCTCAACTCTATGGTCAACTAATCTTTGACAAAGCAGGAAAAAAATCCAATGGAAAAAAGTCTCTTCAATAAATGGTGCTGGGAAAATTGGACAGCTATATACAGAAGAATGAAACTCGACCATTCCCTTACACCATACACAAAGATAAACTCAAAATGGATGAAAGACCTCAATGTGAGACAGGAATCCATCGAAATCCTTTTTTTTTTTTATTACAGTCTTTGAAAATCTGTTCTGCCTTATATGAGTATGGCTACACCAGCTTTCTTTTCATTTTATTTGCATGGAATATCTTCTTTCATTCCTTCACTTTCAGTTGGTGTGTGTCCTTCTGAAGTGAGTGTCTTGTAGGCAGTATATACATATGTCTTGTTTTCTTATCCTTTTCACTACTCTATGTCTTTTGATCGCAGAATTTAATCCATTTACATTAAAGTAATTATTGATAGGTATTTATTTATTGCCATTTTGTTGTTTTCTGGCTGTTTTTGTAGTTCCTCTCTATTCTCCTCCTCTTTCTCTTCCCTTGTGGTTTGATGACTTTCTTTAATGTTACATTTAGATTCCTATCTCATTTTCGTTTGTGTATTTACTATAAGTTTTTGTTTGTGGTTACTGTGAAGTTCACAGATATCATCCTGTATATGACTTTATTTTAAGTTGATAGCAACTTAAATTTGAACACATTCCAATACATTTCTTATAAGGCTGGTTTAGTAGTGATAAACTCTTTTAGCTTTTGCTTGTCTGGAAAACCCTTTATCTCTTTATATCTTGAATGATAACCTTGCCAGGTAGAATATTCTTGGTAGGAAGATTTTTTTTCCTTTCAGCATAGGCTATTCCCCTGTCTGCTGGCCTATAAAGTTTCTGCTGAAAATCAGCTGACTGCCTTATGGGTTTTCCCTTGTGTGTAACAATTTGATGTTTTCTTTCTGCTTTTAAAATTCTCTCTTTCACTTCTGGCATTTTAATTATAATTAAATTAAATTAAATTAAATTAATGTCTTGGTGTGGCTTTTGGGGGGTTTATCCTACTTGGAACTCTCTGGGCTTCTTGGACCTGGATGTCTATTTCCTTCTCTAGGTTAGGGAAGTTTTCAACCATTATTTCTTCAAATAAGTTTTCTGCCTCTTCCTATCTCTTTTTTCTTTTTGGGACTTTTCAATGTGAATGTTATTCTGCTTGATATTGTTCCAGAGGTCCCTCAAGTTATCTTCAATTTTTAAATTTCTTTTTGTTTGTTTGTTTGTTTGCTGCTCTTCTGTGGTGAGTTCCATTGCTTTGCTTTCCAGCTCACTAATCCATTCTTCTGCTTAAACCGGTCTTCTGTTGAACCCCTCTAATGTATTTTTCATTTCAGTTATTGTATCTTCTGTTTGGTACTTTCTTATATTTTCTATCTCTTTGTTGAAGTTTTCACTGTGTTCATCCATTCTTCTCCCAAGTTAGGTGAGCATCTTTATGACCATTACTTTAAATTTGTTATCAGGTAGACCTCCTATCTTCATATCATTAAGGTCTTTTTCTGAGGTTTTGTCTTGTTCTTTCATTTGGAACAAATTTCTCTGTTTCCTCATTCTGCTTGACTCTCATTATTTCTGTGTATTAGGTACAATAGCTACTTCTCTAAGTCTTAATGAGTGTCCTTGTGTAGGTAATGAAACTTCTCATTCAACCTTGCCCTAGTTCTTGGTTGTCTCTCAAACCTTTGTGACTATCTAAACCACCTGATTTATTCTTGATATGTTCCCATTATTGAGGGTGTGCTAAGTCCTGCTGGTGTTCCAAGGGGAGGAATCTCACTTAGAACCTAGTTTCAGGCTGACTAGGAGCCAGACTCTCAGGCAGTAGCTTTTAAAGTATGCAAATAGTCCCGTGAGGCCAACTATATACAAACCTATGTTATCTTCTTGTTGAGTATTAAGGGTTCTTGTATGTTTTGGTCACGAGTCCATTATTATATATGTTATTTGAAAATGGTGTGGCTTATTTTTTCATTCACTTAACAGTATCATTCAGAGATCAGAAGTTTTTAATTTTGGTGAAGTCTAATTTTTTTCTTTCATGAATTATGTTTTTGGTGTTGAATCTAAAACCTCATCACCAAACACAAAGTCATCAGATTTTCCTGTGTTGTATTCCAGAAGTTCTATATTTCTTACTTATATATTTAGGTCTGTGGTCTATTTTGAATTAACTTTTGTGAAGGTATAAAGTCTGTGTCTAAGTTAATTTTTGTCATATGAATGTCCAATTGTTCCTATATCAAATTTTGGAAACATTATTCTTTCTCCACTGGATTGCCTTTGTTCCTTTGTCAAAAAATCAGTTGACTGTATTTTTGTTGGTCTTATTCTGGGCTCCAATTTTTTCCCATGAATCTATTTGTCAGTCCTTTCACCATGTCATCATGATTTCTTAGCTTTATAGTAAGACCTGAAATTGGATAGTGTCGGCCTTAATTCTTCTTCTACAGTATTTTTATGTTTATTCTGGATCTTTTTAAAATTTCCAGATAGCTTTAGAATTAATTTGTGAATATCCACTAAGTATTCAGCTGAGATTTTGATTGGAATTATTTTGAATAGAAAGATCAAGATCAAGAATTAGCGTCTTAACAATATTGAGTCTTCCTATCTGACAACCTGGACTATCTCTTCATTTATTGAGATCTTCTCTGATTTTTTTTTTTAAATCAGTGTATTGTAGAATTTCTCAAATAAATCCTGTACATATATTTGCTAGATTTATACTTAACTTTTCTTTCTTTTGTACCAACGTAAATGGTGAAGTGGTTTTAATTTCAAATTTCATTTTTCTTTGGTGATATATAGGAAAGCAATTGACTTTTGCCTATTAACCCTATATTCGGCAACCGTGTTTTAATAAGCTGTTACTGGGGCACCTGGGTGGCTCAGATGGTTAAGCGTCTGCCTTCGGCTCAGGTCGTGATCTCAGGGTCCTGGGATCGAGTCCCACATCAGGCTCCTTGCTTAGCGGGGAGCCTGCTTCTCCCTCTGCCGCTGCTCCCCCTGCTTGTACTCTCCCCCTCTCTCTCTCTGGCAAATAAATAGATAAAATCTTTTAAAAAAATAAGCTGCTATTTACAGAAGTTTTTGTTGATGCAGTGGCATTTTCTACTTAATCATGTCATCTGCAAAGACAATTTAGTTTCTTTCTTTCCAATCTGTATACCTTTTATTGCCTTTCCATGTCTTTGTTATTTCATGTTATTGCATGAGTTAGGATTTCTAGCATGATATTGAATGAAATTTGTGAAAAGGGACACCTTACCTATTCCTGATTGTAGGGGAAAGACATCTAGTTTCTCACCATCAAGTATGATGTTAGCTATATGTGTTTTGTAGTTGCTGTTTATCAGAATGAGGAAATATCCCCCCACTGCTATCTTATTGAGAGTTTTTATCATGAATGGCTGTTAGATTTTGTCAAATGCTTTCTCTGCATCCATTGACATAATTATATGATGTTTTCCTCTAGCCTGTTGATATGATGGATTGTGTTTATTGATTTTCCCCAAAGTGAACCAACTTTGCCCACCTGGAATGAGTCCCACTTGGTCGTGGCATATAAATCTTTTTACACATTGTTGGATTTGATTTGCTGATATTTTGTTGAAGATTTTTGCATCTATATTCATAAGACATATTGTTCTGTAGTTTCCTTTCTTGTAATATCTTCCTCTGGTTTTGGTATTAGGGTAATTCTCCCTCATAGAATGAGTTAGGAAATCTTCCCTCTGCTTTTATTTTCTGGAAGATATTGTGAAGAATTTCTTCCTTTTGTGTTGTCATTATTTCTTATGTGTTTTAGAATTCTGTAAATAGTTGTACACATAGTATTACTGTGCCTTCTTGAATAATTTTAATGCTTTTATCATTATAAAATACCCTCATTTTATCTGCAAACAGAAAAGACATAACAGACATATCATGCTTACTATTTGTAAGGTGTCTTTTTTCCAGGTAGCAGCCAATTTTTAAGGGACTACCATTTTTTAAGTTTTGATGCAGTTTCAAAATCAATGAACACTGGAAAGGCCATAAAGATACTCCTCCATTTCCCATGACATATCTGTATTTTTTTTTAAGATTTTTTATTTATTTATTTGACACAGAGAGAGAGAGCACAAGTGAGCACAAGCAGGGAGAGGCAGAGGGAGAGGGAGAAACAGACCCCCCGCTGAGCAGGGAACCCAATACAGGCCCGATCCCAGGACCTTGGGATCATGATATGGGCTGGAGGCAGACGCTTAACGGACTAAGCCACCCAGACGCTCCGACATATCTATCTGTATGATAACAAATTTTCTCCATACACTTTAGCCGTGATACTATTTCATAAAAGATTGCATAGAGTAATATACATAGAAATCCAGCTCTTTTCTCTTAAGGCAGACACTAAAGAAATTGGCAAATATGTAAAATAAGGCCATCTTCTCAGTAGATTTGTTTCTGTTTAGAAAAATATATCTATCTCTATTAAAATACCTTCTTTCTGGGGCGCCTGGGTGGCTCAGTCGGTTAAGTGACTGCCTTTGGCTTGGGTCATGATCTGAGGGTCCTGGGATAGAGCCCCACTTCGGGCTCCCTGCTCAGCGGGAGGCCTGCTTCTCCCTCTCCCACTCTCCCTGCTTGTGTTCCCTCTCTCGCTGTCTCTCTCTCTGTCAAGTAGATAAATAAAATCTTCAAAAAAAAACCTTCTTTTTAAAATTTTATTTATTTTTTATTTTATTTATTTATTTTTATTTTTTATTTTTATTATGTTCAGTTAGCCAACATATAGTACATCATTAGTTTTTGATGTAGTGTTCAGTGATTCATTAATTGTGTATAACCCAGTGTTCATTATTTTATTTCATTTAAATTCAATTAGGCAACATATAGTACATCATTAGTTTTGGTGTAGGGTTCAGTTGTTCATTAGTTGCGTTTAACACCCAGTACGCATCACATCATGTGCCCTCCTCGATGCCCATCACCCAGTTACCCCATCCCCCTACCCACCTCCCTTTCCACAACCCTCAGTTTGTTTCCTGGAGTCAAGAGTCTCTCATCGTTTGTCTCCCTCTCTGATTGCTTCCCATTCAGTTTTCTCTCCCTTCCCCTATGGTCCTCTGTGCTATTGCTTATATTCCACATATGAGTGAAACCGTATGATAATTGTCTTTCCCTGATCGACTTATCTCACTTAGCATAATACCCTCCAGATCCATCTATCTCAGTGCAAGTGGTAGGTATTCATCCTTTCTGATAGCTGAGTAATAGTCCATTGTATATATGAACCACATCTTCTTTATCCATTCATCTGTTGAAAGACATCTCGGCTCCTTCCACAGTTTGGCTATTGTGTACATTGCTGCTATGAACATTGGGGTGCATGTGCCCCTTCTTTTCACCACATCTACTTCTGTGGGGTAAATACCCAGTAGTGCAATTGCTTGGTCATAAGATAGCTCTATTTTCAACATTTTGAGGAAACTCCATACTGTTTTTCAGAGTGGCTGTACCAGCTTGTGTTTCCACCAACAGAGTAAGAGGGTTCCCCTTTCTCCACATCCTTGCCAACATTTATTGTTCCCTGTCTTGTTAATTTTAGCCATTCTAACTGGTATAAAGTGGTATCTCATTGTGATTTTGATTTGTATTTCCCTGATGGCTAGTGATGTGGAGCATTTTTTCATTTGTCTGTTGGCCATTTGTATATCTACTTTGGAGAAGTGTCTGTTCATGTCTTCTGCCCATTTCTTGACTGAATTATTTCTTTTGGGGGTGTTGAGTTTGGTAAGTTCTTTATAGATCTTGGATACCAGCCCTTTATCTGTTGGCAAAGAAGAAGTCAAATGCACTCTTCACAGATGACATGATACTTTATATGGAAAACCCAAAAGACTCCACCCCAAAATTGCTAGAACTCATACAGCAGTTCAGCAATGTGGCAGGATACAAAATCAATGCACAGAAATCAGTTGCATTTCTATACACTAATAATGTGATTGAAGAAAGAGAAATTAAGGAATCAATCCCATTTACAATTCACCAAAAACCATAAGATACATAGGAATAAATCTAACCAAAGAGGTAAAGGATCTGTACTCTAGAAACTACAAAACACTTATGAAAGAAATTGAGGAAGACACAAAGAGATGGAAAAATATTCCATGCTCATGGATTGGAAGAAAAAACATTGTTAAAATGTCTATGCTGCCCAGAGCAATCTACCTATTCAATGCAATTCCTATCAAAATACCATCGACATTTTTCACAGAGCTGAAACAAACAATGCTAAAATTTGTATGGAAATACAAATAATACAGAAAAAGACCCTGGATAGCCAGGGGAATGTTGAAAAAGAAAACCAAAACTGGAGGCATCACAATTCTGGATTTCAAGCTGTATTACAAAGATGCGATCATCAAGACAGCAAGGTACTAGCACAAAAACTGACACATAGATCAATGGAACAGAATAGAGAGCCCAGAGATGGACCCTCAATTCTATGGTCAACTAATCTTTGACAAAGCAGGAAAGAATATCCAATGGAAAAGACAGTCTCTTCAATAAATAGTGCTGGGAAAATTGGACAGCCACAAGCATAGAATGAGACTGGACCATTCTCTTATACCATAAGATAAACTCAAAATGGATGAAAGACCTCAATGTGAGACAGGAATCCATCAAAATCCTAGAGATCACAGGCAGTAACCTCTTCGACCTCAGTCACAGCAAATTCTTACAAGACACATCTCTAAAGGCAGGGGAAACAAAAGCAAAAATGAACTATTGGGACTTCATTAAGATAAAAAGCTTCTGCACAGCAAGGGAAACAGTCAACAAAACTAAAGGCAACCTACAGAATGGAAGAAGATATTTGCAAATGACATATTAAAGTACCTTTTGTTGTTGTTGTTGCTTTATCTTTTTTATTATTATTGTTATATTCAACTAATGAATCGTTGAACACTACATCAAAAACTAATGATGTACTGTATGTTGGCTAACTGAACATAATAAAAAAATACCTTCTAACTAACATAATAGTCTCTAAAATTTTTTATTGTTTAGTTAATTAATATAAAATGGTTTTAAAATTACTCAGGTTAATTTCTAGTATAGTTAGTTTTAACATAACCCACACCAACAAAAGCTCTTTAGTGTCATTAATAAGTTTTAATGTGGAAAGTGTTCTTATGACCAAAAAGTTTGGAAACTACCACTCTAGGGATTATACAATATGTATCTTTAACCCATTCCCTATTCTAAGTTAATATTTAATGTAAATGTTTTACATTACATATGTATATATAATGTAAAACTTTTGCATTAAACTTCCTTTTACCACATTTCTGTCCTTCATCCTATATTTTAGTTCTACAAATGTTATACATCCCACGATGTATTATTATTTTTGCTTTCATCATTTGACTTTTTAAGAAATTAGGAAAAGAGAAAAAACATAGTTTTTGTTGGTACCTTTTTCACATATCTATGATTTTTTATTCCTTTCTTCCATTAGATCCATGTTTCAATCACTTATTCCTTCTCTGCATTGTGAAGAATCTTCTGTTATATATTTTATTTGTTTCTGCTGGTGATTAATGCTCTCAGCTTTTCTATATCTGAAAAATATTAATGTTCTCATCATTAAACATTATTTTCACTGGATATAGAAATCTGTAGAAAAAATTTCTTCAGCTTTTCAGATATTGGTTATTGTCTTCTAGTTGCATGATTTCTGATAGTAAATTCTCTTTCCTTTTTATAATTTTTTATCTATTGTAAAGTATCTCCCTTTTTGTCTGGTTTTAAGATTTTCTCTTTGTTTCGAAATAATTCCACTGTAATGTGCTGAGGTCTCATTTTCTTTGTAGTTTTCTTAGAGTTTGTTCAGATTTTAGGTCTATATATTTTATCAGGTTTGGAAAAATTTTGGCCATTATTTTCTTCTAATATCCCCCCCTCATTTTCTTTCTTTTTCTTTTCTTTCAAGTTTTTATTTAAATTCTATTTAGTTAGCATTTAGTGTAATATTAGTTACAGGAGTAGAATTTAGTGTTTCATTATTTACATATAACACCCAGTGCTCCTGATAACAGGGCCCTCCTTAATATCCATCCCCCATCTAGCCCATCCCCCACACACCTTCCTCCAGAAGCCCTGTTTGTTCTCTAAAGTTAAAAGTCTCTCATGTTTTGCCTCCCTCCCTTTTTTTCCCTTCCTCCCCCTATGTTCATCTGTTTTGTTTCTTAAATTCCACATATCAGTGAAATCATATGGTATTTGTCTTTCTCTGACTGACTTATTTTGCTTAGCATAATACACTCTAGCTCCATCCATGTCATTGCAAATGGCAAGATTTCATTCCTTTTGATGGCCAAGTAATATTTTATTATATTTCCATATAAATTCCACATATATATTTAAATATGTTTATTTAATAGTATATATGTGTATATATACACACCACATCTTTTTTTAAGATTTTTTATTTATTTATCTGAGAGAGAGCGAGAGAGAGCACAGAAAGAGAGGGACAAGCAGACTCTTCACCAAGCACCAGGCAAAGAGCCCAACACAGGGCCTGACCCCAGGAACCCAAGATCATGACTTGAGCTGTAGGCAGACACCTAAACAACTGAGCCACCCAGGAGCCCCACCACATCTTCTTTATCCATTCATTAGTTGATGGACATTTTGGCTCTTTCCATAATTTGGCTATTGTTAAAATGTCTATACCACCCAAAGCAATCTACACATTTAATACAATCCCTCTCAAAATACTACCAGCATTTTTCACAGAGCTAGAATAAACAATCCTGAAGTTTGTATGGAACCACAAAAGAACCCAAATAGCCAAAGCAATCTTGAAAAAGGAAAGGACAGCTGGAAGCATCACAGTTCCAGACTTCAAGCTATATTACAAAGCTGTAGTCATCTTCCCTCTTTTTCTACTTGAAACTCTACACATATTTTAAAATGCTTCTTACCCTACTTATGCTTGTTTCATTTTTAAAAAAATTTTTTTGCATGAATTTGGATATTAACTCGTTTTGAAGTTCCTTGAAACTTTTTTTCTGCAGTATCCAATCCTCCATTAAGTTTATGCATCTGAAATTTTAGATTGTAGATATGATATATTTTAATTCTTGCATTTCAATTTAGTTCCTTTTAGGTTTCCATTTCTCTCCAGAAATAATTTGTCTTGGGCGCCTGGGTGGCTCAGTCGGTTAAGCCACTGCCTTCAGCTCAGGTCATGATCCTGGAGTCCCGGGATTGAGTCCCGCATCGGGCTCCCTGCTCGGCAGGGAGTCTGCTTCTCCCTCTGACCCTCCCCTCTCTCATGTTCTCTCTCTCTATCTCATTCTCTCTCTCAAATAAATAAATAAATAAATCTTTTCAGAAATAATTTGTCTTTTCACCCATTCTATCTGTTTTAACCCTTAAAATATTGATAACAGCTGTTTTAAAGTACTATCTCATAATTCTAATACCTGGAACATCTGTAGGTCTGCTTCTAGTGATTGTATTTTCTTTTGATTATAAGTCACAGGGTCCCATTTTGTCACATGTCTTATAATTTTTTAATATAATTTTGTATAAACTACATTCGATACTGAAACATAATTTTATCTTTTTTATTTCAGAGAAAATGCAAACCTTTTCCTACTTCCATTAGTTAGGATGAGGGTGGGATTATTCATATTCCTCATAGAGTTTAATTAAGATGGGCTATGCTTCAGCTTTAATTATATTCAATATGCCTGTAATTACCTCAATTCTAAACCTCCAGCTCTGCCTCATTTTTCTACTTTTAATTTTTTTTAATTCATTTTTTAAATTGACTCACAGCTTGAAACATGGAACTACAATTTTGGAAATCATGAAATGCATGACCACTAATACTCAGAAACTACACGCTCCATCTCAGAATTAACCTAGGGGGTGAGGATTCCCATCACACACTATAGAAAGAGGATACTCAGAGCCACGGTGAACTCATAGGAGATGCCAGAAATTTCTCACCCCAGAAAGTGACATTACAAAGAATGAAGTGGGATTGTACTAATTTGATCTTAGGATAAAAATGAAAGAACTGGTATTTTATACCATGATTATGACTCTTCTGATCCTTCCACACAAATATGGCAAGGGAGTTTATAGAAAAGCTTTGAGCATAGATCTTCCCAGATCATTTTTTTCCAGGAGAAAATAAAGTATGTTTAAGAGAGAGGTAAAATGTTTTACTGGGGACTCCGTGGTTCTGTCCTCCCAAGCCAGATCTTGTTACCTTTATAAAGATGCTAAAATGATGGGCCTACAGAGATAAGGTAATGATATTCTTTCCTTTCAACAATGCAGGTTCTTCTCACATGCATCCCACATGTCCATCTGGGTAAGTGTCTCTTCATTCCACAGACTTAGAATCAGTGCATGGGCAGGATACTAGGCAACCTGGGGAAAGAAGCAAAATGGGTCTTAACAGTAAGATTTTTTGGTAGCCTTGGTTCCAATCAACTCCCATAGCTCAGAAGATTGTTTTCTCTATAATGGAATGGGGAAATGCTCCTGTAAGTATGTTTATCCTTTAATTTGGTGATTCATAAAAATAGTCAACTTTTTCATTTGAAATACTGAATTAATTTCATGTATGCATATATTTTTCTGAATACAGTTACTTTTATTTACTTGCCATTTCTGTTCTCAAGGAAGATATTACATTTTGTCATTTTAGAGCAGAACATTACTAATTCATATTCCTCATAAAGGGATAAATTTTAGCTCTGGGTTTTCATTAAAAATACTGTTTTGCTCCCATCTTCATAAATCAATTAGAACTATTCTTTAATAACCCTCTAATTTGGGTTATTAAAAAATAATGTAAGTCTTAAGAAGAAAGTGAGGTTCTTTGTTTAAAACAGTTTATCAAGAGAGTTTAACCTCACATTCCTTCAAAATATTTAGCAGTATTTTCTCATGAAGATCTTTCTTGTCCCAGTTTTAATTGCACGAATTTCAAATTAATGTTGACAGAACTTAATTATGTGCTCTTGCAGTTAGGAAACTTCACATCAGAAGATAGTGAAAATGAGGCTGCAGTTACACACAAAAAAATAAAGAAAACACAGTGATGATGATAGAAACGTCCCCTGCCTGTCTGCAGAAGACCTAAGCATATAATCTTACAGTATTTGGTGGGGAGAAAGACTGTTTTGTCTATTTATCTCTTCTCCATATATTATTCATTTTGAAAATACCCCTTCCTTTTCATTGAGCATATGCCAGAACCCGTTTCATTAAGAGGAAAATTTGAAACAGAATATTTTCATCTGTCCTGATCTCTATGCTTGGGTTTTACATTTTTTTCTAAATTATATCTTATCATGAATTTATTATGAGACAAACGGGAAATAATCTCCTTTTTCATTACTAAAATACAAAGAATATGATGTTAAATTAAAGAGAAAAAAAGTAAGACTATTTTTATGTCATTAATGGGTGGTTTCTGGAAACCAATTCTCATGTAGGGCTGTTTGGGTTTCCCAGTAATGACTGCTTCGTATTCATGATAAAGCACCTCTGGGGTTTTCCTGTTTCTTTACTTTGGAATAATAATTACTGTTCTCTTGATTTTTCTCAAAATAGATGTAAAAATATTGATACTATAAATACCCATGTGTCAGGGACCACCCTGAGCTGAACTTGGCAATCCTTGAAATTAGAAAAAGCAATGGATAATTCTCACCCATGTTTTTTTTGGAAATTGCTGCTATTCATGTATTCAAATGTCCTTCAAATACCCATTTTCATTCCCTTGCAGTGGTGTATTTCACCAAAGCTCTGTACACTGACATCTAGTTGGTGATGATTTTGCCTTCTCTGACAATGCCAGCTATTTAGCCACAGTTCTCTCCCTGGTCCATGTGCCACAAGGTAGAGAATGTTGTCCAATAAATCCACAGCCCAAACCCACATGTGTGGTGCATTGTCATTCTCACCTCCCAGATTCTTTTTTTTTTAATTTATACTTTAATTTCTAGAAGAGGATTATAATGATGACAATGAAGGTGAAATTGACCTATATGATAATAATAAACCAAAATATTTCCTTTCATGTACATTTTAAAGAAGGCACATTGTAAGTGCTAAGGATAAATCATATTATTTATACATTATCTCCATCCTAAGAAACGTGCATTTTTATGCTCATGTTGTACAATGAAAACAGATGTGCTCATCCTTCCTTCCTTCCCCCTGCAATCTGTCCCACACACAAGGTTATAATGCCCAAATTTGCACTGGGGTCTGGCAAAGAGTTTCCTCCTTCACTACATTCTCCACTTCTCCGACCACTGGCTTGAGTGCAATGACCTTAGCATTCTTCACTAGTTTACAGCCCATTCGATGACACTGTGTGTCATATGATTATTCATGATTCAGATAATTGCGGAATGACACAATGTCTAAAGTGATTGCTTCCTTGATCAAGTTTTTAAGGGGAATCTTAGCTGTGTTACATGTCTCCTGAGGAAACCTCAGCCTTCACTATTAGTTCTAACTGCTCTTGGTGGTAATTTATCCAAATGAATGTTTATATTTTGCTTTGATATTTCTTACTCCATTTATGTTTTGTTTTGTTGTGTTTGCTTCTTTCTTTTGTTTTGATTTCCTGATTTGCCTACTTAGCCTTTCTTTCCTCTTTCATGGTGTAGTCTCTTAGAGTATGATCTGTTTCAGAATTTTCTTTCATGTTATTTTCCCTGTGATTTATGTCATTATGATCAGAACTTCAAGTCACTTTGAAGACATTTATTTTTCTCCAGTTTTAAAATGAGATTTTTGTGCTTGGTACATTAGTCAAGCCAGGCCCCATCTGAGCATCAACCACTCCTAAGAGGCTTATTTGAGGAGGGTCTGCTAGGTCAGCCTGCTGAGGCTGAATTGATATTCTGCACCCTGTTCTCCTAAACAGTGATATGTGAGTCAGGTGATGAGCATGATCAAGGGCAGTTGTAGGAGGACACACTAAGAGAATTTCTTTTACCCTGTTTTTATGAAGTGTTCATATTCTCCAAGAATGTTTTCTAATAAAGCACAGAAATATGTAAATACCTTTCTTTATAATTATAAGTGACAAACAAAGAACAGAGATATTTGGAGTGTGTGCTTCACTGATATAGTTGTGTATGATCCAGGAAGTTTAGATACACTTGGAAAATTAGAGTTACAATTCTTTTTTCTTCTGACACTTCATTTGAGCTAATATAAGTGGGTGTTTGTGAATGCATTAAATTGTGTCACTTTCCCTGATCAATACTCTGGAGAAAGGAAATCAACTTTTCTTCTCCTGCTGGGTGATTCTCCTGCAGAAAAAGAATATTTCCCAGTGGCTTTAGATAATGACCCACAGATACCATGATATCCGAAATGTTGAGGTAAATTCATGGCATATGCACACTCCTGCCTTTCCTTAAACATTTTTTTCAAGTTTTTATCTAAATTCCAGTTAACATACAGTGTAATATTAGTTTCAGGTGTAGAATTTAATGATTCATCCACTTACATACAACACCCAGTGCTCATTACAATTTAGGAAATAAAACAAATGAGCAAAGGGGGAAAAAGAGAGAGAGAGGGAGAGAGAGGCAAACCAAGAAATAGACTCTTAACTATAGAGAACACACTGATGGTTATCAGGGGGGCGGTGGGTTGGAAGATGGGTTAAATAGGTGATGGGGATTAAGGAGTGCATTTGTTGTGATGAGAATCTTGGTGAGAATTTTTGCATCCATGTTCATCAGGGATATTGGTCTGTAATTCTCCTTTTTGATGGGGTCTTTGTCTGGTTTGGGGATCAAGGTAATGCTGGCCTCATAGAAAGGAAGTTTTCCTTCCTTTTCTATTTTTTGGAACAACTTCAGAAGAATAGTATTAACTCTTCTTAAATGTTTGGTAGACTTCCCCTGGGAAGCCATCTGACCCTGGACTCTTATTTGTTGGGAGGTTTTTGATTACTGCTTCGGTCTCCTTGCTGGTTATAGGTCTGTTCAGGTTTTCTATTTCTTCCTGTTTCAGTTTTGGTAGTTTATACATTTCCAGATTGCCTAATTTGTTGGCATATAATTGCTCATGATATGTTCTTATAATTGTTTGTATTTCTTCGGTGTTGGTTGTGATCTCTCCTCTTTCATTCACGATTTTATTTATTTGGGTCCTTTCTCTTTTCTTTTTGATAAGTCTGGCCAGGGGTTTATCAATCTTATTAATTCTTCCAAGGAACAGTTTCATTGATCTGTTTTACTCTCTTTTAGGTTTCTATTTCATTGATTTCTGCTCTAAACTTTATTAATTCTCTTCTCCTGCTGGATTTAGACTTTATTTGCTCTTCTTTCTCCAGCTCCTTTAGGTGTAAGGTTAGGTTGTATATTTGAGATCTTTCTTATTTCTTGAGAAAAGTTTCTATTGCTATAATTCCCTCTTAGGACTGCCTTTGCTGCATCCCAAAGGTTTTGAACAGTTGTGTTTTCATTTTCATTTGTTTCCATGAATTTTAAAAATTCTTCTTTAATTTCCTGGCTAACCCATTTATTCTTTAGTAGGATGCTCTTTAACTTCCATGTATTTGAGTTCTTTGCAAATTTCCTCTTGTGATTGAGTTCAAGTTTCAAAGCATTGTAGTCTGATAATATGCAGGGAATGATCCCAGTCTTTTGGTACCAGTTGAGACCTGATTTGTGACCCAGTATGTTATCTGTTCTGGAGAATGTTCCATGTGCACTCAAGAAGAATGTGTATTCTGTTGCTTTAGGATGGAATGCTGTGAATATATCTGTGAAGTCCATCTGGTCCAGTGTGTCATTCAACGCCCTTGTTTCTTTGTTGATCTACTGCTTAGATGATCTGTCCATTGCAGTGAGTGGGTGTTAAAGTCCCTACTATTGTATTATTGTACTATACTACTATTGTATTATTATCAAGTGTTTTTTTTTTAATTTTGTTATTAACTGATTTATGTAATTGGCTGTTCCCGTATTAGGGGCATAACTATTTACAATTGTTAGATCTTCTTGTTGGATAGACCCTTTATGATATAGTGTCCTTCCTCATCTCTTATTATAGTCTTTGGTTTAAAATCTAATTTGTCTGATATAAGTATTGTCACCCCAGCTTTCTTTTAATGTCCATTAGCATGATAGATGGCTTTCCACCCCGTCATTTTCAATCTGGAGGTGTCTTTGGGTCTAAAATGAGTCTCTTGCAGACAGCATATCAATGGGTATTGCTTTTTTTATCCAACCTAATACCCTATGTCTTTTGATTGGGGCATTTAGCCCATTTACATTCAGAGTAACTATTGAAAGATATGAATTTAGTGCCATTGTATTACCTGTAAAGTCACTATTTATGTATATTGTCTCTGTTCCTTTCTGGTCTATGTTACTTTTGGGCTCTCTCTTTGCTTAAAGGATCCCTTTTAATATTTCTTGTAGACTGGTTTAGCGATCACAAATTCTTTTAGTTTCTGTTTGTCCTGGAAGCTTTTTATCTCTCCCTCTATTTTGAATGACATCCTAGCTGGATAAAGTATTCCTGGCTGCATATTTTTCTCATTTAGCACCCTGAATATATCATGCCACTCCTTTGTGGCTTGCCATGTCTCTGTAGATAGGTCTACTGCCAGTCTAATGTTTCTACCCTTGTCGGTTAGGGACCTCTTGTCCTGAGTTGCTTTCAGGATTTTCTCTTTGTCTCTAAGATTTGCAAGTTTCACTATTATATGTCAGGGTATTGACCTATTTTTATTTATTTTGAGGGGAGTTCTCTGTGCCTCCTGGACTTGAAGGCCTGTTTTTTCCCCAGATTAGGAAAGTTCTCCACTATAATTTGCTCCAGTATACCTTCTGCCCTTCCCTCTCTTTCCTCTTCATCTGGGATCCCAATTATTCTAATATTGTTTCACTTTATGGTGTCAGTTATCTCTTGAATTCTCCCCTCATGATCCAGTAGTTGTTTATCTCTCTTTTTCTTAGCTTCTCTATTCTCCATCATTTTGTCTTCCATATCACTAATTCTCTCTTCTGTCTCATTTATCCTAGCAGTTAGAGCCTCCATTTTTTTATTGCATCTCATTAATAGCCTTTTTAGATTTTTGTTCTTTTATTTCTCCAGAAAGGGATTCTCTAGTGTCATCTATGCTTTTTTCAAGCCCAGCTAGTATCTTTATAACCATTATTCTGAACTCTAGTTCCAACATCTTACTTACGTGCATACTGATTAGGTCCCTGGCAGTCAGTACTGCTTCTTGTTCTCTTTTTTGAGGTGTGTTTTTCCATCTTGTCATTCTGTCCAGAGAAGAATAGATGAACGAGAGAACAAAATACTAAAATGGCAACAACAACCCCAGAGAAATATACGCTAAACAAATCAGAAGAGACCCAAAACCTAAAATAAATAAATAAATAAATAAATAAATAATTTGTAAATAGAGAATATAATCAGACAGGTGAACAGAACAGAGCAATACACTGGATCCTGTGTGTATTTTGGTCTGTTTGTTAGAAAACTAGGTCCCAAAATTGTAAAGAAAGAAAAACTTATATATGTACAAAAATAAAATTAAATACAATGAAAGGATAGAATGTAAGTGTAAAAATGATAATTAAAAGACAAAAAAAAGAAGGAATATAAACAAGTGAACAGAAGAGCAAAATACAGTATATCCTGAGTGTATTTTGGTCAGTTGTTGGAGAAAACTACCTTTCAACAAACTATATATATATAAATATATATACATATATATATAAATAATTAAGTACATTGAAAGGATAGAATGTAACTGTAAAGATGAAAATTTAAAAAGACTTTAACAAAACAAAAAAGAAGAAGAAGAAAGAGAGAGAGAATATGATCAGACAGGTGAGGAGAACACAGCCATACACTAGATTCTGGGTGTGTTTTGGTCTGTTTGTTAGAAGAAACTGCATCCTAAAATTGTAAAGAAGAAGAAAACCCATATATATACCAAAATAAAATTAAATATAATGAAAGGATAGAATATAACTGTAAAAATGAAAATTCAAAAAGATTTAAAAAGATTGAGAAAATAAGCAATTGGTTGAAAAAGGAAAGAAAAAAATTAAAATTGAAAGATTAAAGAATCATGGGGAAAAACATGAATTCTATATACTATTTTCCCTTAGTGCTGGAGTTTTGCTGTTTTCTATGATCGGGTAAACTTGGTCTTAGCCGGTTGTTCTTGCCGATCTTCTGGGGGAGGGGCCTGTTGAGCTGATTCTCAAGTGTCTTTGCCCCAGGCAGAATTGCACCACCCTTGCCAGGGGGCCAGGCTAAGTACTGTGCTCTGGATTGCTCTATGTGGCTTGTGTTTCCTGAAGGCTTTCCACAGCTGCTTTAGAGGATGAGAATGAAAATGGCAGCCTCCCAATCTCCAGCCCTGGAGCCAAAAGTGAAAGCTCAGGACCCCACTCCTCAGTGCACCCTCAGGGAAAGGCAATCACTCCTGTCTCCCTGGTCTCTGTTCACACTCTGCGCTCACCCAGCCTGTGACTGAGCTTTTCACTCTCTGGCACACAAGCCCGGTTCAATTCTCCAAACCGTGAGGACTCCAGCAGCGTGCACCTGCGCTGCTCCTCCTGGAGGAGGAAAGGGGGGGGTCTCGCCAGTTCTGCCGCTCTCTGGGCCTCTGCTCAGAGAGCAGTCACCCAACTGAGCCGTGGTCCACGTTTTATGGCAACCCTGGGCTGAGAGCCCACTCCTGGGCTCACTGATTGTAGCCAGCTTCCCCACCCCGATTCCTGGAAACTCTAATGCATGCAGGTACCCCGGTCTTCCTGTGACTCTGAGACCACACTCTCCCACCTAGGATTCCACCCTGCTTTGCCAACTGAGCACCCTTCAGGCAGGAACTTCCCTCACCAGAGCAGACTTCTAAAAGCTCTGCTTTTGTGCTCTGCTGCTATATCATATTCCAGTAGCCGGCTTATGGAGGCTCCCTTACCCTACCGTTTATCTTCCCATGTATCGCCTCCGATTCACTTCTCTGCACCTCCTACCTTGCAGAAAGTGGTTGCTTTTCTATTTGTAGAGTTGCAGCTATTCTTTTCTTAGATCTCAGGTTGAGTTCGCAAGTGTTTGGAATGATTTGATAGCGATCTACCTGAATTCCAGGAACCAGATGAAACTAAGGTCTCCTACTCCTCCACCATCTTGGACCACTCTTCCATAATTCTATCTTCTATTACCACTTATTCATTCATGTGTTTCTTCCATCCTTGTGGTCATTGCATCCAGGGGATTTCAACCTCAGTTATGGCATTTTTCATTTCAGCCTGATTGGTTTTAAGCTCTTTTATCTCTGCAGTAAGGGACTTCCTAGTGTCGTCTATGCTTTTTCTTAAGCCCAGCTAGTATCTGTATGACTGTTGTGTTAAATTCTGGATCAGGCATATTACTTGTATCTGTTTTGATTAGATCCCTGGCCGTGACCATTTCTTGTTCTTTCTTTTGGGGTGAATTCCTCCATCTTGGCATTTTGTCTAAGTCTCTTCTTCTGTGTATTAGGAAAGCCTGTTATATTTCCTGCTCCTAAGAGTAATAGCTTTATGAAGAAGTGGTCATATAATATCCAGGGCCTGTCACTGCAGGAAGGGTGCTGCATGCATTCTAATGCTGTGTTATGGCTGCTCTTTCCCTCAAGTCAGTCCTCTGCAGGGTTTCTCCTTGCTTACAGTGGGGGGTATTTGGACCTTGGCCAGAGTGTGCTGAGTTTTAAGTAAGTGTGCTTTGATCTGCTTGTTAAAAGAGACCTGAAGCTATTTCCACTAGAGCTGAAGCTTTGCAGAACTCTACGTTAGTAGACGTGGTACATGTGGGGGTTTGTGCTGGTCTTCTGGGGGAGGGACCCATTGCACTGGTTCTCTGGTACACTTGCCTGAGAAAGCAGTACCAGCAGAAGGCAGGAAAGCAGGACTTGGTGTAAGCAATTTAAGCAGCCAGCGTTGTTACTGTGCTGTTTACTGAAGTTAGTTTATGCTGAGGGGTGGGAGAGGGATGGCACCAGCGAGCTCCTTTGTCCCTGGAGAGGGGAGTTTGTGCTTGCTGCTGTCAGGGAAGCCCTCCCAGAAGAACATATATTTTTCCTTTGTGCATCACAAATGGTGTTCAGATTGCTGTTTTCAGCAATCTGAACTGTGTCCTGGTTGCTTGCCTGCCTGCACAGTGCACTGTGGGTTCTATCCCAGCTAAGCCAGCTGAGTTTTGAAACTCAAACTTTAGGGACCTAGGGTGGCAGGGACTTGCACTGGTCCTTTGGGGGAGAGTCTCACTGCAGCAGGACTGATGCAGGTTTGACCAGAAGGGTGTTCACATCAGAGTGCAGCGGCATGGAGTTTGGAGTAAAGCACAGCAAATACTGGTGTCCAGGTTAGCTGCTCTTAGCAGGTGTCTCTGCACCTATGCTGAAGGGCAGGGGAGTGAAATGGCACCTCTTGTTCCTTTGTCCCTGCATCTCTCAGATGCGGTCCCAGAAGGGGGAACCGTCTCTCCCAGTGCATCCCAAGGGCTCCTCGGATCATGCTGTCCACTACGGGGCTTCTGCCCTCCTCCACAGGAGCACCACAGTGACTGCCAGGCTCAATACCAGCCATGGCACAGACTTCTAAAACTCCAGTCTCTGCGCTCCAGTGGCTGTAAAAACTAACAGTAACCAGCCCGTCTTATTTTGCCAGTCAGTGGCTTTGGAGAAGTGTTTTCCTTGTACCATCCCCTGTGCACTGCTCACTTGCTCTCTCTCTCTCTCTCTGTCTCAATCTCTCTCTTCTCTCTGTGATCAGGGCTCTCTCTTCTCCACAGCACCCATGATCCTTTTCTCCCCCAAATCATGTCTCTGCACCTCCTACCTTCCATGACGTGGCCTTCTCTCTCCCACTAGTTGTGCAGTTTGTTCTGTCAGTCCTCAGGTCAATTTCTTGGGTATTCAGAATGACTTGATAATTCTCTAGCTGTGTTGGAGGGATGAGGCAAGCCTAGGGTCCTCATACTACTCTGCCATCTTAGCTCCTCCAAACACTATTTCATTGTGTTTTTTTTTTATTATAGTTGATTTACAAAGTTATGTTAGCTTGAAGTACAATATGGTGCTTCAGTGTTTATATACATTAGGAAGTGATCACTATGACAAATCTTTCTACCATCTATTACTATACAAGTTTTTACAATATTTTTAACTATATTCTCCATGCTCTACATAGTATCCCCATGCCTAATTTATTTTATAACTGGAAGTTTGTACCTTTTAATCCCTTTTCCCTATTTTGCCCACCTCCACCCTCTCCCCTCTAGCATCAGCAGATAGTTCTCTGTATCTATGAGTCCTTTTCTGTTTTGTTTTTTCCTTTGTTTTGTTTTTTAGATTCCACATATAAGTGAAATCATAAGATATTTGGTCTTTCTCTGACCTATTTCACTTAGCATAATATCCTGTAGGTCCATCCATATTGTTGCAAATGGCAGGATTTCATTCTTTTTATGGCTGAGTAATATTCCATTATATTAATATATACCACATCTTTTAATCCATTCATCTATTGATGGACATGGGTTCTTCCATATCTTGGCTATTATAAATAATGCTTCAATGAACATAGAGGTACACATATTTTTCAAATGAGTATTTTCATTTTTTCAGGCAAATACCCAGAGGCGGAAGTGCTGGGTCATATGGAAGTTCTGTTTTTAATTTTTTGAGGAAGCTCCATACTGTTCTCTGCAGTGGCTATACCAATTTACATTTCTACCAACAGTGTACAAGGGTTCCCTTTTCTCCATATCCTTGCCAACACTTATTATTTCTTGTCTTTTTGCCACATACTAATCTGACAGGTGTGAGGCGATATCTCATTGTGGTTTTGATTTGCATTTCCCTGGTAATTAGTGATGTTGAGCATCTTTTCATGTGCCTGTTGACCATCTGTAATGTCTTCTTTGGGAAAATGTCTATTCAAGTCCTCTGTCCAACTTTTAATTAGATTATTTGTGGGGGGTTTTAATATTGAGTTATGTGCGTTCTTAATATATTTGATGTATTAACCTCTTATTAGTTATATCATTTGCTAATATCTTCTCCCATTCAGTAGGTTGCCTTTTCATTTTGTTGATGGTTTCCTTCATTGTACAGAAGCTTTTCAGTTTGATGTAGTATTATTTGTTTATTTTTGCTTTTGCTTCCCTTGCCTGAGGAGACAGATCCAAAAAAATATTCCTCAGACCAATGTCTGAGAGCTTACTACCTATATTTTTTCTAAGAACTTTATAGTTTGCAGTCTTACATTTAAGCCCTTAATCCATTTTGAGTTTATTTTTGTGTATAGTGTAAGATAGTGACCCAGTTTTACTCTTTTGCATATGGCTGTCCAGATTTCCTAACACCATTTATTGAAGAGATTGTCTTTTCTCCAGTATATATTTTTTACTCCTTTTTTGAAGATTAATCAACCATGTGAGTATGAGTTTATTTGTGGACTCCATTCTGTTCTATTGATCTATGTGTCTGTTTTTGTGCCAGTGCCATTCTGTTTGATTACTATAGCTTTGTAGTATAGTTTGAAATCTGGGACTGTGATACCTCTAGCTTTGTTCTTCTTTCTTAAGATTGCTTTGACTATTTAGGGTATTTTGTGGTTCCATACAAATTTTAGGATTATTTGTTCTAGTTCTGTGAAAAATGTCATTGGTGTTTTGATAGGGATTGCACTGGATCTGTAAACTTGCCTTGGGTAGTATGGGCATTTTAACAGTACTTCTTGGAATTTGTGAGCACAGTATATCTTTCCATTTATTTGTGTTATCTTCACCTTCTTTTATCATAGTTTTCAGAGTACAGGTCTTTCACCTCCTTAGTTAAATTTATTCCTAGGTATTTTATTCTTTTTGATGCATTTGTAAATGGGATTGTTTTCTTTTCTTCAAAAAATTTTTGAGTATAGTTGACACACAATGTTATGTGAATGTTAAGTGTACAGCATATAGTGATTTGACAAATTTATATGTTATGTTATACTCACCAGAAGTGTAGCTAATGGATTGTTTTTTTGAATTTCCCTTTTTGATAGTTCATTGTTAGTGTATAGAAGTGCAACAGATTTATATATATTAATTTTGTATCCTGTAACTTTACTGAATTAATTTATTGGTTCTAATAGTATTTTTGTGTAGTTTTTAGGAATTGCTATATACAGTATTAGGTTGTCTGCAAATAATGACAGTTTTATTTCTTTTCCAATTTGAATGCCTTTTATATCTTTTTCTTGTCTGATTGCTGTGGCTAGGACTTCCAGTACTATGTTGAATAATATCTTTTTCTTGTCTGATTGCTGTGGCTAGGACTTCCAGTACTATGGCAAGAGTGGGTATCCTTGTCTTGTTCCTGATCTTAGAAGAAATCTTTCAGCTTTTCACTGTTGAGTGTAATGTTAGCTGTGGGCCTGTCATTTATGACCTTTATTGTGTTGAGGTATGTTTCCTCTATATCCACTTTGCTGAGAGTTTTTATCATAAATGGATGTTGAATTTTGTCAAATGCCCTTTCAGCATCTGTTGATATGATCATATGATTTTTATCCCTCTTTTTGTTAATGTGGGGTATCATCTTGATTGATTCATGGATATTGGAAAAAAACCCCTAAAATACACCAGAGCACTCTGTTCTTCTTTACAAATGCTTTTGTAAAGCATTTGTAAAAACTAGTTAAACAGAGGATAAACTTTTAGGATATTATCAAAGCCCAACTGTCCTAGATAAGGAAAATGCCCAACTCAGCTTTGCAAGTGGAGTCTTTCAGAGAACCATTAGATAGGTTAAATGTTGACAATTCTCTGAGAATGATGTTTTGAAGTCACTCCAATCTCATTCTGCCCCTTCTGGTGCCAGGCTCCTGGATTTCCATGATTTGGGGCTGTTGGCTTTCAAGACTACTACAGAGGTAGGAAGGGGACATGAGAGTAAGAAAAATTTAAACTCTATCAAGCTTGCTGTTCTTACGGAGATTCAGCCATTTTTTTGAATAAATGTTCTTTGGATTGTTACATGCCTCTGATTAATTTCCAGAGTTTTCAAAATTTATTTTGTCAGTATTTGCTACTTTTCTCTTTGCGTCTGGGAAGAGGGGAATTTTCAGAGGTCCTTTACTGCACTTTTCACTGACATCACTCCCTCTCTAGCATCTTGCCAAATATTCTTGATCTGGGTCAAAATATAACCTGAGTGACAATATATCAAGTTGCATTAGGATATTTCACTTGTGAATATCATGCACCTTGAAATAACTTTCTATATGAATGATAGTATCTTTTTAAAATTTTTTCCTAAATTTCTTGAATTTTACTGGAATTTCCTAGAATTACCTTTGAGGGGTACATGTTGATTTGTGATTTTTGGCAACTTACAAGTCTTGTTTCAGGTTCCCAGCTCTCAATCTGTTTGTCTGCAATCACTGTATAACTCTTAATCAACTGAAAATAGTTTCCCATTTGGTGTGTCCCACCATGTTCCTCAAATAATCAGTTCTTGTGATATATGTCATGCAATTCTTATTATAAGTAGAATCTATTACAACTATTTTTTTTTTTTTTTACTCTCAAAGTCCTTTGTTGTACAATGTCATCTGTTTGAGGGAGGGGCGCCGAAGGACCAACGGGTACACAGGGAAGTAGATAAGCCAAGCTTTTTCTTTTTTCTTTTTAAATCAGGCATTTATAAACAAGAAAGCATACATAATTACATACAAATAGTTTTCGATAGTAGAGTAAGTCATCCTGTTGTCATTAGCAGCAGTGAAGGAGGGAACGCGGACAGCAATGCAGATGCTCCTGGCGGATATGAAGGTAGAGCCGTGGGTTTTTTTCCTTAATTGAAAAAAAATGTGGCTTGTGACTCCTGACTTAAAGCAAGAACAAGACGGCTTCTCGAGCCTGGTGGACGTGGTGGGTGGGTAGGCGGGCAGGGACAGGGAGGACAGAGCCCGGGGGTGGGGGTGCAGGGGTGCCACCAGGGCTGGCGGAGGGTCCATCCCCTTGGGCAGGTGAGCTGTTCTTCCTCAGTTTGAAGCAACCCAGAAAACTTTGAGACTTTTTTTTATAACATCTCAAGAGCTCTCAAAATCTCAGTAAAACCAGAAGAAAGAGAATGTCATCCTTATTTCTGGAAGAATGGTGTCAGAGTAGAATCTGATTGGCCAAGGCCACAACAAGTCCATTCATCTAATTACTGCGGCCGGAGCAATGGTGAACTGCTGTTGCACGACATCAGCACTAAACAAGCAAAGAAATGAATTTCCCATCAGAGAGACTGATTCTCTTGCTAGAAAAATTGAGAAACCATACTACTATTGGGCAAAAACAAAATATGAACTACACCACCTATGTGCCACTATGTAATGTTTCATAAAAATAATTCTAGAGGCATCTGACTGGCTCAGTCAGTAGACCTTGATCTTGGGGTCATGAATATAACTCCCACAATGGGTGTATAGATTACTAAAACAAAGAAATAAACTTAAAAAAATAAAATAATTAAAAAAATAATTCTATTATACTTAGTCCTAAATTTGTAGCTGTTGGATCATTACATATAGTGCCTCAACTAATCCTCCTAAATCATTGTGAAGTAAGCATAACAATTCTCATTTACAAGAAAATTAGGTATCAAGTTAAATGGGAAATATAAAGTATCCTATATGATTTTTATGTACTTGGAGAAAAACTGAAAAACCACATTAGAGTATTTGAGGAATCACTGGAGTGGCTCTTTTTGTTTATGCAAATGTTATTCAAATATTATTCTCCTGCTCTAGACAGTGTAATAGATTACTAAGTGTTTTAATGAATACAGACCCTTTATCAGATTACTTGGAATGCACATACCTGAAAAATAGAGGACAATTTTTGCATGAGACAGTCACAGGGTTCTACAACTGAGGGTAGTAAGAAATCCAACAATGTCACTTGAGAGAAAATATCATGGTAATAAATCATGGTGGACCAGTGTTGTGCTACCAGAATTAGTTGACAGGAAATGAACCCAAGTCTTCAAGGGTAAACACTCTATGAATACAAAAACCTTAGGTAATTTGATCTTGAACAACTCTTAACATTTCCTTTCAAAAACTTTATTAGCATGGAAACTAGAAAGGGAGACAAAAGATTCAGTCATTTCAAAGAGGGCTTTAAGTGAGAAAATTAAAACAGCCAGGAGAATAAATGTTTACATACCCAGTTAGACTAAATATGGATCACTGAGACTGCGGGCTTTTTAAAAAGTACTATAAACCATCAAGTACCTATAGGTGGTATGGACTCAGGCTATGACAAATAAGAACCACCTCTTAGGTCTGCTCTTGCTTCCTGTGATCAGAAATATGAAAATCTTGCATTATCTCAGATAAGGATATGGTTAAACTATCTATTCTGTACTTGCCAACATGTATCAAAATGAGTAGGTTTGGGGCGCCTGGGTGGCTCGGTTGGTTTAAGCGTCTGCCTTCGGCTCAGGTCATGATCTCCAGGTCCTAGGATTGAGCCCCACATTGGGCTTTCTGCTCAGCAACGAGTCTGCTTCTCTCTCTCTCTCTTCCTCTGCCCCTCCTCACCACTTGTTCCCTCTCTCTTTCTCAAATAAATAAATAAAATCTTTATAAAAAATGAATAGTAAGAGCATACCTCTATGTAATTTAATTAACTGAGCATATCATGTATACCATGAATATTTATTTGGAAGCCAGTGAATTCACTTATCTTAAGAGAAGTTATTCATCACTCAATAATTAAACAATTATTTTCCTTCCCAACATGATTTTAAGAACGTGATTATTCATTTTTCAATGCTGATAAGCACAAAAGGACTGATGGTGGCATAGCCATTGGCCACAAGAATCCGGACATAAAGATGAGAACCGGGTCTTGTACCACACCGTTCTTGAGGAAGACACAATGCAGTCCAAAAAGTACATGACCACAAAGAAATCCATGAGCAATAGAATGGTTTTGGTGGCCCCTTTTTCTGAGGATGCTTTTGGAGAAAGGTTGGGGCTCTGAAGATGCTGAGTCTGCCTCTTATGTCTATACAAGAGAATCACCATGTACCCACTTGAGAGGGCCATGAACCCCATAAAGGTGATATCCTGGAAGGTGGACAGTGTGAAAAATATTTGCTTGAGGAAGTAATCTTGGGGCCAAAGAGAACAGGATCCAGTTACAAAGAGAAGAAGGGCAGAGGTCACATTAGGGTTGGCAATAGTGGCTATTATGGAGTGACAACTAACAAATATATTGTAGACCCATAGGGAAAAAAAGGAACACTGCTTCTGATGTGAGGATTTATGTTTGAACTTTGCCAAACAGGAGCTTCTGGGGCTGAGGATGATGGCCTGGAGGACACTCAACAGGCAGGTGGCACAAATGGAGAGGTTCCTCATCAACTTATACAAGTAGATAGATGATTTACAATTGAAGTCATTCCAAAACCTTAGAGACCCAAAATTATCTGTAGCTGCAAAACCCACGGTTATCAGCATCACTATATGAGTTAAGGCCAACTGAATGATAGGTCAGTGGGCTTTGGCTTGTTTTCAAGAAGGAATGGGAGGATGTGGAAGAGAAGAAGGACAGTGTTGGCTGAGATCCCAATGCCAGCTTCCAAGAAAAAGACATTTCTTATGGCAATAACATCATGAAGTTTGTTGTTTTCACCCATATTTATGGGGAACAGAAGTATATGGTTAATAACTGAAGAGAAAAACAAGAAAAATGATCTTTCTCACAAATCATTACCTTCATCGATCTCAAGCAACACTACTGCTATCATCAAAATAAATGGGCTAATCCATCAGGATTAAACCAATTTCTTTTTCCCCTTCAATATTCAAGTTCACCGTCATACCCTCCTGGAAGCCATCCCCACCCTCTCCCACCATGGGAAGTCCCACGACTTCCCAACCATGCCTGGATTATGTATATCATTGCTGGGCTTCCACAGTGTTAGAGTTTTCCTCTACATTAAAAGTTGCCATAACTAGGAGGCGGAGCAAGATGGCGGAGGAGTAGGAGACCTGGATTTCGTCTGGTCTCAGGAATTCAGCTGAATGGGGATCAAACCATTCTGAACACCTACGAACTCAACAGGAGATCAAAGAAGAGAGTAGCAACAACTCTCTGAACAGAGAAGCGACCACTTTCTGGAAGGTAGGACGTGCGGAGAAGTGAATCCGAGGCGATATTCGGGAGGATAGATGGCAGGGGAGGGGGCCTCCGTCGGCCGCTTCTAGCGAGTGATAGAGCCGCGGAGCACAAAATCGGAACTTTGAGAAGTCGGCTCCGCTGAGGGATGTCGCTCCAGTGGCTAAGCAGGGGGTGGAACCCTCGCGGGACGGTGTGGTCTCAGGACCCTCGGGGTCACAGAAAGACCGGGGGTGCCTGAGTGCAGCAGAGCTCCCAGGTATCGGAGCGGGGAAGCCGGCTGCAGAGACGGAGCCGAGGCGCGGGCTCTCAGCTCAGGGTTGCCATAAACTGTGATCGGTGACAGTCGGGCCAGTGCACCTCCAGGAGGGACCCAACAAGTGGCAGATCCGGGGAGACTCCCCTTCCTCGCCCGGGAGGAGCGGCGCGGGAGCGCACCGCAAGGATCTGCTGGGTTTGGAGACTCCACACGGGGTCGGGAGCCAGAGATAGAAACGCTCGGTCACAGGCCGGGTGAGCACGGAGTGCGGCCGGAGACTGGGGAGACGGGAGTGACTGCTTGTCTCTGGGGGTGCACTGAGGAGCGGGGCCCCGAGTTCTCGGCTTCTCCGGGGCGGAGATTGGGAGGCCACCATTTTCACTCTCATCCTCCAAAGCTGTACGGAAAGCTTGCAGGGAACAAAAGCTCCCGAGAGCAAACCCGAGAAGATTGCTTAGCCCGGACCGACAAGGGCGGGGCAGTTCCGCCTCCGGCAAAGACATTTGGGAACCACGGCAACAGGCCCCTCCCCCAGAAGATAGGCACGAACAGCAAGCCAAGACCAAGTTTACCAATCAAGGAGAACGGGAGAACTCCAGCGCTAGGGGAATACTGCACATAGAATTCATGGCTTTCTTACCATGATTCATTAGTTTTTCAAAGTTAATTTTCTTAACTGTTTTTTTCTTTTTTGAATTTTTCTTTTTCCCTTTTTCAACCAACATCTTATCAATCCCTTTAAAAATTTTTTTTATTGTTCATTTTTAGAGTCATATTCTATCCCTTCATAGTAGTTACCCTTATTTTTGGCATATATATATATAAGTTGTTCTCTCTTTATCTTTGTTGTTTATCTTTTGAGATACAGTTGTTTATCTCTTTTGAGATACAGTTTCTTCTAACAGATCAAAATATATCCTAAATCTCTAGTGTATGGCTTTGTTCTAGTCTCCTGCCTAATCACATTCTCTCCCTTTTTTTTAAAAATCTTCTTCTTTCTTTTTTCAAACAACTTATCAATTCCTTTTATAAAATCTTTTATAATTTTCATCCTTACAGTTATCTTCCATCCCTTCATTGTATCAACCCTTATTTTGTACATATATAAGTCTTTCTTTCTTTACAATTTTAGGAGGCACTATCTTCTAACAGACCAAAATACACCCAAAATCTAGTGCGTGGCACTGATCTATGCACTAGCCTGATCATATTTGATCGTATTCTGTTTTTTTTGTTTTGTTCTGTTTTTGTTTGTTTTTATCTTTTTCTTTTTCTTTTTTTTTTTCTCTTTCTTTCCCTTTCTTTTCCCCTGGTTTCAGGTGTTTTCTGATTTGTTTAGAGTATATTTTCTGGGGACGTTGTTAACCTGTTAGCATTTTGTTCTCTCATTCATCTGTTCTCCTCTGGACAAAATGACAAGACGAAAGAAATCACCTCAGCAAAAAGAACAAGAGGTAGTACCGTCTGCCAGGGACCTACTCAATACGGACATTACTACGATGTCGGACCTAGAGTTCAGAATCATGATTTTAAAGATACTAGCCGGGCTTGAAAAAAGCGTGGAAGTTATTAGAGAAACCCTTTCTGGAGAAATAAAAGAACTAAAATCTAACCAAGTCGAAATCAAAAAGGCTATTGATGAGGTGCAATCAAAAATGGGGGCACTAAATGCTAGGATAAATGAGGCAGAAAAGAGAATCAGCGATATAGAAGACCAAATGATGGAAAATAAAGAAGCTGAGAAAAAGAGAGATAAACAACTACTGGATCTCGAGGGCAGAATTTGAGAGATAAGCGATACCATAAGACAAAACATTAGAATAATTGGGATCCCAGAAGAAGAAGACAGAGAGAGAGGGGCAGAAGTTATATTGGAGCAAATTATAGCAGAGAACTTCCCTAATGTGGAGAAGGAAACAGGCATCAAAATCCAGGAGGCACAGAGAACCCCTCTCAAAATCAATAAAGATAGGTCAACACCCCGACATCTTATAGTAAAACTTACAAGTCTCAGAGACAAAGAGAAAATCTTGAAAGCAGCTCGGGAGAAGAGATATGTAACCTATAAAGGTAGAAACATTAGATTGGCAACAGACCTATCCACAGAGACCTGGCAGGCCAGAAAGGACTGGCAAGATATCTTCAGAGCACTAAATGAGAAAAATAGGCAGCCAAGAATATTATATCCAGCTAGGCTCTCCTTGAAAATTGAGGGAGAGATAAAAAGCTTCCAGGACAAACAAAAGCTAAAGGAATTTGCAAACATGAAACCAGCCCTCCAAGAAATATTGAAAGGGGTCCTCTAAGCAAAGAGAGAGCCTAAAAGCAGCATAGACCAGAAAGGAACACAGACAATATACAGTAACAGTCACCTTACAGGCAATACAATGGCACTAAATTCATATCTTTCAGTAGTTACCCTGAATGTAAATGGGCTTAATGCCCCAATCAAAAGACACAGGCTATCAGATTGGATTAAAAAACAAGACCCATCCATATGCTGTCTCAAGAGACTCATTTTAGACCCAAAGACGCCCCCACATTGAAAGTGAAGGGGTGGAAAACCATTTACCATGCTAATGGACACCAAAAGAAAGCTGGGGTGGCAATCCTTCTATCAGACAAATTAGATTTTAAAACAAAGACTGTAATAAGTGATGAGGAAGGACACTATATCCTACTTAAAGGGTCTATCCACCAAGAAGATCTAACAATTGTAAATATCTATGCCCCTAACATGGGAGCAGCCAATTATATAAGGCAATTAATAACAAAAGCAAAGAAACACACTGACAACAATACAATAATAGTGGGGGACTTTAACACCCCCCTGACTGAAAGGGACAGATCATCTAAGCAAAAGATCAACAAGGAAATAAAGACTTTCAATGACACACTGGACCAAATGGACGTCACAGACATATTCAGAACATTCCATCCCAAAGCAATGGAATACACATTCTTCTCTAGTGCCCATGGAACATTCTCCAGAATAGATCACAGCCTAGGTCACAAATCAGGTCTCAACTGGTACCAAAAGATTGGGATTATTCCCTGCATATTTTCAGACCACAGTGCTTTGAAACTAGAACTCAATCACAAGAGGAAAGTCGGAAAGAACTCAAATACATGGAGGCTAAAGAGCATCCTACTAAAGAATGAATGGGTCAACCAGGAAATTAAAGAAGAATTTTTAAAATTCATGGAAACCAATGAAAATGAAAACACAACTGTTCAAAATCTTTGGGATACAACAAAGGCAGTCCTGAGAGGAAAGTATATAGCAATACAAGCCTTTCTCAAGAAACAAGAAAGGTCTCAAATACACAACCCTACACCTAAAGGAGCTAGAGAAAAAAACAGCAAATAAAACCTAAACCCAGCAGGAGAAGAGAAATAATAAAGATCAGAGCAGAAATCAATAAAATAGAAACCAAAAGAACAGTAGAACAGATCAACAAAACTAGGAGCTGGTTCTTTGAAAGAGTTAACAAGATTGATAAACCGCTGGCCAGACTTATCAAAAAGAAAAGAGAAATGACCCCAGTCAACAAAATCATGAATGAAAGAGGAGAGATCACAACCAACACTAAAGAAATACAAACAATTATAAGAACATATTACGAGCAACTCTATGCCAGCAAATTAGATGACCTGGAAGAAATGAATGCATTCCTAGAGATGTATCAACTACCAAAACTGAACCAGGAAGAAACAGAAAACCTGAACAGACCTATAACCACTAAGGAAATTGAAGCAGTCATCAAAAATCTCCCAAGAAACAAAAGCCCAGGGCCAGATGGCTTCCCAGGGGAATTCTACCAAACATTTAAAGAAGAATTAATACCTATTCTCCTGAAACTGTTCCAAAAAATAGAAATGGAAGGAAAACGTCCAAACTCATTTTATGAGGCCAGCATTACCTTGATCCCCAAACCAGACAAAGACCCCATCAAAAAGGAGAATTACAGACCAATATCCTTGATGAACATGGATGCAAAAATTCTCACCAAAATACTAGCCAATAGGATCCCACAGTACATTAAAAGGATTATTCACCACGACCAAGTGGGATTTATCCCTGGGTTGCAAGGCTGGTTCAACATCCGCAACTCAATCAACGTGATACAATACATTAACAAAAGAAAGAACAAGAATCATATGATCCTCTCAATAGATGCAGAAAAAGCATTTGACAAAGTACAGCATCTTTCTTGATCAAAATTCTTCAGAGTATAGGGATAGAGGGTACATACCTCAATATCATAAAAGCCATCTACGAAAAACCTACAGCAAATATCATTCTCAATGCGGAAAAGCTGAGAGCTTTTCCCCTAAGGTCAGGAACGCGGCAGGGATGTCCACTCTCACCACTGCTATTCAACATAGTCTTAAAAGTCCTAGCCACAGCAATCAGACAACAAAAAGAAATCAAAGGCATCCAGATCAGCAAAGAGGAAGTCAAACTCTCTTTGCAGATGATATGATACTTTATGTGGAAAACCCAAAAGACTTCACCCCAAAACTGCTAGAACTCATACAGGAATTCAGTCAACTGGCAGGATATAAAATCAATGCACAGAAATCAGTGGCATTCCTATACACCAACAAGACAGAAGAGAGAGAAATTAAGGAGTCGATCCCATTTACAATTGCACCCAAAACCATAAGATACCTAGGAATAAATTTAACCAAAGAGGCAAAGGATCTGTACTCAGAAAACTATAAAATACTCATGAAAGAAATTGAGGAAGACACAAAGAAATGGAAAAACGTTCCATGCTCATGGATTGGAAGAACAAACATTGTGAAGATGTCAATGCTACCTAGAGCAATCTACACATTCAATGCAATCCCCATCAAAATACCAACCACTTTTTTCAAAGAAATGGAACAAATAATCCCAAAATTTGTATGGAACCAGAAGAGACCCCAAATAGCCAGAAGAATCTTGAAAAAGAAAAGCAAAGCTGGCGGCATCACAATTCCAGACTTCCAGCTCTATTACAAAGCTGTCATCATCAAGACAGTATGGTACTGGCACAAAAACAGACACATAGATCAGTGGAACAGAATCGAGAGCCCAGAAATGGACCCTCAACTCTATGGTCAACTAATCTTTGACAAAGCAGGAAAGAATGTCCAATGGCAAAAAGACAGTCTCTTCAACAAATGGTGTTGGGAAAATTGGATAGCCACATGCAGAAGAATGAAACTGGACCATTTCCTTACACCACACACAAAAGTAGACTCCAAATGGTTGAAATACCTGAATGTGAGACAGGAGTCCATCAAAATCCTAAAGGAGAACACAGGCAGCAACCTCTTCGACCTCAGCCGCAGCAACTTCTTCCTAGAAACATCACCAAAGGCAAGGGAAGCCAGGGCAAAAATGAACTATTGGGATTTCATCAAGATAAAAAGCTTTTGCACGGGAAAAGAAACAGTCAACAAAACCAAAAGACAACCGACAGAATGGGAGAAGATATTTGCAAATGACATACCAGATAAAGGGCTAGTATCCAAAATCTATAAAGAACTTATCAAACTCAACACCCAAAGAACAAATAATCCAGTCAAGAAATGGGCAGACAACATGAACAGACATTTTTCCAAAGAAGACATCCAAATGGCCAACAGACACATGAAAAATTGCTCAACATCGCTCAGCATCAGGGAAATCCAAATCAAAACCTCCATGAGATACCACCTCACACCGGTCAGAATGGCTAAAATTAACAAGTCAGGAAACGACAGATGTTGGCGGGGATGCGGAGAAAGGGGAACCCTCCTACACTGTTGGTGGGAATGCAAGCCGGTGCAACCCCTTTCAAAAACAGTATGGAGGTTCCTCAAACAGTTGAAAATAGAGCTACCATGCGATCCAGCAATTGCACTACTGGGTATTTACCACAAAGATACAAATGTAGGGATCCGAAGGGTTATGTGCACCCCAATGTTTATAGCAGCAATGTCCACAATAGCCAAACTGAGGAAAGAGCCAAGATGTCCATCGACAGATGAATGGATAAAGAAGGTGTGGTATATATACACAATGGAATATTATGCAGCCATCAAAAGGAATGAGATCTTGCCATTTGCAATGACGTGGATGGAACTGGAGGGTGTTATGCTGAGTGAAATAAGTCAATCAGAGAAAGACATGTATCATATGACCTCACTGATATGAGGAATTCTTAATCTCAGGAAAAAACTGAGGTTTGCTGGAGTGGTGGGGGTGTGGGAAGGATGGTGTGGCTGGGTGATAGACACTGGGGAGGGTATGTGCTATGGTAAGTGCTGTGAATTGTGCAAGACTGTTGAATCACAGATCTCTACCTCTGAAACAAATAATGCAATATATGTTAAGAAAAAAAAAAGAAGAAGAAGATAGCAGGAGGGGAAGAATGAAGGGGAGTAAATCGGAGGGGGAGACGAACCATGAGAGATGATGGACTCTGAAAAACAAACTGAGGTTTCTAGAGGGGAGGGGGTGGGGGGATGGGTTAGCCTGGTGATGGGTATTGAAGAGGGCACGTTCTGCGTGGAGCACTGGGTTTTATGCACAATGGATCATGGAACACTACATCACAAACTAATGATGTAATGTACGGTGATTAACATAACAATAAAAAATTTTTTAAAAAGTTGCCAAAACTATACCTTGGCTAATTGAACTTAAGTTAAAAAAAAAAAAAAAGAAGAAGAAACCTTGGAATAATATGCAAATAAGAAAACAAAACAAAACAACAAAATAATAAAAGTTGCCATAAAACTGAATGGGAAGAAATCAGAGAGGGAGACAAACCATGAGAGACTCTTGACTCTGGGAAACAAACTGAGGGTTGTGAAAAGGGAGGTGGGTAGGGGGATGGGGTAACTGGGTGATGGGCATTAACGAGGGCACGTGATGTGATGAGCATTGGGTGTTATACACTACTAATGAGTCAATGACCATTACATCAAAAACTAATATGTTGGCTAATTGAATTTGAATTAAAAAAATAAAAGTTGCCATATATTGTGGAAAGCATTTTATTTTTACCTTATTTTTCAGTTTTTCAAAGGGAAGGGACAATGTCTTGTGTCTGCATCATCTTGACCAAGTACTGAATACATAGTAAGAGCTCTATCATTTTGGGTGAATTTGAATGAGGATGATTGCAGAAAAGTGGAAATATGACCTTCCCAAAGAGTATCAGCTGGATAGCCTACCACATAGTTGTTATCTCAGTGCTATCTCTATTCTGCTGTTTTTTTAATTGCCAAACAATTATTCTTAATACATAATAGACCAAATGCTGGCAAGTGTGGGTTCTGATGTCAGACTGCTTCCATTTCCATCCTTGATCTGCCAATTACTTAAAGTGTATCTTGAGCAGTCAACACATCTGAGCTCCATTTACCTCCTCCGTAATATATGGACAATCCTATTACCCTCACCTTAGAGATGTTATGAATATAAAAAAGATTAAAGTACCAAGCATGGAAGCATTTCTGGCATATAATGATCCCGATAAAAATATTAACTATTATTTTTATGATTATGTAGTTCTTTGTACATATGTCATGAGATTATTAACTCCATTCTCTTAAGGATTTCTTAAGATTGTCCCTGCCAAAAAGAGATAGGAGACATAACTACCAAAATAGTAAATTCATTTAACAATCTCTGTTCACAGGGCTCTGATGAGATTTTAAGTCTTCACGGAGTCCCCAAAGATAATTATATAACTTATAGATTTCAGTTCTCATGCAAGAAAAAAATTAGTTTGAGCAGAGTCAAATTACTGATCATTAGCTGGAATGCATTCAAAATTTCTTTTCTCTCCATTCGTGGTCATGTGGTACCATGTGGTAAATATAATCACAACTTAACTAGATTTCAAGTCATTCCTTTTTAAGGTTTTAATTAGAAAATAGGTATCCATCCCCACCCTGAAAGACAGTTTTCCTAGATGTCCAAGATTTCATGTCTCCTTCAAGTGAGCAATGATATTTCTCCAAAGTCATGGGGCTCGTGAGTAAAATTTTACTAGAAAATTTTGTGAGGAAGTGCACATGGACTATTTCCCTGTGGAATGCAGGTATGTGTCTTAATTCAAGCCTTATAAGTAGGAGATACGTAACATTGTGAAATGGGTCCAGATGCACTCTTGCGTATTTGTCATCTGAAAACCAAGGATGTAAGGCTAACTTTTCACAGCTACTCAGAGCATCGTAGTTGGTTCTATAAGGTAAATGATTAAGGGGAATCAGAAATGTTCAGAAGCCATGAACATGGGATAGCACTTATGAATTGAGGGCCTAGGTAGATACTTGATTTGAAACACTTGGAAAATTTGGATTTTCTAAAATGAAAATGGCGTAGTAGCATTAGAAATAGTTAATCTAGGGGTGCCTGGGTGGCTCAGTTGGCTAAGCGTGTGGCTCTTGATTTTGGCTCAGGTCATGATCTTAACTGACTGGGCCACGCAGGCGCCCCTGAGCTAAATAAACTCTATTAGTGGGTCCTCTCTCAGCCATACTTCATGATGCTCACCATCTAAATTGCACACCACTGGATGACAGAATAGAAACTCTGCCAACTGCAAGATGATCTAAGAGACCTTCCTCAAATAAGTCTCTGAGACATGGTCGATAGTGAGATGGTACCTGAATTACCTAATATAGCAAGCAAAAAAATCTCATTTTATACCCTGGAGAAAACAAGGTGCACTCAGGGAGACTAGAGTATAATGAGATAGATCACAGAGAAAATAACAGGCAAGAAAATGCTGAAATAAGTCCCATTTGGAGATGCCACATTGTGAAAGAGGAAGGAAAGACCACATGAGCAAGTTAGGAAAAAAGAAAACATAAATGGAGTTAGAAATGTCAAATGGAAATGGGAGCAATCATTTTGAAAATTCACCACCAGGAGCTCTTCTAGTTAATAGCGAAGGCTGGGGTACCCTCAGGGAACTAGTAACACAATTAAGATTACCTTTAATACTCTGATCAAGGAAGCATTCGCTTTAGACGTTGTGTCATCCTGCAGTTACCTAAATCATGGATATTCATGTGATACATATACCATTAAATGGACCACGAACTAGTAAAGTTTGCTAAAGTCAATGCAGTGGAGCCAACGGTCAGAAGAGAAGTGGAGAGTGTAATGGAAGGAGGAAACCCCTCCCCAGAGCCCATTGCTAGTTTGGGTATCTATGGCCTTGTGGGCGGGACAAGATTACAGGGTGAAGGGAAGGGAAGGAAGAGTACATCTGTTTTCTCATCTGCAACAAGAGCATGATAACCCATACCTCTTACGTAGAGGTGAAATGTAAATGATAGGATTTATGTCCAGCACTTTGCAAAGTGCCTTAGATATACAAAGATATACTTTGCTTTGTCATTATCATACGGGTCAACTTCACCATCATTGTCCTCACCGTCATCATTTTCTTCCAATTAAAGTAAAAAAGAGACAAAAAGGATCTGGAAGCTGATACTGATCATGCACCATGGGCATGGGTTGGGGCTGCGGATGTATTGGGCAACACGCTCTACCAATTCCAGCTGGAAAACCAAGAGAACTGTAGAGAAACAGCCATCAGTCAGGAAAGGTAAAACTGTCGCCAGCTGGATGCCAGTGCTGTGTACTAAGATATTTGGGAAATGGGCAAGCTCCAGGAGAATGAAGAAGGAAAACATGAAGAACACCAGGGCAATGGATGGCAGCTATTCTTCAACACCTAGTGAGAATTATCCGTTGTTTGAAAATTGAAATGTATAAGACCACTCACAGTACTCGCACACAGGAAATTTATTAGTGCCAGGACTTTTAAATCTATTTTGAGAAAAATCAGAAGAAAAAGTATTTTTCCAAAGTATTGAAACCAGAGCCCCTTTGAGTGCTTCATCACACTTGACTGTCAGTCCTGGCAAGTCCTGTATGTGAATCTGTTTTCTAGTCAACCCAATAATGAAACAAGAGCCAAGTCTGGCTTTCTTGCTAAATAGTTTCTACTTTATCTTTTAATACCATTCTTGGTTTCTTAGTAAGAAGAGAGTATAATTGATTCATATTTATCTGTTCACCATAAGTGCATAAGATATAGGCTGGGAAAAATATTCTAAAACCTACACAAAGATATCGGAGCCAGAGGTGGTTCACCTGGTCCTAAATTCTGCCCCCAACTAAATGGGTTCTGGCACATCCATTGTCAATGAAAAGAAAAAGACTATCTTACAATGAATAATATACAAAAAATAACAGACAGAAATACTCTTTCTCCTCGCCGGTTTCCATGAGATTATATTCTTATGTCCTACGTGCCAGGCAGAAAAATCACTCACTTTGTTTTACTTTTAGTGTAATTACAGACTCATTGTCACTGTCCTCTTTAAAAATTTCTTATTAGAAGCTTGAGTGCTGACATCATTAATGTGAAATTTTTGAAATTAAAGCCCTGACAAGAAAGGTCTTCATGAGAAGATACTTTTAGATATTTTTGGAATGTAGGATTAAACTCCTTTTTAAGGTGATCTTATGAAAAAAAAAAAAAACCCTCATTTCTTTGTAAACAGAAGTTGTTTGTATTAATTTATTTTTTAACTACACAAAGTACTGAAAGGTACTTTAAAATTAATAGTTCTAATTATTTTTTGAAGATGAAACAAGCAACACTGAGTATATTTCTTTTTTTTAAGTTAAATTCAATTAGCCAACTGATAGGACATCATTAGTTTCAGGTGTAGTGTTCAATAAATTATCAGTTGTGTATAACACCCAGTGCTCATCACATCATGTGCCCTCCTTAAGGTCCATCACTGAGTATATTTCGTTAAAACTTATTATCCAATCTGATGATTATGAGTGTGAATACAAATTGGTAAAGTTTTAGTCTAAATAACTAGATAATATAACATAAGAATGAAATTCATTTTATTCAGAGAAATGAACAGGAACCTAAAATTAATTATTTCACATAAAAAATCAACTATTTTATCTTATTTATTTATTTATCATATAGAGAGAGCACAAGCAGGCGGAGTGGCAGGCAGAGGCAGAGGGAGAAGCAAGCTCCCCACTAAGCAAGGAGCCCGAGGCAGGACTCAATTCCAGGACCCTAGGTCACGACCTGAGCCAAAGACAGACGCTTAACCAACTGAGCCACCCAGGGGTCCCCAAAATCAGCTAATTTTTAAGAAAATTTCCCATTGCACAGTAGAGAAAACAATCCTCTGAGCTGTGGGAGATGGTTGGAGTCGGATGGCTCATCAGAAGCTACCAAAAACTTAACTTAGACCCAATTTGCCTTCTTCCACCACCTACCTAGGACTCTGTCCATGCACTGATTCTAAGTCTGAGGAACAAAGAGGCACTTACCCGGGTGGAGGTGTAGGGCGATCCGTGCAAGCCAGAAGAACCTGCACAGTTTAAAGGCAAGGATGTAATTAGCTCATCTCTCTTCAGGTCTGTAATTTTATTTTATTTTATTTTTTTAAGATTTTATTTATTTATTCATGAGAGACAGAGAGAGAGAGAGGCAGAGGGAGAAGCAGGCTCCCCGCTGAGCAGGGAGCCCGATGCGGGACTCGATCCCAGGACCCCGGGATCATGACCTGAGCCGAAGGCAGACGCTTAACCATCTGAGCCACCCAGGTGCCCCCAGGTCTGTAATTTTAGTGTCTGTAGAAGGGTGACAGGGACAAGCTGGGGAGGGCAGAACCACTGGGTCCCCAATGGGAGCCTTTTACCTGTCTCTTAACTTTACTTGATTCTCTCCCGGAAAATAACAATCTGGAAAGAGCTGAGCTGAAAACTTTCTGAGATCCCTTGCCACATCTGCATGAAGGGATCAGAAGGGTCACAATCATGGTAGAAGTTACTAAGTTCTCTTCGATCCTAAAATCAAATGAGTACAATCCCATTTCAGACTTTGTAATGCCACTACACTGGAGTGAGAGATTCCTGGCGCATGATGTGAGTTCAGTGTGGCTCTGAGGGTCTTCCCTCTATAGTATGTGATAGGCACCCTCATCCCTAGGTGGATTCTCTGATGGAGCACATGGTTTCCAGGTATTATTAGTCAGGTATTCCATGATTTACAAGCGTACATGTTCAAGCTCTCTTTCAGTTAAATAAGATTTAAAATATCCCTCACTGACATAGGTGAAGGCAGAAAAATCCATTTGAAGCCAATTTCTTTTCATTTTCCAGGAGTCCTTAGAGTGGCCCTAAATCTGATATAAATCTGCACTCCATGCATACTGATGACCCCCAGGTCCTTTCTCAGATGGAATACAAATGTGTGCGAAGAGCTGGGAACCTTTTGCATTCCCTGCCTGAGGTACTGGGAAATCCAATCCTTGAGCCCTCCAGGGCAATAAATGAGAAATGCATCATAATGAACCAGTGTGGTGCTGACCAAAAGGATTTCCTGCAATAGAGGAACCAAATGTCAACATTCTATGAAAGGAAAAATGTCACATATCTTGATGTTGAGCAACTCTCAACTTTTGTTTTTATTAAATTCGTTAAGAAAGGAACCTGAAAGGGGACAAAAATTTCTGCCCATTCAAAGAATTAAACAGAAATTAAGAGAAATTTCCTGATTTAAATGATCAAGAAAATAAATCTTTACATACCTAGCTAGGCTAAATATCGACCACTAAGAATATTGGCTTAATAAAAAGTGCCATAAATCATCATGTTCCTAGTGGGCCAGGAATTGACTTTCTACACGGAAGGTAGGACTCTACAGGCCACAGAGTTGCTGTCCTACATTTCACAATTTGAATAATTTTCAAGTGTTGGTTACTTATACAAAATATAGTCTTGGTATCTCAAGGAGAGGCTATGATACCTGAATAGATGGTATTTTCTATATAAACATTTTATTTTTAGTTCATCATAGATTCACATGCAGTTGTAAAAAAGTAGTACAGAGGGATCCCATGTACCATTTATCCAGATTCCCCCGATGGTAACATCTAGCAAACAACAGGACATCACAACCAGGGTACTGACAAGACCCTGTCAAGATATAGAACATTTCCATCACCATAAGGGTCCCTCATGTTGCCATTTTATAGCCAAATTCACTTACCTTCTTCCCTCTGCACACTCCATATCCTTGGGAATCACTAATCTCTTCTCCATTTCTCACATTTTCTCATTTCAAAAGTATTATATAAAGGGAGTCATATAGTATGTCACCTTTTGAGATCGGCTTTCTTCACTCAGCATAATTTTCTAGAGATGCATTCAAGTTATCTGTGTGTCAACAGATCATTCTTTTTCATTGCTGAGTAGTATTCCAAAGCATGAATGTACCACAGTTTGTTTCACTAACCATCTTTTAAATCCTGTCTTGGTTACTTTCAGCTTGGGCCTATTGCAAATAAATGTACTATAAACACTTGAGTATAGGTTTTTGTGTGAAGCTATTTTCATTTCACTGGGATGAATGACCAGGAGTGCAATTTCTGGGTCTATAGTAGTTTGTTATTGTATGTTTAATTTTTTTATAAAACTGCCAAACTGGGGCACCTGGGTTAAGCATCTGCCTTCGGCTCAGGTTGTGATCTCAGGGTCCTGGGATCCAGCCCCATGTAGGGCTTCCCTCCCAGCTGGGAACCTGCTTCTCCCTCTCCCTCTGCCCCTCCACCCCCACCCAGCTTGTGCTCTCTCACTCATCTCTCTCTCTTTCTCAAATAAATAAATAAAACCTAAAAAAAACCCTGCCAAACTGTTTTTCAAGAGTGGCTATAACATTTTATACTCCCACCAATAATGTATGAGTGATTCAATTTTTCTGCATCCTCATGAACATCTGGTATTTCCAGTATTATTTAGTTTAACCATTGTGAAAGATGTGTAATAAATCTCATTGTGGTTTTAATTAGCATTTCCCAAATAGCCACTGATAGTGACCATCTCCTCATGTGCTTATTTGCCATCTGTATCCTCTGCAGTGAAATGTCTTTTCATGTCTTTTGTCGGTTTTCAATTTGGGTTTTAAATTTTTTTTCTTTTGAGTTTTTAGAGTTTGTTTATATATTCTAATATCAGTCCTTTGTTGGATATGTACTTTGAAAATATCTTCCCACTCTGTAGCTTGTTTTTTAATCCTCTTGTCTTTCACAGAGCAAAAGGTGTTTTTTCTTTTTCTTTTTTAATTTTGGAAAAATATAAAATAAAAATTTCCATTTTAACCATTTTTAAGTATATGATTCAGTGGCATTATATTCATAATGTTGTGCAGTTATCACCACTGTTTATTTCCAAAATTTTTCCTCACCCCAACAGAAATTCTGTACCCAATAAGCAATCACTCCCCATCCCCTCTCTTCATAGACCCTAGTAACCTCTAACGTACACTCTGTCTGCATCAGTTTTATTTGTTCCAGATATTCCATACAGGTGGATTCATACAACACTTGTCCTTTAGTGTCTGGCTAATTTAACTTAGCAGAATATTTTCATGATTCATCCATGTATCAGAACTTTATTCCTTTTCATGGTTCAATAATATTTCTTTGTGTAGTATATACATACAACAGAATATTATTTATGCGTGGAGCACTGGGTGTTATGCACAAAAATGAATCATGGAACACTACATCCAAAACTAATGATGTAATGTATGGTGATTAACATAACAATAAAAATTTTTTTAAAAAGAATATTATTTATGCATTCATCTGTTCATGGATTCTTGGGCTGTTTTCACCTATGGGCTATCATAAAAAATGCTGCAATGAAAATTCATATACATGTATCTGTTTGAGTCTCTGTTTCAATTCTTTATATTCTGGGGTCTATACCTAGGAGTGGAACTTCTGGGTCATACAGTAGTTCTATATTTATTTTTTTGAGGAACCACCAAACCATTTTTTCAGCCGTTGCACCAATTTACATTCCCACCAGCAATATGAAGTTCCAATTTCCTGTTTCCTCACCAACACTTGTTCCTTTTTTTTTTTTAATTATAGCCATCCTGTGGGTCTAAAGTGGTGTCTTATTGTGGTTTTGATTTGCATTTCTCTAATGACTAAAGATATTGTGATGGTTAATTTTATGTGTCAACTTGGCTAGGTACAGTGACCAGATATTTGCTCAAACATTATTCTGATGCTTCCGTGCATGGGGTTTTAGATGGGATTTACACTTAAGTCAGTGGATTTTTTTTAATCTATTTAAGTTAAATTAGCCAACATATAGTACATCATTAGTTTTTGAGGTAGTGCTCAATGATTCATTAGTTGTGTAACACCCAGTGCTCATCACATCACGTGCCCTCCTTAATGCCCATCACCCAGTTACCCCATTCCCCCACCCCCCTTCCTTCTGCAACCCTCAGTTTGTTTCCCAGGGTCAAGAGTCTCTCATGGTTTGTCTCCCTAATTTCTTCCCATTCAGTTTTCCCTCCCTTCCCCTGTGGTCCTCTGCACTATTCCTTATGTTCCACATGAGTGAAACCATGTGATAACTGTCTTTCTCTGACTTATTTCACTTAGCATAATACCCTCCAGTTCCATCCATGTCGATGCAAATGATAGGTATTCATCCTTTCTGATGGCTGAGTAATATTCCATTGTATATATGAACCACATCTTCTTTATCCATTCATCTGTTGAAGGGCAACTCCTTCCACAGTTTGGCTATTGTGGACATTGCTGCTATGAACATTGGGGTACAGGTGCCCCTTCTTTTCACTACATCTGTATCTTTGGGGTAAATACCTAGTAGTGCAATTGCTGGGTCATAGGGTAGCTCTATTTTTAACGTCTTGAGGAACCTCCATACTGTTTTCCAAAGTGGCTGTACCAGCTTGCATTCCCACCAACAATGTTAAGTTCTTAATAGATTTTGGATACTAACCCTTTGTCAGATATGTCTGCAAATATCTTCTCCCATTCCGTAGGCTGCCTTTTAGTTTTGTTGATTGCTTCCTTTGCTGTGCAAAAGCTTTTTATCTTGATGAAGTCCCAAAAGTTCATTTTTGCTTTTGTTTCTCTTGCCTCTGGTGATGTGTCTAATAAGAACTTGCTACGGCCGAGGTCAAAGAGGTTTCTTCCTGTGTTCTCCTCTAGGATTTTGATGGTTCCTTGTCTCAAATTTAGGTCTTTAATCCATTTTGAATTTATTTCTATGTATGGTATAAGAAAGTGGTCCAGTTTCATTCTTCTGCATGTTGCTGTCCAGTTTTCCCAACACCTTTTGATGAAGACACTGTCCTTTTTCTATTGTATATTCTTCCCTGCTTTGTCCAAGATTAGTTGACCATATAGCTCTGGATCCATTTATGGGTTCTTTATTCTGTTCCATTCATCTATGTGTCTGTTTTTGTTACAGTACCATATTGTCTTGATGACTACAGCCTTGTAATATAGCTTGAAATCCAGCATTGAATCCAGAATTGTGATGCCCCCAGTTTTTTGTTGTTTTTTTTTTTTTTTCAGAATTGCTTTGGCTATTTGGGGTCTTTTGTGGTTCCATACACATTTTACGATTGTTTGTTCTAGTTTTGTGAAAAATACTGGTGGTATTTTGATAGGGATTGCATTAAATGTGTAGATTGCTTTGGGTAATATAGACATTTTAACAATATTTGTTCTTCCAATCCATGAGCATGGAATGCTTTTCTATTTCTTTGTGTCATCTTCAATTTCTTTCATAAGTATTCCATAGTTTTCAGAGTACAGATCTTTTACCTCAATTTATTCCTAGGTATCTTATTATTTTTGGTGCAATTTGCATATGGCATCGATTCCTTGATTTCTTTTTCTGCTGCTTCATTATTGGTGTGTAGAAATGCAATAGATTTCTGCACGTTGATTCTATATCCTGCAACTTTGCTGAATTCCTGTATCAGTTCTAGCAATTTTTGGTGGAATCTTTTGGGTTTTCTACATAGAGTATCATGTCATCCGCAAATAGTGAAAATTTGACTTCTTCCTTGCCAATTTCGATGCCTTTCATTTCTTTTTGTTGTCTGATTGCTGAGGCTAAGACTTCCAGTACTATGTTAAATAGTAATGGTGAGAGTGGACATCCTTGTCTTGTTCTTGACTGTAGGGTAAAATCTCTCAGTTTTTCCCCATTGAGGGTATTAGCTGTGAGCTTTTTGTAAATGGCCTTTATGATGTTGAGGTATGTTCCATCTATCTCTACTTTGTTGAGGGTCTTTATCAAGAAAGGATGCTGTATTTTGTTAAATGTTTTTTCTGCATCTATTGAGAGGATCATATGGTTCTTATCCTTTCTTTTATTAACGTGAGGTATCACACTGATTGATTTGCGAATGTTGAACCACCCCTGCAACCCCAGAATAAATCCCACTTGATCATGGTGAATAATTATTTTAATGTACTGTTGAATTCAATTTGCTAGTATTTTACTGAGAATTCTTGCATCCATGTTCATCAGGGATATTGGCCTGTAATTCTCCTTTTTAGTGGGGTCTTTGGTTTTGGAATCAAGGTAATGCTAGCTTCGTAGAATGAGTTTGGAAGTTTTCCTTTCATTTCTATTTTTGGGAACAGTTTGAGAAGAATAGGTATTAGCTTTTCTTTAAATGTCTGGTAGAATTCCCCTGGGAAGCCATCTGGACCTGGATGGTCTGTTTGTTGGGAGATTATTGATTATTGAATCCATTTCTTTGCTGGTTATGGGTCTCTTCAAATTTTCTATTTATTCCTGTTTCAGCTTTGGTAGTTTGTAAGTTTCTAGGAATTTATCCATTTCTTCCAGGTTGCCCAGTTTGTTGGCATATAATTTTTCATAGTATTCTCTTATAACTGTTTGTATTTCTGTGGTGTTGGTTGTGATCTCTCCTCTTTCATTCATGATTTTATCTATTTGGGTCCTTTCTCTTTTTGCTAAGTCTGGGCTAAGGGTTTATCAATTTTATTAATTCTTTCACAGAACCAGCTCTTACTTGTCCTACTGGGTTTTTTGTTTGTTTGTTTGTTTCTATATCATTTATTTCTGCTCTAATCTTTATTATTTCCCTTCTTTTGCTGAATTTAGGCTTTATTTGCTCTTCCTTTTCTAGCTCCTTTAGGTGTAAGGTTAGGTTGTGTGTTTGAGGTTTTTCTTCTTGAAGTAGACCTGTATTGCTATATACTTCCCTTTTAGGACTGTCTTTGCTGCATCCCAAAGGTTTTGGACTGTCCTATTTTCATTTTCATTTGCTTCCATGTATTTTTAAATTTCTTCTTTGATTTCCCTGGTTAACCCATTAATTCTTTAGTAGGATATTCTTTAACCTCCATGTATTTGAGGTCTTTCCAAATTTTTTCTTGTGGTTGACTTCAAGTTTCATAGCATTGTGGTCTGAAAATATGCATGGTAAGATCTCAATCTTTTGTACTTGTTGAAGGCTGATCTGTGACCTACTGTGTGATCTATTCTAGAAAATGTTCCATGTGCATTCAAAAAGAATGTGGATTCTGTTGCTTTAGGATGAAATGTTCTGAATATATCTATTAAGTCCATCTAGTCCAGTGTGTCATTCATAGCCAGTGTTTCCTTGTTGATTTTCTGCTTAGCTGATCTGTAATTGGGGTGTTAAAGTCCCATACTATTATTGTGTTATTATCAATGAGTCTCTTTATGTTAATTATTAATTGATTTATCTATTTGGGTGCTCCCAAGTCGGGGGCATAAATATTTACAATTGTTAGATCTTCTTGATTGGATAGACCCTTTAATTATGATATAATACCATTCTTCATCTCTTGTTACAGTCTTTCTTTTAAAAATCTAGTTTGTCTGATATAAGTATGGCTACTCCGGCTTTCTTTTGATGTCCATTGGCATGATAAATGGTTCTTCACCCCCTCACTTTCAATTTGGAGGTGTCTTTGGGTCTAAAATGAATCTCATGTAAGCAGCATATTGATGGGTATTTTTTTTAACCCGTGTTTACCCTTTGTCTTTTGTTTGGATCATTTAGTCCATTTACATTCAGAGTAATTATTGAATTACATGAATTTAATGCCCGAAGGGTACCTCCAGGGTGCAGGTGGGACAGGACTAGGTGTAAGTGGCTCTGGCCTGGCCTCCATGAGGTGGTGAGGTGGCTCAGTTTTGCTCCCTGAAGGCTTCCAGTGCTGATGGGCATGGCAAATATGGCTGCGCTCCTCTCTCCAGCCCCTCACTCTTCAGTGAGCCCTCACAGAAGAGCAATCAGTCACCCTTCTTGTGTCCTCAGTTTCCATCTGAACCCTGTGTTCACCCTGCTTTTATATCTCAGCTTTTATATCCAAGCTTTTAGATCTCAGGTGCAAGACTGAGTTTCAAAACTCCAAATTTTAGGGACTTGCAGGGCGCAGACCCATGTTGTTCCATTGGAGGGGCTCACCATGCTTTTGCTGTTTGCTGGCCAGTGCCAGGAAAGCAGTCCCACAACCACACAGCATTTTGCAGTTTATGGCAAAACAGAGCAGAGAGCCGGTACCAAGACCGGGTGTTCTCAGCCAGCTTCCCCACTCCTATGCCTGAGAATAATGCAGCACTTCAGCACCAGTGGTTCTTCTCGCGACCCTGGGGATCCTCAGACCATCCTGTCATTCCTGGGATTCCACTCCGCTTCACTACCTGAGCACCTTTAAGCCAGGCACGTCCCCCACAGTAGCAGACTTCTAAGAGTTCAGATTTTGCACCTGCTGCTTGTAATACTTGGCAGTAGGCTGCATAAGCAGGCTCCCTTCCTGCTGTCATACCCACAGCTATATCTCCTCCAAGAAAACGCTCGGTACTTCCTACCTTCCTAAGGTGGTCACTTTCCTACTTGTATACTTGCAGTTCTTATTCTCTCAGACCTCCGATAGATTTCTTGGGTGTTCAGAATGATTTGATAATTATCTAGCTGTATTTGAGGGACAAGACAAGCTTAGGGTCCCCCTACTTCTCTGCCATCTTAAACACCAGCATCTGGATTATAGATTTTAAATACTTGGTTTTCCTAGAAATTGACCCTTTCATTCATTTTTTATGAGAATGTGTATGTAACCTATTCCCTGCCACTATCTGCTGAGATACAAAAGAACTGGCAGGTTGTATAATGAATGTCCCACTTTGTTCTTTGCTACAAAAACATCTCCAGGGGGCGCCTGGGTGGCTCAGTTGGTTAAGTGTCTGCCTTTGGCTCAGGTCATGATCTTGGGGTTCGGGGATTGAGCCCTGCATTGAGCTCCCTGCTTTAGAGGGGAGTCTGCTTCTCCCTCTCCCTCTGCCCCTTCCCTTTCTGCTTGTGCGCTCTCTCTCTCTCTGTCAAGTAAACAAAAAAATAAATAAAATATTTTTTAAAAAAGAAATGTATATTGATAAAACTAGATGGTTATAACAGATCTTTAGAATCGTTTAGTCTACCATTCTTACTGTTCACATGGGAGATTCCAAGAAGAAATATATATATATATGTTACATATATCATATATGCATATATATGTCATTATACATATATACAACTCTCTCAAGCCAAAGTTAGGTGGTGATAAATAATGTCAATTGTTAAGTCTATAGTGCTTCATATATGTCATGCATTTTCTAAGTGCTTTTCATATATTTACTTATATATTCCTCCAACAATACTATGATGAAAGTACTATTATTATCCCCCTTTTACTCATGATGTTAATAGAAACAAAATTAGTTAAGTGAGAGAACAGTGCTCACCCAGCTAGTCAGGGGTGGAATCTGGGTTTAAACAGAGGCCATGTGAATCTAGGGTACAAACTAGATCCTTCATAATTTTGCACTTCTATAAATAAACGGTGAGAATGGTCCTGTTGGGATTGCTTATCTGGAAGATTCTTATTTGCCCTTGTCCACAATTTACATAAACAGGTTTTAGTGAATAATTGTTATGTAAGCATCAGTGTTCCAGATGCTGTGGATTCAAAGACAAATAAGACAGAATCTCTGCCTTTGAGGAATTCGCAGGAGAGATAGAAAAGTAAACAAAAGCTCCCATTAAATAGGATAATGTGTGCTATAAAGAAGACTGTAGGTACTATAGATTCACAGAGAAAAGTGTGATGTTAGTGCCACCATGAGGTGAAGGGGAGACCCACAAAAATGATTTCCTTGGAGGCCTGAGTGAGTTGAAACTCAAATACTGAATAAGAGCAAGTCATATTTATGTAGAATTATTGTGGTTAAAATGATGATTCTAGAGATTGAAAAGGATGGTGTGATGATTCATAGAATAATGAAAACACTACTGTTGTCAGAATCTATTTTTCTTTCCAGAAATAACATTGTTTGCTTTAACATTCACATAAAGATGAACAAATGTTCCAGTTATTTTGTCATTAGAAAATGCCTTTTATCTTTACACTGGTATAGGGATCTCAGAAAACACCTCACTTCTTTTCCTCCACATTTTAGTTTTCTTTGTGGGACCCAAGCCCAAGCTCATTGACCTGACCATTACCCACTTAGCTATAATCCATATAATGATACTCCTCACCATGGGGTTCTTGGTGTCTACAGACGTTTGGGGACATGGGATATCCCAAGTGACTTCAACTGTTGAATGACTGTCTTCCTTAACAAAGTACTGAGGGGACTCTCTATTTGTACCACCTGCCTCTTGAGTGTGCTTCAGGCTATCACCATCAGCCCCAGCAGCTCCTGGTTGGCTAAATTCAAATTTAAATCTCCAAATTCCATTTCTCTTCTTGTGGGTCCTGAACATATCCATCTGTAGCAACCTGTTCCTTTGTACTGTGGCCACACCCAATGAGACCCAGGCTAGTTTTTGTTCCTTACTGAGCACTGTTCCTTTTTGCCCATGAGCCAAACAGGGGCTTGTTCTTCACACTGATGGCATTCAGAGATGTCTTCTTCATGGGTGTTATGCTCCTCTCAAGTGGATACATGATAATTCTCTTGAGCAGACATAGGCAGCACTCATAGCATCTTCACAGCAAAGAATCTCTCTCCAAGAAGCTGCCCAGAGAAAAGGGCTACTCAGACAATTATGCTGCTGATGAGTTGTTTTGTGATCATATATTGTGTGGACTTCATCATTTCATTTTCCATGGGCAAGACATGGACAAATGACCCAATCTTGGTATGTACCCAGATGCTCATGGCCAATGGCCATGGTAGAGTCAGTCCTTTGGTGCTAATCAGCGGTCAGAAACAAATAATAAAAATTATGCAAACCATGTGGGGGAGGAAAGGTCAAAATACAAAAAATATTTTTGTTTAACAAAACAGCAATGGAAACATTTTAAGAGAACAATGTTTCCACTCTCATTAGAGCAATCTTATGTTTCACAGAATTTTCTCTCTGAAAAAACTGATTAGAATATGGCATTATAAATTTTCTGTCATAACATGGTAATCTTAATATATATATGGCTAAAAAATACATTGTAGATAATTTGAGCAGTCTTTTTTTGAGAATTATGTTGTCTTTATGAAAATTCTTTTTAGGAAAGATTGTTTCTTTATCTTTTTTTTTTTTAAGGACAATTCCCTCCACTCTTGGTAGTTTTAATTTCCTGTATTAAAGTATTCTTTATTTTTGCTAAAATGTATCTACATGTGGATATTCTTTCTATATTTGTTATATGTGTCTTATTAAGCCTCAATCCATGTAAGTGATTATCCTTCCTGGGAAGTTCTGTCTTTGTTGCTTCAAATACTTGTTCTCCTTTTCCCCAGTATTTGTGAAGTTCCAATTCAGTGTGTGTCAAACCTTATAATTTTATTTTCTGTATTCCTTAGTCTTTTTCATATTTTCCTTCATATTTTCCATATGTTCTATGAACTCTATCCTGAATAATCTCTTCAGTCTAATACTCTAGTTCACTAATTCTCTCTTCAGCTGTGTTTAAACTGCTATTTCACACATCCAGTAATAGTGTATTATATTTATTTATTTTTTGTTCCCAAAAGTTAGTTTCATTTGTCTTTCTTAATTTGCCTGGTAGCATTTTATAATTACATATTTTCTTCATTTTTTGTATGTATGCCTCTTAAAAAATGTTTACCCTACTTAATAACCAATATCTGATATCCATGGAAATATAATTCCACTTTAGTTTTTGAGGGCTATTCTTAGCATTTGAAAAATTTAAATTATGGTTTCATATTTGGCAAATTTTAATTTATTGGGAAATTGAACATCCTAGTTGAGATGTATTTGTCCTCCTATTATATGGCACAAGTCTGGGGAATTTTCAGATTAATCTTTTGTTTAGATTTTCCTGGACTCTACACACATGGGATGAATTTGAACTCCAAGCCAACATGAAAGCAAGATTTTGCTCCCCAAAAGAAGCCAACAAAGTGGCAGAGTAATTTCATTATTAAACTCCTTTACTAGATTTTCCTAGTTCACATTTTTGCTAAAGACATCAATCCTTATGAACACAGGCTTTATGTAGGAGTCCTGTTCCTCCTTTCTGCCTTGTGTGGATTCATGACATTGTCTCCTGTGTATAGCTGTTAAGATCGCCATTTCTAGGTTCAATAAATAACTGAAGAGGAACCCCAGTTTCTCAGTTTCAGATCCCTCTTCATATTAGCCTGCTGAGGATTTCCCACACTTTTGTACACTGTTATGCATTTTTTAAAAAGTTGCTTTATACATGGCTTATAACACATTAGCAGTGGAAAGTTCTTCTGTGTTTCTAGTCTATTAGATTACCAGAAGAACCACTACTTATATATGAAAGAAAAACCTTTTAAACTAGCTATATAATTCTTTGTTAGGCCATAGTGTTTCATGAGAAATACCAATTTTGTGATGTCCTTACAAATGCTTCAAAAAAATTCCAAGGGATCTCTGTTTCCATTTTTACCTCTTAATTTGGGAAATGGTATGTTAAAGACCTATTAAGACCACCACTCAGCTTATTAAAAGATGGGAGTTTATTCATATATTTGAAGCTCCTGGGCATCTTTCTCTAAGTGCATTGAAAACAAAAATCAAAACAAAAAATAAAAAACTTCTCCCAAATGAATTGCTATCTTGATCATTAAATTATTTTCCTTGCTTTTCATCTTAAAGTTGTTGCCATATATGTATATGAATATATCATTAAGATATGTAGTTCCTGAGGCACCTGGGTGGCTCAGTCAGTTAAGCAGATGCCTTCGGCTCAGGTCATGATCCCAGGGTCCTGGGATTGAGCCTGGTGTCGGGCCCTCTGCTCAGCCGGAGCCTGCTTCTCCCTCTCCCTGTCACTCCCCCTGCTTGTACTCTCTCTCTCTCTGTCAAATAAACAAATAAAATCTTTTTAAAAAAAAGGTATGTAGTGCCTTTCACAGATTATATATGTAGATAATTCTTGATGAAGTCCCAATAGTTTATTTTTGCTTTTGTTTCCCTTGCCTCTGGAGATGTATATAGTAAGAAGTTGCTGCAGCCAAGGTCAAAGAGGTTGCTGCCTGTGTTCTCCTCTAAGATTTTGATGGTTTCCTGCCTCACATTTAGGTCTTTCATCCATTTTGAGTTTATTTTTGTGTATGGTGTAAGAAAGTGGTCCAGTTATGGGATATAAACCAAAACAGAAAGGGTAGTATAATATCAGCTATGTACTCATTACCCTGCTTCAAAAATATCAATTCATGGCCAATTTCATTTCATTTATAGCCCACTACTCTCCCATGTTATGCTGAAACAAATACCACTAATAAATTACTTCATCAGTAAAAAGTCAATGTTTCTATTAAATATAGGAATTTTCCTTTTTAAACAGAATCACAATATCATTATCACACCCAAAAATTTAAGGTTAATTAGATATATCATCAAATTTCAAAAGGTCATATTTTCTGTATTGTGTTATATATTTCCAGTTTGTTTATTTGAATCTGGTCCAAGTAAAGTACCTACATTGTGATTGATTGATATGCGTTTTAAAACAGTGTCCATACATCCCAAGAAAGTAGTCTGGGACAGTTTTGGTTTTTACCATTTACTTTGTTTCCTAGCACTATCCAAAGTGACTAAAGAGTTATTTTTGTATTATTATGAATTCAGAGGCTTAAACATATTTAATGTGTTTCAACAAATCACATTTATTATCCTTACTGATGATCAAACTATCCTGTGTTTGGTATATAGAAGTCTATTCATTTTGGCTTCTGGGTCCTTTGATATGACCCTTATAGTATTTGATAGCATAGCATCCACATTTCTTTGTATAAGAAGTTCCAAGTTCATCTATCTTTTCTGCCCCAGACTTGAAGTCAGCCATTTCACCAAGAGGTTCTGGGACCATTTAGTAAAAATGCTTTGTACAGACCACAATCTGGGTGCTAGCGAAATTCATTGCTATTGGGTTTCTCATTTTTTCTAGGCATTCTTTATCAAAAACTAAAAAATATTTTATTGAAAAAATACATATGAGTTTACACTGATAATTTAAATTCAAATTAGAACTAAGGGTTTTCACTTTATCAATTTTATGTATTTGTTTCTTTCTGATATACCATTCTTTCTGCTTTTGTTTATATTTCAAATTTGCTATAATAAAATGTTTAAAAGTTGGAAAATGGTAAAAAAAAACAGCACACACACACAAACAACAAATTGCAAACCAGGAGATTATATTTGTAGGACATATAATTGACCAAGAATTAATACTTCTCTAAACTTTCCGAAATTCCTAGTTCTCAAAGGCATGAACGTCATTTCTCATATGCATTATCCCACATTACAATCTTATCCATTTACAGTATGACTTGGACTAGTTATGTCATGATGTCAGAAAGGCAAGGAAGAGATTTTCTACCTTTCTGGTTCCACTATGAGATTTCGAGAGCTGCTCTTAGCTATAGTCAGCCTATTCATGTCTGAGAAGCCCTGAGCCATGTCACCTTACTTTGGATTATTTCCCTGGGCTACATGCCTTACCTTGTATTTTGCAGAACCTGATAATTCATCTATTTCCCTGCATTTATTCCTTATTCCCTACTCATTCTAAATATATGCCATTTTCAGTCTTCCATATTTTTTCATTTATATATTTATTTATCTAAAAATATTCTTGAGCCCTTTAGTATGTGCCAGCTACTGAGTAAGGCTTTCAAGAGTAATTTTTTTTCATTTTTATTTTTTAACAGCTTTATTGAGGTATAATAAATACACAAAAAACTACACATATTTAATGTATAGAGTTTGATGGGTTTGAACATACGCATGCACCTGTGGAACCAGGATGAATTTGTGAGCAAAACCCATGCAGTCACTGCCCTCATAAAAAAAAGCTTACAGCCTAATAGGGGAGCCAGACATTAATAAAATATTCACACAAATAAATGTAAAAGATAAATATGGTGAATGCCATGAAGTACAGATGTAGTATTTAAAGGACAGAATATGTCAAAGGTATTATAGGAATTTTGAGCAATGGCCTATGAGGATTAGAGATATGTGTAGAAGTGCAGAATGTATGTCCCAGAAAGCATGTAGTTCATGTAGATAGACATAGGATCTAGAAATAGATGATTTGAAGAGAGAACCATCGGCTATGCCATTTTTTAGGAATTAAAAGTGAGTCAGAGAGTACAGTAGATCCCTGTAGGTGAAAAGTATCTCAGTTATTCACTGCAAAACCATCCCTCCCCTTTCCCACTCCATGTAATTCTGCAGATTTGACTCCATCACTGAATTCATGAGGAAGACCTCTAAAAAGGTTAAAGCCAGAAAGTTTATCTCATCTACACAGACTGATTGATAGATAACCACATGAACCATCATGAGCCTATCAGGGAAATGAACTTTGTGTTAGGTTCCAAAAAAGACATTATTCTTTCTACCAGATGTACCTCTAACGAGGACGTAGGAGTTGATCCCGCTGCCCATATCTGAAGCCTGATTCTAAAGCCAATACAGAGGCACCAAGGCCTCCAAAACCACCAAGCCCAAGCCTGCAAAAACAGGAAACAAAAATTCTTCAAGTGGTTTACTCCATGTAATCATAAAAAGGCCTACTTCTTGCCTCAAGTTTCCAGATCTGTGCACTCTGGCTTTGAGATAAGCAGCTCCATTTATTGAAAATACAACACTGTGTGTGGCAGTATCTCAAACCCACAAGGTTTTGGATGTTCACATCCAAATCATTGTGCAGGGAGAAGACCTGTGGGCAGGGAAGTCAAATCCATACTCAGATTATGTCTACCCCAGTGAATAAGGTATACCTTCCCTACCCATCCCCCACCATGATAGGAGAGGTCCAATACAGTCAACCTGTCACCATGGAATATTTCCGTATCAAAGACTCAGCATCAACCTCTACAGTTGGAAAATTGGGTGCACAGCAGAGGTGATAGCCAGATCAGCCTTGGTGAGCAGAATGTCACGGTGTTCACTCCACACAGAGCCATCTCTGCTGCCATGGCCATTTTGTGCATGGTCACAATGAATATGGAGGAAGGTGGGCAAGAAGCTAAGTGATATCCATAGGATCATGATTATGGAGAATTCCCTCTGATGTGGCTGCCTCTGGGGGGCATTTGTGTGGTGATGACTATCTTCATATTCTGCCTACCTTGCAGGATTGATCCTCATACCCCCCCCCACCTCCACTGCTGAGACCTGCTGGTCACCAATTTTCCAAGACTGTTTTTTCCAAGGCCTTGATCAGCAAAGGCAAACTCTTAGCCACTGCCCACGAATCACTGTAGATCTATGCCTCAGGCCATCTTTTCTTCCATACAAGGTGTCCAACCAGATGTACCCCAAGTTCTGTCTACTAGGAGTGTTTCTTTATAGCACTCTGTCTCAGAGACCATCCCTGTGTGAAGTCGTAGTACTACAACGGAACACTGCCAGCTTGTGCTGGCAAATCACGGAAATCTATCCATAAATCAGGCCCTGGAATTTTTTCCTGTACTCTTGGCTGGTCATAGGGAACCCCCCCACCGTGTGACTATAGGTATGAATTGAGGGAGAGAAGGTAAAGTAGAGGAGAGAGAACCATGATTGTCTGAGCTCCCAGTTCATGAACTTTACTTGTGTCTTTCAAATCAACTTATATTTATTTTACATGCATTTTTGTGATTCAGTGGATCACATTATACCCAATTCATAAGAAGTTCAGTTCACTTGTCCCATGACCAGGTATCTTGTCTCTTGCGGTGTTCATAGAAAGTGGGAACAACTTTTAAAATGGAGAGTAGTGGACAGCAGAAAAGGAGAAAGGCACAGTCTTATCCCTTATGGTTAGCACTGATTCTACTGTAGGTTTTACCAGCGGAACCCTGCAGCCATCTGTCTGCCACAAACACCTCTGATACAGCTAGGTTTGCTGGGGCTTAAGGACCAAGAACCAGAGCAACTTGTTCCCGTCGCAGAGACCTTTCTTGTTCTGAGTCCCATTCCAAACTGGGAACCTTATGGATTACTTCGTAAATGGATCAGCCCTGCATGTCCCAAAGTAAAATCTTGTTGCCTCCAAAATCCTGAGACACTCACCATTGTCTCTTTCTTTGCTGTGGATAGTACACTATGCAGCAACTTATCTTTCACTTTCTTATGAATATCCCCATGTGCTCCAGAATCTTGGACTCTCAGAAACTCCAACTATTTGACAATGCTACTGAATTTTATCTCCCACCATCCGACACACTTAATGGTCTTAATAGGACAGTTATCTGGAGTGCTTCCTAATGCCCGATCACCAGATCCCATTAGCATGGCATCATGAACCAACATGATGATCTGGTGCATATAAAGAGAAAAAGCTCCCCCCAGACTTTATTATAATACAGAGGAGAAGAATGGGTGTAGCCCTAGGGCAAGATAGTCAAGGTAATTTTGTCCTTGCCTTATAAATGCCCTTTTCTTATTTTATTATCAGCGGGAATGGAAAATAAAGCACATGCCTGGATCCATCCCCCAAATGCCCTGCACCACAGCTGCCTCCTCTCCACTGGCCATCACCTGTGCTCGAGCCCCACCCAGGTGTTTAGAATCATAGCTCCAAATTATCACCACATGATGATATTTACAATAACCTTTGGTCATTCTCCATCACCCACTGTCAAGCAGTCAAATAGTCCCTAATCAGCAGCGTGGTGGCTCACAGGGCCACAGGGATCGCTTACGTAGCAGCAAGTCTGGCTTGCTACACTTTCCACAGAGTCAACCAGAAAGGATGCAACAAGCCCAGATGGATTCAGAGTGAAGGTACATGTTATCAGGTCCCCACGCACCTGGTCCCACAGGATGGCATGGAAATGGAGGGGCCACATGACAAATAGCACAAGTGGTGGTTTGCTCTGCCACCCAAGAGCTAACTCTAAACTCCAGCCAAGTCATTTTCAGATTCACATATAAGCAGGAAAGCTCTTTCTGACTAGAGTATTTCTTCTTGTTGAAAAAATGTCCTTTAGAATTTTTAAATTTTCAACAAGGCTCTATGTAAGTACTAAGATTTCATATACTTGCAAGTATTCTTGTGCCCTTTTCCCCCTAAGAGTTTTAATTGTATGTAGATTCTATTGGGAGCTACCAATTACTATGACCCCTCTGCATTTTGGAGACATTTACTCACTTTGTCTTGTTGCTCATCTATTTTGCTGATGAGAGAGCCACTGTCATTTTTACTGATTTTTTGAAAAGTCTCTTTCCCTTGTAGATATTTAAGATTTTTTTCTTCATTCTTGATTTTTTGGTAGCTTCTCTACTTGTGTGCAACCTCTACCTGAGGACAAAAAAAGTCTGTGCTGCATTCTGGTAAAGAAGCTCCCCAAATACTGTAATTTGTGGGATTTTGCAAAAATTTATGTGGGCACGATGGGTTAAACCACTGGCCACTGGTGATGAGACTAGTTTAAACTTGGTCTTGACTTTTGAAGAATTTTTCCTTTCAATGATTTTTCCTTTTTTTATTTATAAGTGTTAATTTTTTTCATATCTACCTGTATTTATTTCTGCTTGTTTTTATTTAAATTCCTGTTAACATACAGTGTAATATTAGTTTCAGGTGTAAAATGTAGTGATTCAACAATTCTACATATTAGTGCTCATCGTAAGTGTACTGTTAATCCCCTTCACCTGTTTCACCCATCCCCACCCCCCTCTGGGGACCATCAGTTTGTTCTCTATGGTTAGGAGTCTATTTCTTGGTTTGCCTCTCTCTCTCTCTCTCTCTCTCTCGTTTATAGCAGCATTATCTACAATAGCCAAATTAAGGAAACAGCCCAAGTGTCCATCGACTGATGAATGGATAAAGATGTGGTACATACATTTACAATGGAATATTATGCTGCTTGTTTTTTTTCTTTCCTGGGATAAAATACTTTTTTAAAAAGTTTTATTGATGTATAACTGATACACTATGAACCTATTTAAAGTATGCAGTTGGATGAGTTTTGACATATGTATGCACCCGTGACACCATGACAACAATTAAAATAATATATCATCACCTGCAAAAGTTTCCTGAATTGCCTCTTCCTCCTGATCAACCCTATCCCCAGGCAACCACTGATCTGTTTTCTTTCTTTCTTTTTTTTAATATTTTATTTATCTATTTGAAAGAGAGAGAGAGAGAGGAGGAGGAGGAGCAGAGGGAGAGCGACAAGCAGACTCCATGCTGAGTGCGGAGCCCAACATGGGGCTCTATCTCATGACTCTGAGATCATGATCTGAGCCAAAATCAACTGATTGAGCCACCCAGGGACCCCTGATCTGTTTTCTTATCATTATGTTTGCACTTTATAAAATTTTTATAGACATGGAAGCATACAGAATGTACTTTTTATCTGGCTTCCTTAATTAAGATTCATCCATGTTGTATCAACATTTCACTTTTTATTGCTGAGTATTCCATTATATGAATATACCGTAACCATTCACCTGTTAATGGACTTTTTAGTAGTTTCCAGGTTTTTGTTATTACAAATAAAGCTACTATGAACACTCATGCACAAGTTTTTGTGTGGACATATGCTTTTATTTCTCTTGAATAAACAGGCAGGCATGAAAGGCCTGGGTCATATGGTGGGTGTACGTTTAAACTTTCTAAAAACTGCCCAACTTTCTTCCAAAATGGTTATGCCATTTTGTACTTGTACCATTTGTACTCGATTCCTTTCTCCCTGTAATTGAGATTTCAATTTTTAAAAAATTGAGGTGAAATTCATGTAACATATAATTGTCTTAAAGTGTACAACTTGGTGTTTAGTGTATTCACAATATTGTGCGACCACCACCTTTCTCTCTCTAGTTTCAAAACTTTTTTATCACCCCCATATATCCCATACCCATTAAAAAATCACTTCCAATTCCTCCCTAAACCCTGGCAACTTCGGTTTTTTTTCATTTTTTTAATTTTTTATTGTTATGTTAATCACCATATATTATATAATTTGTTTTGGTATAGTGTTCCATGATTCATTGTTTGTTCATAACACCCAGTGCTCCACGCAGAATGTGCCCTCTTTAATATCCATCACCAGGCTAACCCATCCCCCTACCCTCCTCCCCTGTAGAACCCTCAGTTTGTTTTTCAGAGTCCATCGTCTCTCATGGTTCGTCTCCCCCTCTGACTTACTCCCCTTCATTCTTCCTCTCCTGCTATCTTCTTCTTTTTCTTTTCTTTTTTTTTCTTAAAATATGTTGCGTTATTTGTTTCAGAAGTACAGATCTGTGATTCAACAGTCTTACACAATTCACAGCGCTCACCGTAGCACATATCTTCCCCAATGTCTATCACCCAGCCACCCCATCCCTCCCACCCCCGACCACTCCAGCAACCCTCAGTTTGTTCCTGAGATTAAGAATTCCTCATATCAGTGAGGTCATATGATACATGTCTTTCTCTGATTGACTTATTTCACTCAGCATAACACCCTCCAGTTCCATCCACGTCGTTGCAAATGGCAAGATCTCATTCCTTTTGATGGCTGCATAATATTCCATTGTGTATATATACCACTCCTTCTTTATCCATTCATCTGACATCTTGGCTCTTTCCACAGTTTGGCTATTGTGGACATTGCTGCTATAAACATTGGGGTGCACGTACCCCTTCGGATCCCTACATTTCTATCTCTGTGGTAAATACCCAGTAGTGCAATTTCTGGATCGTATGGTAGCTCTATTTTCAACTGTTTGAGGAACCTCCATACTGTTTTCCAGAGGGGTTGCACCAGCTTGCATTCCCACCAACAGTGTAGGAGGGTTCCCCTTTCTCCACATCTCCGCCAACATCTGTCGTTCCCTGACTTGTTAATTTTAGCTATTCTGACGGGTGTGAGGTGGTATCTCATTGAGGTTTTGATTTGGATTTCCCTGATGCCGAGCGATGTTGAGCACTTTTTCATGTGCCTGTTGGCCATTTGGATGTCTTCTTTGGAAAAATGTCTGTTCATGTCTTCTGCCCATTTCTTGATTGGATTATTTGTTCTTTGGGTGTTGAGTTTGATAAGTTCTTTATAGATTTTGGATACTAGCTCTTTATCTGATATGTCATTTGCAAATATTTTCTCCCATTCTGTCGGTTGTCTTTTGGTTTTGTGGACTGTTTCTTTTGCCGTGCAAAAGCTTTTTATCTTGATGAAATCCCAATAGTTCATTTTTGCTCTGGCTTCCTGTGCCTTTGGTGATGTTTCTAGGAAGAAGTTGCTGCGGCTGAGGTCGAAGAGGTTGCTACCTGTGTTCTCCTTTAGGATTTGGATGGACTCCTGTCTCACGTTTAGGTCTTTCAACATTTGGAGTCTATTTTTGTGTGTGGTGTAAGGAAATGGTCCAGTTTCATTCTTCTGCATGTGGCTGTCCAATTTTCCCAACACCATTTGTTGAAGAGACTGTCTTTTTTCCACTGGACATTCTTTCCTGCTTTGTCAAAGATAAGTTGACCATAGAGTTGAGGGTCCATTTCTGGGCTCTCGATTCTGTTCCATTGATCTATGTGTCTGTTTTTGTGCCAGTACCATACTGTCTTGATGATGACAGCTTTGTAATAGAGCTGGAAGTCTGGAATTGTGATGCCGCCAGCTTTGCTTTTCTTTTTCAATATTCCTCTGGCTATTCGGGGTCTCTTCTGGTTCCATACAAATTTTAGGATTATTTGTTCCATTTCTTTGAAAAAAGTGGATGGTATTTTGATGGGGATTGCATTGAATGTGTAGATTGCTCTAGGTAGCATTAACATCTTCACAATGTTGGTTCTTCCAATCCATGAGCATGGAACGTTTTTCCATTTCTTTGTGTCTTCTTCAATTTCTTTCCTGAGTATTTTATAGTTTTCTGAGTACAGATCCTTTGCCTCTTTGGTTAAATTTATTCCTAGGTATCTAATGGTTTTGGGTGCAATTGTGAATGGGATCGACTCCTTGATTTGTCTCTCTTCTGTCTTGTTGTTGGTGTATAGGAATGCCACTGATGTCTGTGCATTGATTTTATAGCCTGCTACTTGACTGAATTCCTGTATGAGTTCTAGCAGTTTTGGGGTGGAGTCTTTTGGGTTTTCCACATATAGTATCATATCATCTGCAAAGAGTGAGAGTTTGACTTCCTCTTTGCCGATTTGGATGCCTTTGATTTCTTTTTGTTGTCTGATTGCTGTGGCTAGGACTTCTAATACTATGTTGAATAGCAGTGGTGAGAGTGGACATCCCTGCCGCGTTCCTGACCTTAGGGGAAAAGCTCTCAGCTTTTCCCCATTGAGAATGATATTCGCTGTAGGTTTTTCGTAGATGGCTTTTATGATATTGAGGTATGTACCCTCTATCCCTATACTCTGAGGAGTGTTGATCAAGAAAGGATGCTGTACTTTGTCAAATGCTTTTTCTGCATCTATTGAGAGGATCATATGATTCTTGTTCTTTCTTTTGTTAATGTATTGTATCACGTTGATTGATTTGCGGATGTTGAACCAGCCCAGGGATAAATCCCACTTGGTCGTGGTGAATAATCCTTTTAATGTACTGTGGGATCCTATTGGCTAGTATTTTGGTGAGAATTTTTGCATCCATGTTCATCAAGGATATTGGTCTGTAATTCTCCTTTTTGATGGGGTCTTTGTCTGGTTTGGGGATCAAGGTAATGGTGGCCTCATAAAATGAGTTTGGAAGTTTTCCTTCCATTTCTATTTTTTGGAACAGTTTCAGGAGAATAGGTATTAATTCTTCTTTAAATGTCTGATAGAATTCCCCTGGGAAGCCATCTGGCCCTGGGCTTTTGTTTCTTGGGAGATTTTTGATGACTGTTTCAATTTCCTTAGTGGTTATAGGTCTGTTCAGGTTTTCTATTTCTTCCTGGTTCAGTTTTGGTAGTTGATACATCTCTAGGAATGCACCCATTTCTTCCAGGTTATCTAATTTGCTGGCATAGAGTTGCTCGTAATATGTTCTTATAATTGTTTGTATTTCTTTGGTGTTGGTTGTGATCTCTCCTCTTTCATTCATGATTTTGTTGATTTGGGTCATTTTTCTTTTTGATCAGTCTGGCCAGGGGTTTATCAATCTTGTTAATTCTTTCAAAGAACCAGCTCCTAGTTTCGTTGATCTGTTCTACTGTTCTTTTGGTTTCTATTTCATTGATTTCTGCTCTGATCTTTATTATTTCTCTTCTCCTGCTGGGTTTAGGCTTTATTTGCTGTTCTTTCTCCAGCTCCTTTAGGTGTAGGGTTAGATTGTGTATTTGAGACCTTTCTTGTTTCTTGAGAAAGGCTTGTATTGCTATATACTTTCCTCTCAGGACTGCCTTTGCTGTATCCCAAAGATTTTGGACAGTTGTGTTTTCATTTTCATTGGTTTCCATGAATTTTTTTAATTCTTCTTTAATTTCCTGGTTGACCCATTCATTCTTTAGTAGGATGCTCTTTAGCCTCCATGTATTTGAGTTCTTTCCGACTTTCCTCTTGTGATTGAGTTCTAGTTTCAAAGCACTGTGGTCTGAAAATATGCAGGGAATGATCCCAATCTTTTGGTACCGGTTGAGACCTGATTTGTGACCTAGGATGTGATCAATTCCGGAGAATGTTCCATGGGCACTAGAGAAGAATGTGTATTCCGTTGCTTTGGGATGGAATGTTCTGAATATGTCTGTGAAGTCCATTTGGTCCAGTGTGTCATTGAAAGTCTTTATTTCCTTGTTGATCTTTTGCTTAGATGATCTGTCCCTTTCAGTCAGGGGGGTGTTAAAGTCCCCCACTATTATTGTATTGTTGTCAATGTGTTTCTTTGCTTTTGTTATTAATTGCCTTATATAATTGGCTGCTCCCATGTTCGGGGCATAGATATTTACAATTGTTAGATCTTCTTGTTGGATAGACCCTTTAAGTAGGATATAGTGTCCTTCCTCATCTCTTATTACAGTCTTTGTTTTAAAATCTAGTTTGTCTGATATAAGGATTGCCACCCCGGCTTTCTTTTGGTGTCCATTAGCATGGTAAATGGTTTTCCACCCCCTCACTTTCAATCTGGGGGAGTCTTTGGGTCTAAAATGAGTCTCTTGCAGACAGCATATGGATGGGTCTTGTTTTTTAATCCAATCTGATAGCCTGTGTCTTTTGATTGGGGCATTGAGCCCATTTACATTCAGGGTAACTATTGAAAGGTATGAATTTAGTGCCATTGTATTGCCTGTAAGGTGACTGTTACTGTATGTTGTCTGTGTTCCTTTCTGATCTTTGCTGCTTTTAGGCTCTCTCTTTGCTTAGAGGACCCCTCTCAATATTTCTTGGAGGGCTGGTTTCGTGTTTGCAAATTCCTTTAGTTTTTGTTTGTCCTGGAAGCTTTTTATCTCTCCTTCTATTTTCAATGACAGCCTAGCTGGATATAGTATTCTCGGCTGCATATTTTTCTCGTTTAGTGCTCTGAAGATATCTTGCCAGTCCTTTCTGGCCTGCCAGGTCTCTGTGGATAGGTCTGTTGCCAATCTAATATTTTTACCATTGTACGTTACATATCTCTTCTCCCGAGCTGCTTTCAGGATTTTCTCTTTGTCTCTGAGACTCGTAAGTTTTCCTATTAGATGTCGGGGTGTTGACCTATTTTTATTGATTTTGAGAGGGGTTCTCTGTGCCTCCTGGATTTTGATGCCTGTTTCCTTCCTCACATTAGGGAAGTTCTCTGCTATTATTTGCTCCAATATACCTTCTGCCCCTCTCTCTCTTTCTTCTTCTTCTGGGATCCCAATTATTCTAATATTGTTTCGTCTTATCGAATCACTTATCTCTCGAATTCTGCCCTCGTGATCCTGTAGTTGTTTCTCCCTCTTTTTCTCAGCCTCTTTACTTTCCATCATTTGGTCTTCTATATCACTGATTCTCTCTTCTGCCTCATTTATCCTAGCAGTTAGTGCCCCCATTTGTGATTGTACCTCATCAATAGCCTTTTTGATTTCGACTTGGTTAGATTTTAGTTCTTTTATTTCTCCAGAAAGTGTTTCTCTAATAACTTCCACGCTTTTTTCAAGCCCAGCTAGTATCTTTAAAGTCATGATTCTGAACTCTAGGTCCGACATCGTACTAATGTCCGTATTGAGTAGGTCCCTGGCTGACGGTACTACCTCTTGTTCTTTTTGCTGAGGTGATTTTTTTCGTCTTGTCATTTTGTCCAGAGGAGAATAGATGAATGAGAGAACAAAATGCTAACAGGTTTACAACGTCCCCAGCAAATATACTGTATACAAATCAGAAAAGACCTGAAACCAGGGGAAAAGAAAGGGAAAGAAAGAAAAAAGAAAGAGAAAAAAAAAAAAAGAAAGGAAAAAAAAAGATAAAAACAAAAACAGAACAATACAAAAAAAGCAGAATGTGATCAAATATGATCAGGCTAGTGCATAGATCAGTGCCACACACTAGATTTTGGGCGTATTTTGGTCTGTTAGAAAAAAGTGCCTCCTAAAATTTTAAAGGAAGAAAGACATATATGTACAAAATAAGGGTTGATACAATGAAGGGATAGAAGATGACTGTAAAGATGAAAATTATAAAAGATTTTATAAAAGGACTTGATAAGATAAGAAGTTGTTTGAAAAAAGAAAGAAGATTTAAAAAAAAAAGAAAAAAGGGAGAGAATGTGATCAGGCAGGAGACTAGAATAGAACCATACACTAGTGATTTAGGGTATATTTTTATCTGTCAGAAGAAACTGTATCTCAAAATTTTAAAGAGAGAACAACTTATATATATATACATATGCCAAAAATAAGGGTAACTACTATGAAGGGATAAAATATGACTCTAAAAATGAAAAATAAAAAATGTGTTTTTTTTAAAAAGATTGATAAGATGTTGGTTGAAAAAGGGAAAAAGAAAAAGAAAAAAAAATTTAACAAAAATTAACTTTGATGAACTAATGAATCATGGTAAAAAAAAGCCATGAATTCTATGTGCAGTATTCCCCTAGCGCTGGAGTTCTCCCGTTCTTCTTGATCGGTAAACTTGGTCTTGGCTTGCTGGCTGTTCGTGCTGATCTTCTGGGGGAGGGGCCTGTTGCTGTGGTTTCCAAATATCTTTGCCGGAGGCTGAATTGCCCCGCCCTTGTCGGTCCGGGCTAAGCAAGCTGCTCGGGTTTGATCTCAGGAGCTTTTGTTCCCTGCAAGCTCTCCGTAAGAGCCTTGGAGGACCAGGGCAAAAATGGTGGCCTCCCAATCTCCGCCTGGAGGAGCTGAGAACTCGGGGCCCCGCTCCTCAGTGCGCCCCCAGAGAAAAGCAGTCACTCCCTTGTCCCTGGTCTCCGGCCGCTCTCCGTGCTCACCCGGCCTGTGACCGAGCGTTTATATCTCTGGCACCTGACCCCGTGTGGAGTCTCCAAACCCAGCAGATCCCTGCGGTGCGTTCCCGCGCCGCTCCTCCCCGGGAAGGAAGGGGAGTCTCCCCGGCTCTGCCGCTTGTTGGGTCCCTGCTGGAGGAGCAGTGGCCCGACTGGGCCGCGGATCACAGTTTATGGCAACCCTGAGCTGAGAGCCCGCGCCTCGGCTCCGTCTCTGCAGCTGGCTTCCCCGCTCCGATACCTGGGAGCTCTGGCGCACTCAGGCTCCCCCAGTCTTTCTGTGACCCCAAGGGTCCTGAGACCCCACTGTCCCGCGAGGGTTCCACCCCCCGCTTAGCCACTGGAGCGACGTCCCTCCGCGGAGCTGACTTCTAAAAGGTCCGATTTTGTGCTCCGCGGCTCTATCACTTGCCAGAAGGGGCCGGCGGAGGCCCCTCCCCCGCCGTCTATCCTCCCGAATATCGCCTCGGATTCACTTCTCCGCACGTCCTACCTTCCAGTAAGTGGTCGCTTCTCTGTTCAGATAGTTGTTGCTACTCTCCTGTTCGATCTCCTGTTGAGTTCGTAGGTGTTCAGAATGGTTTGATCCCTATTCAGCTGAATTCCTGAGACCAGACGAAATCCAGGTCTCCTACTCCTCCGCCATCTTGCCTATAGTCCTCACCCTGGCAACTTCTAATCTGCTTTCTGTTGCTTTGGATTTGGCTATTCTAGCAATTTCATATAAATGGAATCACACAGTATGTGACCTTTTGTGTCTGGCTTCTTTCACTTGGCATGTTGTTGAAGTTTATTCAACTTGTAGTATGTATCAGTACTGGATTCCTTCTTATGGCTGAATATATTCCACTATATGTATATATCACAATTTGCTTATCCATTTATCTACTGATGGATATTTAGGTAGTTTCCACTTTTGATTACAGTAAAGAGTGCTGCTATGAACATTAATGAACAAGTGACTCAATACCCATTTTCAATTTGGGGGGAATGTACCTAAGGAAATTGTGGGATAATATGCTCATTCTGTGTTTAACTTTTTGAAGAAACTCCAAGGTTCCTACGTTTCCATATGCTTACCAACACTTATTTTCATGTTTGGTTTTTTTAAAATAATAGCCATCCTAATGGGTGTGAAGTGGTTATCTCATTGTGATTTTGATTTGCATTTCCCTAATGACCAATGATGTTGAGCACCTTTCCGTGTTGGCCATTTACGTATCTTTACACCTTTCCGTGTTGGCCATTTACGTATCTTTAGAGAAATATCTATAGGGCCATTATTTTGGACAGCAGTAATTTGGCTCTGAGCCTCCACTGACTTGAGGTAATGAGGAGTGGTTAAACATTCTTGCTTAGCATATTCTTTTTAACTATCCATTATGGAAAATTTCAAACAGATATGAAATTAGAGTGATTCAATTAATAGTTCATAGATACCCCTTGTAGTATAAGCCCTGACAATGTTGGGTTTTCTTTCTTTTTTTGTAAGGTAAGTGCCTGGTTGAAGCTTTGATTGCCTAGCCATCCACTTCAAAGATGGCAGTCTCGAATACACACATTGCCAGCCACCACCATAAGGAGCCAGGCTGTACTCCCCTCTGCCCCAGGCTTAGTTTTAGGGATCCTAGTTGGTTTCTATAACTGACCATTTAGGCCACTTGTTTTTTCTCTTCCAGCACTTTAAATTCCCACTCTTAGGTTTTAAATTCACCAATAAAATGTGAGCCCATGAAACCCTAGGCCCCACCCTCAACCCCGACAAAAGCATAACCCCAGGCCTGCTCACTCACTCTCTTTCTTCTCCCCAACTTTCCCCCCAACCTGTGTGGCACATATAATTTCAGGTCCTGTAGGTAATAAACTTTTTTTTTTTCCCCCAGTTTCCTGATGGTTACTGCTACAGGGGATCTTGTAAACATATAATAAGAATGATAAGGGCTGGTCCAGCCACAACACCGGTTATTGATAGGCTGCACCCAGCACCGAACAGCCCTACTCTGTCTTCTTAATGCCCGATTTTGACAAACTATGCGCTGTTTTTCTCCCCTTTGGTTGATTAGAGGAAAAAGTCTGTCTACTTATATCACACTAACAAGTAATTTCTACAATTACTATTCTGGGCCTATAGCAGCTCTTGAAAGTTATGTGTGAAATTATCTAATGCATGTGACTTTTCTTTGGTTCTTCCAGGTGAATGAGAAGGCTTTTATTTTTATATAAGGGCTACTTCCTAATAGTTTGGGCTATTAAAATGTTATTTTAATAACATTTATGGCTTACCAAAATGTTAAGTTAAAATCTGTATGATCATAGAACTTACTGAGAACAAAAATGAACAGAACAATGTTCTGCTAAGAAGCCTGGCTGATATGCTGCACTGGCCTGCATCGCAAAATAACAAAACACAGAAAACACTGTGTGTAGGTAGCTGGTGCAAATCACTGTGATTCTGAGTCACAGAAGCTCTTCTGAGAGCTTCCATCTTGCTCTCTCACTTGCTCTCACAGAAGCCGCCTGCCATGTTATGAGCTGCCCTAAGCAGAGGCCTATGTGACCAGGAACTGAGGGAGGATTCTGGCAGATAGGCAGTGAGGAACTGAGGCCCTCAGCCCAAGCACCCACAAGGAACTGGATCTTGCCCCAAACTACCTGAGTGATTTTGGGAGGCCTGTCAAGCTTTGAGATGATCACAACCCTGGCCGACACCTCCAACACAGCCTCATGAGACTCCGAGCCATGGACCCAGGTAAGCTGTGCCCAGACCCCTGACCAACAGAAACTGTGAAATAATAAATGTTTGTTTCAAGCTGCTAAGTTTTAAGGTAATTTTTTACATGGGAATAGATAATACACCAGGGACAAACGAGGTATTACTACACCCTGGCCTGAAATTTGTCTTGCAGTTGCTTTGGGCTAGTTACTTAACCTGTGAGGGCTGCAGTTCCTTATCTTCAAGATGGGAAGAGCCTTCCCAGCCTCACAAATTAACTGTGGTATCTGTATGAAGGATCTGCTCATTGACAAAAACAACTGGCTTGCTAGGAATTCAACAGAAAATTTTAAGACTCAAACCAGCTTACCAGTATCTTCAAGGAGGAATTTTAGGGAATTTTTCATATTTCTATTTCCTTATATCAAAAATATTTGTAATTAGTAAAAACACAGGACACACTCAACATCAGGTAAAAATCACATTTTCCTTTAATTGACTACTTAATTCACACCATTTCTTCTCTTGGCTGCTACTTTGGTAACAATTAGGTCCCCACCTCTCAAGAACATTGCATCTAAACGGGCTGACACAGAGCCAGTGTGAACACAGGCCCCAAACCAGGGCTTTTGGAATAACGAGAACAGCAAAACCAGCCTTTCTCTTCACTCGGAAAGGGATTTTGAATTAGAGGGTCTAAAGCTCCAATTTCCAAACACAGAAAACCTGGAGCTCAACGTAAAAATGGAAACCAAATGCATCAGAAATGAAATATAGTACCTTCCTCATATACTCAAGGTCAAGATAGTTCTTGAGAAATAAGTATCTGATCAGCTGGCTTCTTGTGTTAGGAATGGCCCCACTCCAGCATTTTGAAAGAAAGCTGTTTTTGTTTCTATTTCATTTCCCAAAGGGGTATAAAAATCTAAAAGGGATATAATCAATCAGAATAAATCAGCTCACTCACAAGACAGTCCCAAATAATGATTGGTGGTTGCTGAGCATAGTCAGCACATTATTTCAAAGTGGCAAAATTCAGGGTAATCTGAGAAGAGAATTCAAAAGTAACAGCTACATTTGCTGATAGGTTTATGTGAGACACACATACATCTTTTCCAGTGTGTATTCAAAGGACCAAGATCCCTGATCATCAAAATAAGTTATTTTGTACATTATAGTGCACAGAACAGAGGAACACTTTCTCGGAGAATGACCAAAAGGCATTTTGCAAAAGGTTCATATCACTCTGAAGCAGAAGGACTGGAGCCCAGTGCCTTGTGGCCTTTATTAGCTTGACCCCTCCTCTTCTTTGGTTGCAGTGGCCTCAGTGGCAGCTGCCTCTTCTAAACGTTCTGCTGGCTTCTTCTCTTCCTCTTCCTCTTCCTCATCCTCCTGGGGATAGAGGTCGGGATATTTCTGCATGCATTCCTGCATGGCCCGGAACTGGTCTACACAGTCTGACCCCTTGACATCCTCTGTGCTATAGTGGAAGCAGGAAAAGGCTGACTTGAACTGTTCCCCACAGGGGCCACTGGCCATTCCCCCAAGGCACGGGCAGTTCCAGTTAATGTCTCCATTTGGCAGGATCAATCCTAGAACGGGAAAATGGGCAAGGAAAATGTGAGACAGAATCTCGAAGGTTTCTGAAAAAGCAAAACCAAGTCCAGTCCTTGAAAGATACTTGGGAGGTACAGAACTGCTGCCTGGTAGGCCCTTGCCTACCTCTCAATTTGGATTGGGTTCAAATGCCTGTGCAAACACAGCGTCCCTTGGCTTGGCTGGAGAGAAGCCACCAATGCCAACTTTCTACCCTGATCTATATTTTCAGCCACCTCCCATGGCTCTGGCTGTGTGCTCCAAGAGCTAAATACTGGAAACCATTTAATCCAAAGAAGAAACCATCATTGGGTTGGTTAGCAAGAAGCTTTTTCAACGCCCCAACACTTTAAGGAGCTGAGGTATTGATCTCCTTTCGCTCTCTGCTCTGCTCCCATTCAAATGATCAGGACCAGACCACACTCTGCCTCCAAAAAAGGCACCTTGCCCCCTCAAGCCCCTCTGGCTCTGCAACTGCTCTCAGAAGCTCAGCTCAGTGTGAGGACTGGTAAAGAGGAGGCTGAGCCTTCTGCACTGACGGGAAGATATCCAAGACATGTTGTATAAGGAAAAAGCTAGTGGCACACCAGATGGTGTGGTTCTAGTCTTGTAACGGTGAGAAAACCTAGAGGGATGTTAACCATACTAACCCAACGGCTAAACAGCATGTGTGTTTCAGGGAGGAGTGCAACTACAGACTGACATTCAGTTGCAATATTCTATAGGCCCCCTTACTTTTGAATTTTACATTTTCTTGTCTTTGAACCTTATTCACATCTAAATAGTATTTCCTGGTTTTCTAAAATGCTTTCAAGATGATGACTTCATTTCCAGCTTTGTAACAGACAGGGAAATACGATTCATACAGAAGTTTCTCACATGAGTCTTTCATAGGACCGGGAGCACTCTGTAAGACTCTAAAATGCCCAGTGAAATTATACAATTTTTCACTCTAACCAAGTACCCAGCGGTGGCACTCTGAGTTAGTGTCCAAAGTCCTAGGCCTACGCTGAACCCCATCTCTTCATTCTAGCCCAGGAAACTTCAACGATCAAAAGATCTGCTACTGCAGTTCCTTACTTGTAAAATGGGCTAACAGTGGAGATGTCAATGGATACTGCACCCCGAGCAGGTAGTTCACCACTAGACCATCAATAGCTGCTGGGCACACTCTCAAGTACCACACTATCTGTGGTAAAACACATAATCCTTTTTGACAACCTTCTTCAATACGTACTACAAATCCCAGTTTGCACAGGAGATTTTGTGGTTCAGTGGGGTCCAAGTCAGGACTACAGCCAGGGCCCAAAGGATTCCCAGAGCCCAAGCTGTCTCCCCCCACATCTCACCACCTCTCCCTACACAGGCCAGCATGGTGCTGGAAACCTACAGATACACCTCAGAGATATTGTGGGTTGGGTTCCAGACACCACAATAAAGCTAGTATCGCATAAAGCACATCAAATTACTTTCTTGTTTCCCGGTGCATATGAAAGCTATGTTTGCACCACAGTGAATTCAGTGAATAGCATTATGTATAAAAACAACATGCATATATTAATTGAAAATACTTTATTGCTAAATAATGCTAACCATCATCTGAGCTTTCAGTGAGTTATACATTTTTGCTGGCAGAAGGTCTTGCCTTGATGCTGATGGCTGCTGACTGATGAAGGTTGTGGTTGCAGCAATTTCTTAAAATAAGACAACAATGAAATTGCTGCATCAATGGACTCTTCCTTTCACAAATAATTTCTCTGTAGCATGTGATGCTGTTTGATAGCATTTTACCCCGAGCAGAACTTCTTTCAAATTGAAATCAATCCTCTCAAACCATGCCACTGCTTTATGTCATATTCTTTAGTTGTCATTTCAACAATCTTCACAGCATCTCCACCAGATGTAGATTCCATCTCAAGAAACCACGTTCTTTGCTCATCAATCAGAAGCGACTTCTCACCTGATAAAGTTTTTTTAACTGAAATATAATTAACATACAGCGCTATATTAGTTTCAGGTGTATAATATATAATTCTATACCCTTCTCAGTGCTCATCAAGGTAAGTGTGCTCTTAATCACTCTCACCCGTTTCACTCCTCCCCCGGCAACCATCAGTTAAAGCTTGATCAGGAGATCGAGGCAGTTCAGTCACGTCTTCAGGCTCCACTTCTAATCCTAGTTCTCTTGCTACTTCCACCACATCTGCAGTTACTTGCTCCCCTCAAGTCTGGAACTCCTTAAAGTCCTCCACAAGGCTTGGAATCTGCTTCTTCCAAATTCCTGTTCATGGTGATATTTTGACCTCTTCCCATGAATCACAAATGTTTTTTTTTAAAGATTTTATTTATTTATTTGAGAGAGAGAATGAGAGAGAGAGAGAGAGAGAGAGCACATGAGAGGGGGGAGGGGCAGAGGGAGAAGCAGACTCCCTGCTGAGCAGGGAGCCCGATGCGGGACTCGATCCAGGGACTCCAGGATCATGACCTGAGCCGAAGGCAGTCGCTTAACCAACTAAGCCACCCAGGCGCCCCGAATCACAAATGTTCTTAATGACATCTAGAATGGTAAATCCTTTCCAGAAGGTTTTCAATTGACTGTGCCCAGATCCACCAGAGGAATCACTATCCATGACAGCTATATAGCTTTATGAAATGTATTTCTTAAACAGCAAGACTTGAAATCAAAGTGACTCCTTGATCCATGGAATGCAGAATGATGTTGTGTTAGCAGGCATGAAAACAATCTTGTACATCTCCACCAATGTTCTTGGATGACCAGGTGCACTGTCACAGAGCAGTAATAATTTGAAAGGAATCTTTCTTTTCTGAGCAGTAGGTCTCAACAGTGGGCTTAAAATATTCAGTAAACCACACTGTAAATAGATGTGCTGTCATCCAGGCCCATCCTCAGGGCCCTAAGATTTTTGGAATGGTAAGTGAGCACTGGCTTCAACTTCAAGTCACCAGCTGCATTAGCCTCTAATAAGAAAGTCAGTTTGTCCTTTGAAGCTTCAAAAGAAGGCATTGATTTCTATCTCTGAAAGTCCTAGATGGCATCTTCTTCCACTAGAAGGCTGTTTCATCTGCACTGAAAATCTGTTGTTTAGTGTAACCACCTTCATTAACGATCTCAGCGCGATCTCCTGGGTAACGTGCTGCAGCTTCTACATCAACACTTGCTGCTTCCCTTTGCTCTTTTATGTTATGGAGACGGCTTCTTTCCTCCACCTCAAGAACCACCTCTGCTAGCTTCACACTTCTCTTCTGCAGCTTGCTCACCTCTCTCCGCCTTCTCAGAATTACGGAGAGTTAGGGCCTTGCTCCCCATTAGGCTCTGGCTAAGGGAATGTTGTGGCTGGTGTTCTCTTCTCTCCAGACCACTACAGCCTTCTCCATATCAGCATTCAGGTTGTTACACTTTCTTACCATTTGTGTGTTCACTGGAGTAGCACTTTTCATTTCCTTCAAGAACTTTTCCTTTGCGTTCACAACTTGGCTAACTGTTCGGTGCAAGAGGCCTAGCTTTCAGCCCATCTTGGCTTTTGACAGGCCTTCCTCACTAAGCTCGATGACTTCTTAACTTTTGATGTGGCATGAGAGGCTGCAAACTTTCCCTTTCACTTGAACACTTAGAGGCCACTGTCGGGTTACTAACTGGCCTAATCTCAGTATTGTCGTGTCAGGGAATGGGGAGACCCAAGGAGAGGGAGAGAGACAAGGAAGAGCCAGTCGGTGGAGCAGTCAGAACACACATTTATCGATTAAATTCCTCATCTTACATGGCTTATGGCACCCGAGAAACAGTTACAACAGTAACATCAAAGATCACCAATCACAGATCACCATAACATATACAATAACAAAAAAGTTTGACATACTGCAAGAATGACCAAAATGTGACAGAGAGACATGAAGTGAACAAATGCTGTTGAAAAAATGGCACCAACAGACTTGCTTCAAGCACGGTCGCCACAAACCTTCAATTTGTAAAAAGCGTGGTATCTGCAAAGTGCAATAAAACCAGGCCTGTATACAAATGCTGCCCTCAGAAGGCTCAAGACCAGGAAACCTGCACAGCCAATTTCCAAATGAAATAGTAGTACCAACTTTTTAAAATAACAGCCCAGGTCTGCAGGAAGTCTATGCTTCCTTATTTCTCAGGGGAAGGCATGCTAGAATGAGGTAGCTCCTCCCAGAGGGCGCTTTGGGAGCCAATTTGCATTTCAAGGACAAAATGTAAACACACACAGATGTCAACATTTTAAAATTAGGCTCAGACGCAGCAGGTTGGGAACAAACAATCAAAACCCTGCAGTTCTAGTCCCTGCCACTTTCTTGGCCAGTCCTCACCTCCTCCTGGACCCCCAGTTTTCCCCCAGACCGGTGATCTTTAAGGCCCTCCCCAGTCTTTTTGAGTGGATGAAAATTACTCCTGCCACCTTTCTAATGGCACTCTAAGCCGCAACAAATGCTATCTTAGCCACAGAGCTGGGGTGCTTGGATGCAGGCGGCTGGCATGAATTGGTGGCCTACTTAGTCTGCTGAGTGATTCTGCCATTGAGAGCTCAGAACCTGGGTCCCACAGCTCTCTGTTGTATATGCTTCTGGGTACAATCATTCACTATAAGGGGCTGCAAAGGCAAATACCTCTATGTCCAAGCAGATCTATTATAAATGACAGAAGCAGGTAGGACAGAAAACAAGAGGGATGATAAGGCCTGGCAGGAACTGAAGGCGAATGCACAGGCTCAGCAGAGACACATTCAATTTTAAAACGCCACAAGACAAACAAAATCCGGCCTGATTTGTTCTGTAGGCCCCACAAAATGTGCTTAACTAATATGGACCTCAAGAGAGGCAGAACACTGGCGACTTGTTTTTCTTCGCCAGAGTGCTGATTCAAGATTACTCCCATAGCTGCCTTTCTCGTAGAAGACCTGTGCCTCCCACCATTTCCAACGGAGTGCTCTCAACACGCAGCCTGGACTTGACTCTCACCCCCTGGAGCATTAAGACGTTCTCCCTGAGAACATACGCTTCAATTAGCATCTGAAAAATTCCAGTCGGGAGCCTACACTCCATGGGCTGCTGCTGCAAACTCTTTCGACCACATTCACCACCAGTCAGCACTGGAAGGGTTGCTAATCATCATCACGGGTGTCAGAAATGGCTTTAGATTGGTCAACTGAGTACTGTTTACGATACGGACTGTTTATAAATCCTGCACACACACACTGGTCAGTCTTACACACACCAGGGAAGTTCCAGTGAGCCCAGCAGTCTAGAGCCTTTGGAATGGCATCCAGGCCCAAAAGACCACTGACCATTAATAAGTTGTATGCAACAGTTCTGACTAGGTGAGCTGGATCCTGCCACTGGAAAATTGTCCCTCAATCTCGAGTGAGCTTTTTGTGCAGGATCCTTGCCCGCCTGCCATGCTGGAATCCATGGCCACCCCCCAACCCTGGCCTAAACCTTCATCATCGGGAAGCATCCAACCAACTCAGTCCGTGTAAAACTTAGACAGAAGACTTCAATTCAGGAGAAACTTAGGTTCTGGCCCAATAGCCAGGGGAGTGCATCAGCATGAGGGCTAGAAAGCACTGTCCTTGGAGACAGTCCATGGCTGGGAAGGACACCTGAAAACCCAACCTTGGCCAGGACAAAATGGGAAAACTATTATGGACATTTTCCCCAGGAAGGGTCCGTGCGTCCCTGGGAGGACCATGTCACTTACCGTGCTCCTCATACGGATCGTTGGGATCGTCAGCCACCAGCTCTGCATTGCTTGGAGTTTCATGGTCTTCTTTGGTCACAAATATGATTCGATCCTTCCCTAGTGTTTGGAGAATAGAGAAAGAAACATTTTACTCAAGAGCAGCCAAACAGCCCCAAACCCAAAGAAACCACAAAAAGCTAAAAAAAAATAAAAAAATAAAAAATAAAAATAAATTTAAAAAATTAAAAAAAAAAAGAAACCACAGAAAGCAAGTTTTAAGACTGTTCTATGCAAAACCCCAAAGCGAGGTGACCATCAAACTGCCCTTCCTGGGTTCTTTCACTGAGTCTGTGTGTGGTCTAGCAGCCACTTGTACTGAGTGCCTACAACTGGAACAAAAACTCCACCAAGGTCATGGGTAAGGAAGAAGATGCCGTAGGCACCCTCAAGGTAAGAGACAAAATGCCTGATCCAATGAAATGCAGCTGCTTTAGCCCCAGATTTGCTGATAACAGAGTTGTGCAACAAATTCTTCCTTCTTCCCATCAAGAAAGGGGCAGTCTCATCTCAGAACTCCCATGGTGCTCGGACTGTCCCCATTATGTCCCATCAACCTATGAAGGCCTCATCAACCTGCCGCCGTCTCCCCTCCTCCTCAGGCCCAGCAGGGAGCTGCAAGCTGTCAGCCTTCAGACAACTCTAGTGGAATGAAGAAGACTCACTAGGGCCTCAGAGTGCCTGCCGCTGGGCACCCCGCTCCACTCCACTAGGGCTCCAGTGCATGTGCGCAGGGAAGGGGTGGAAGGGACAGGAAAAAGGCATGCAGGAAAAGACTTGCTTCTAGCCCTGTAAGGGTTTACCCACAGCATTCAGAATGCAGATGAAGTCTGAGGAGACTGAGAACTCTGACAAGAAGAGAGGGCAGTGATGTGGGTGCCTGGCCAGCAGCCCACCAAAGCCCACTCGGCTGATGTAGCCACCGAAGTGTGTCCGAGAAGATGCCCTGTGCAAAAATATCCCAGTCACCTGCCTGAAAGGCTGGGCACACAGGTGGTCTGAGAGTGCCCACAATCAAGACTCCCTCTGGCCTCTTGGCCCCAAATCGTGGCCAGAAAGAAGGGGTCATGGTGGTAGGGAACATTACGGAGGTTCCCCATGGCCCCCAAGGCCTGGGGAGATTTCCCGACACGTGGAATGACTGGGCGGGGCGGGAGGCGGATTTTTATGAAGTGCTGATGTTATCAACTTCTGTAACAATCTGCAGTTATGTTTTAGAACAATCACCCAACCTAAACATGATAGGCTGAGTGTTAGGGTCAGGACTGAGGCCCTGCAAGGACCAGCATCAGGAAGCCAGCTCTTCATGTGAACCTCGATCAGGCCAGAGCCCCTGGCCGTATGTGCCTGGCTGCCAGAGGGTCCTGAGCCTCCAGGCTGGTGGGAGCCAAATGCATGCTGTGTGAGGAGAAGCTCCTCATGGGAGGCTGCATAGGCACAGGAACGGGAATCAGTGTTGACTGAACTGGTATGAGTGTCATCCGAGGCTTTTTACACAATAGAAAACCAAGCCCAGAGAGAGTGGTTACTCAAAGTCAACAAGCTGGAAAGGGCAAGGCAGGCACCTCTGCTATCCGACACCCTCCCGGCTCTCTCCCCTACACCTTACAGCTGTCCACACATCTCACCTTCCTAGAACCTGTGGCCATCAGCTAACCACAGTCTGTCTGATATTCCTGTTGTGGTTGGGAGCACTTTGTCTTCAGCACCCCACACACTGCATGTCATCAGTTTCCCCTGCTGTTCCTGGAGGGCAGACTGAGGCCGGCCCCTCTCTGGGTCCCGCGTGTCAGCTAGCCCCTGCCATCCCATCACCACCCTGAGAGGAGCCAGCAGGAGCCCCATTCTACGGTGGTAAGCCTAGGGCTACGGGAAGTGGATGTACCTGAGCCCACACCAGGCTGGAATTTGAACCCAGCTCTGTGTGTTTCCAAAGGCCACGCTGTGGAGATCCTTTAGCCAGACCCACACTGCCCCACCCCCACCCCCAGGACACACAAGAATAAAAACAATAGCTAACACTGGGTACTTAGCATGACTCAGACACTGTCCTGAGAGCTTTGTGTGCTTGCAGCAGGAATAAATGTTTTGTACAATAAGCCCCAAGAAGCTGAGAATCAAGAGAATGTTTGCTAAGTGAATGAACAGGAGCTTTCTTCTAAGCTCCTGGGTAGCCACGCGGTGAAGGGCAAGGACAAATGCAACAAACCTACTGACTACCCATTCTCACCCAGGAGATGTGGGACAATGGGACCTCATCTGGAAGGGCATGGGAAGTGCCTTCTCCAGGTCGCATCCCCACTGGCCCTCGGGCAGGGCCTTCATCAGAGGCCTGCAGTGAGTCAGCTACAATGGGGGCAGAGGCTGGGCCTGCTGAAGTTTGGCTCTCTGGGAGCTGCTGGCATTTTCGCTGATTATCTCAGTTCTTTTCCCTTTACACTTAGGAAAGTTCCATCACAGGCTTGTTAAGAGAAACCAAAGAAAAAGGTTTGGGCCCACACCAAGCTGGAGTATTTACGGAAGAGGCTTGAGGAAAGTACAGGGGCTAAAAGCAGAGCAACACCTCCAGAGAAGACAGTTCAGGGGACAGAGGGAAGGCACCCTTCTCATGCCTCCACAGGGTCTCCCACATGGGGTAACGAACAGTAAGGACAGCCGACCCTTGGCATGCTCGCGGACTGGGCCTCCAGTCCACCCGTGGTTCGGCCGTCCTGTGACCAGCTCCTTCCTGCCTGTCAAACTAGCTCTCTCTCCGTGTGCTGAAATGCAGTCCTGTCCCTGACCGTGAACTCCACGGTTGGGTTCCTCAATTCCTCTGTCCGGCCAAGGCCACACAGCTGGTAAGTGTACAAGAAGCTAAGGCCCGTCTGCCTGCTATTCGCACCAAAGCACGATGCAGCCCCTCTGGGTCCTTGACTGAGGTTTGGTGTCCTTGTCGGCACCCACGTTCTGTCATTACACAAGCAAAAATAGCTTCATCTGGACCATCCTTCGGATCCAAGAGCCTGAGAGCAAAGTCCTGGATCTTGCTGCTCCTTGCCTCTTCTACCAGTCATTTTACTTGGTGGATGTTTACTTACACATTTTAAATTAGCTTGAAGTTTATCGATACCTTTAGTTGATTATGGTGACTTCACCTAAGTCTTAGAGGCTTCGCTGACAGAAATGAAGTGTGGGGCGAACAGTCCCGCTGAGCTGGCTGGCAGAGAAAGTAAGGATTCCAAGCCTCCCTGAGTGGCACTTTTCCTACCCTGGATAGGTGTCTTTGTCCATTCAGGCTGCTATAACAAAATACCACCACTGAGGTAGTTCAAAAACAACAGAAAGTTACTGCTCACAGTTCTGGAGGCTGCAAGTCTAAGATCAAGGCCCCAGTATGGTCACCTTCTGGTGAGGGCCCCTTCCTGGGTCACAGCAGCTGCCTTCTCGTTGTGTCCTCACAGGGTGGAAGGGGCTAGAGATCTCTCCGGGGCTTCTTTTATAAGGGCATTCATCCCAAACATGAAAGCTCCACCCTCATTCCCTAAGGACCTCCCAAAGGCCCCTTCTAATACTATCACCCTTGGAGGTTTGGATTTCAACCTATGAAACTGGGGGGACACATTCGTACCAGAAAACTGCAGGAAGAAGATCCCCTGGGTGATCTGACTGTGGTTTCTAAGCAGGGATGTATCTTTGCATCCCCAATCCTGGTTTCCAGATGGAGCTCCTTTTGTTTCATGGACAAATAACATTAAGGGCTAGAAACCATCTGTAGAAAGAACAGAAGCACAGCTCTAAGGCTGAGACGGAAGACCCGCTTCGGGAGGTCTGGCTCAGTGGCATCGGTATCACAGAGTTTTAGGCCTGGGGTTCAAATGTGAGCATAAGCACGGAACAGCTGTGATCTCAGGCACCTTCTCGTCCCCCGGCAGCTCAGCCTCTCTTCCTCCCATGGTCAGGGCAAGAATCATGAGACTTTGCTTAAACAAAAGAGGTGAAATGAGTTTCTGCTCTCACCTGAAATCCCACTCGAACGACAGTAATTTTTTTAAAAGGCATTAAATGACAAGGATAAAAGGGCCAAAAAAAGAGACAACGACAGGCTAGAGAGGTCAGGATAGTTTGGGAAGTGGGCAAGCTGAGAGCGAGTGCTTTCTGACTTAACACAAAGTTGAACCCAAAGTCACAAGGAGGGGAAGTCAGCTAGAAGAAAATCCATCCTCACCCTAGTACCCCGGTAAGGGCCAGGAATCAGGGGCCCCAGGGCCCACTCCGAAAGCAGGACTTAAGGGAAAAACTGAGAACAGGAAGTCTGATTAAACAGTTGGATACCAAGACACCCCCAATTCATCCTTTTTACTCTCTGTACAGCCATCCTTGATTCCTTTCTCTCAACCTCCATCATCAAATCTGGTTGGCTCTACCTTCACATACAGCCAGAAAGATCTGCACCCCTCACCCCCTCACCGCCAAGATCCCATCTCCCACTACTCGCTCCCTCCATTCCCACACCTCGTTGCCTTTGCTAGACACACTGGGGGCACACCTACCTCTAGGCCTGGGCCCAGGCTGTCCTCACTTCCGGGAGCACCCTCCAGATATCCCCACAGCCACCCTCTCCCTGCTTTCATACCTCCTGCTCAGATGCCGCCTTCTCCGACCATTCCCCATCTCCCTTGGCCTGCCTTTTCTCCAAAGCACTTTTCCTCACCTAACATATTATGTATTTGCTTACTCCCTGTTTCCCCCACTGAAGTATGAGCTCTTCTAGGGCAAGGATTTGTCTATTCCATTCATTGTAGTATCCCCAGAACATAGAACAGTGTCCAGAACATGGTGGGTAATCAATATTTGTTGAACAAATGAAAGGAGAAACCAAACTGAAGACCTCAGGAGAAAGCAGGAAGACAGAATGATTCTTACCATTAAGTAGATTACAAACAAAATAAAACAAAACAAAACAACCTTGGATAAGTGGTCTCATTTCCCCCAGAAAGAGGAATAGAACATGCACGGGATCTGTACATGTCAAAATCTTCAGCAGATCCAACCCAGATGGAGAGCCCATCTCTTCCCCAAAGCCATGAAGCAGATGATGTCACCTGTACTCACCAGCCCCTGCTCAGGGGCTGGTACACCACACGTGTTCAATAAATGTTTGTTGAGGAACTGGAGAAGGCAGACAGCAACAGAAAAGAGGGAAGTAAAGAAAGGATTAGTGTGGCACTAATACAGAAAGTGTGGGTGGTCTAAGGCCAGGGAGTGAGGCTGAGTCCACGCCGTGGAACACTTGGATATCAAAACTTTTAACCTGAAATCTGGGTGGTGGTGGGGGGGGAACCCCTGAAGTAAATTTGCTCAGGCAAGTGACTCACTCAGAACCCAGAATGAAGAGCCAGCCATGGGAAGAGCTGGGGCACAGAGGTACCAGGCAAAGGAACAACTAAGACACCAGTGTAGCTCAACAGTGACGGGGTAGTTAGAAGTCAGGCTGGAGCCAGATCATGCAGGGGCTTTCAATTCTCATCCCCAAACTAAGAGAGAGATCTTTGACCCAGGAAAAGATGAAGATCCATGTTTTGGGTGGCAGAATGGAAAATGCCTTTCCTTCCCAAAGAACCTGTGATTCCTAGATATCCTCACGGGCAAGGAGAGGCCCTTATTCATCTGGCACAGCCTCATTATACCGAAAAAGCTCAAAATTATTTGCTAAATGAAGTAAATCAGAAACCCAGAGAAAGAAAATTAAAAACAAGAGACCTACTAACAAAATAGTGAGGGCAGAGGACTTTTGTTCATGGCACAATTATTAATCAATAAAAAGAGTACCCAGGAGAGACATCAGTGAGTATTATGGCTTTATGACCCAGGAAAGGAGTGGTTCTATTAGGAGAATGAGGTACTGGGGGAAAGGCTTGATATTTTAGATTGAGATTGAGCTGTTCTTCTAATCGGATGTATGACCTTGGGTAGGTCATCCCCTTCTCTGGTCTTCGGATTCCCTGAATTAAACTGAGGGAATCAGACTGACTAGTCACCAAAGAATCTGAGTGAGCTCCAACTCTCTTTGTAGTTTTACATTCTCATGTGTCCACCATAATTGCCAGGCACAGAGAAGATGCCCGTGAGTATCTGCTGAATGAATGAAAACCATTTTACAAGAGTGGAAACTGGGGCCTGGAAGGGTTAGGTGACAGCTCAGGGACAAAAAGCTAGTTAGTGCCAGTGTGTGGGGAGGCCCTGGGACTCCAGCCAAGAGACTCCTGGGTTCCTCAGTAGAGGTGAGAACAGATGAAGCAGAGGAGATAGGCAGAGGAGATGGGCACTTTGTTGGAAAGGTCGGGGGAGGGGCGGTCCTAGCAGAGAGCTCCCTGGAATCCAGGGGGCACCAGACTGAAAGGTGCAGTTTCTGTGATCAGACTGATGAAGCTTGAACCCCAGCTCCAGGATACAAGTACTTGACCCAGTGGTCAAGTACTTGCCTTAGGCCAAGTCACCTCTGTGTTTTAACGTCCACTCTTCGGTAAAATGTGGGTAACAGAGCCTCACTTATAATTCTAAAAATCGCTGCGAGATCAATGAAAAAAGCCATATAAAGACTCTTGAACAGTGTCTGGTACGGTGGTAGGGGCTCAGTAAATGTCCACGTGGGTGGCACTTTTACCACTCCAGCACAGCCCCTAACCCGAGTGGCAACTTTTCAGGAGGGACAGTTGAAAGGTGCGTACAAATGGACACGGGTGGTGGGTGGTAAGAGCGATAGTAAAAACAATAAATTCCCAATTACGAGCCAAAGGAAGCGTGCTCAGCACTTCCCGTGCCCCCTTGGCCTAGTTTATGAAATCTCCCACGTGCTGGTCCTTCTGAGGTCCGGGTTCGAGTCTCACAGTGACCTTGGACCAGCCTCGTTCCTCCCAGTCTCGGTTTTCTCATCCGCAAAACGGAGGTGGCGACCCCACCGCTCAGCCCTCCCAAGGATCCCGAAGAGGGTACCCCGGGCCGCGCCTCGAGTCTCCCGCGCCTGCAGTGGGGTCGCGGGGCGCCGGGGCCTGCGTGGCCGCGGGGGTGGCAAAATCGCTTGGCCCCTGCAGGCCCTCGTAGGCCGGTCTCCATGGCAGCCCGCCCTGCCTACCTTCCTGCCGGCAGTAGGCCATGGCTGCAGCCCCGGCGCTCAGACCTTGCAGCGATAGGGGTGGCGGCGGCACAGGCAGCGGCGGGCTCACGCTGTGACCTCTTCTCAGGCAGGGCTGGCGGCTCCGAGGCCCACGCGGACCCGCCCCCTCTAGGCCTGCCCGCCGCGCGCCTGCTTCTGCGCCCTCCCAACCCTACCCCGGCCCCCGTCAGCCGGCAACTACATTTCCCAGGAAGCCGCGCGCTGGTCGGTGACTCTTCAAGGCAGTGGAACTACATATCCCGGAATGACTTGCAGTGCGCAGGCGCATCAATGAGGTACGGTGCGTGTTGCAACTTAGGGGCTAACGCGCCTGATCCCAGACTACATTTTCCAGGAGGTCCTGCGGCGCGCATGAGCAGAAAAGCTGTGGCTCACGGGGCAGCAACTTTTGCGCGTCCTCCCTGATTCTAGGATTCACGCGGATTTTCGCAGCTTCTCGTCGGGCGAGAGACCGCTGGGCTCTGCACTCAGACCGTTAACCGCTTCCGTAGCTGAGCAGAGCGACGGTGAGCGCCCAGCCGGGTCCCACCATGGCCACGAACGTGAGTGTCTCCTGGTCGGCCGGACCCCACCCATACTTCCCCCTCTCCCCGAAGGGGCCTCCTGGGTCCATCTTGCCTGCCGGCCCTTCGTCTGTGCGGCCAGCCCCATCTCCCTCTGCATGCCCTTGTTCCGGCTTTCCGGCAGCTAGCCCGTCCGTTCACCTCTCTTGGTCTGTCGGGACCTCCTCGTCGGGCCGCACGTTTGCGGGGAGGGAAACTCAGGAGCTGTTGTTCCCGGCATTGGGATCTCCTTGTGCTAGGCGCCTTCTCGCAGCCCCTCCTTTCATTCTCAGTTCCCGCCTGGGCCCTTGGGCTTCTCATTTGCGGGCTGTGAGAGCTGGACGCGACCTCCGGGGGAGCCAGTCCGCGGGAAGAGTGGGGAAGCCGATACCGCTCAGGTGGAGCTGTCCATCAAGTGACAGACTGGACCGTGCGGGCGGGCAGGGAGCTCCACGCCCTAGGGAAGCATGTAAACCGAGGCTGTGATGCTGCAAAGGGGTGCGGGCGAGGTTGGGAGCGGAGGAGTTAGGATGATTGTGAGAGGGAGCGTTTCCCCACTGCCTGGCCCCTTGTCCTCCTAGGTGTGTTTGGTTAGAGAGGCCATGGCTGAAGGTGGTTCCCTTCAAAAGCCTTCTGGCTGTTTCTCCGTGCAGCCAGCCTGTCTCAGGAATCTTTCCATTTAAGATTTAAGCCCAACATTCATTCAACAAACCGAACAGCACCTCCCACCAGGGTGCTGGGTGTGGGAGAGTCTGGTGACTCACCACTCCCCTCCTCTGTGAAAGTGCTTCTGGAGCCAGCCCTGGTGCCCTGCCAGCCCCAGGACACTCCCTCCCTCCTGCTTTGCTGGAGTGTCCTAGCCACTCTCCCCTGGACTGTTACACCCTCCTTCCAGCCCCTCCTCTGTCCCCAGGAGCCCTCTCTGCCCCCCACACCCTTGGAGAGGAGGATTTGTATCACTGACAGCCCTAGTGTGCTCTGCCTCAATTGGAGTTGTCTGGGAGACCTAGAAACTGTGAATGCTGCACCTAGAAAAGCCTCAGAGATGGTCCGAGACCCAGGGTCTGCCAGGGGAGAGGACAGTCAGGAGACCAGCGTGCCCCCAGAGGTAGACTCCTGTCTGCCCCCATACCATGTTTTACAGATGGAGAATTTCCCCAGTAGGTGAAGGCGCTTGCCCAGCTTGGCCAGCTACTTCATGGGAAGATGCTGAAGATAGCAGGCTTTGGAGTCAGGCAGACCTGGGGGCAAATCCAGTTTCTTCCTCTTAGAAGCTGTGTGGCCTAACACTCTGGGTTTGTTTTTCTTTGTGGGACCTGTTAGTGTGAAGTTTAAGGGAGTCAGCCTGTGCTTAGCACAGTGCCTGGTGCATAGAGGGTGCTTAATACATGAAAAAAAATCTATGTTCACAGTCTGACACAGATGGCCCTGGTGGGAAGAGACTGTCTTGGGTATATTGGCACCTGACCTTTGCCAAGGAATGTGTATGAATGTGGGTATTTTCTGCAGCCAAACCTTTGTTGAGTCATCCAGGAGCTGGGTGCATGTTTACAGGAGCCACCAGGCCCGGTGAGGAAGAAGGATCTGAAGATGGTGGGGTGGAGCAGGGAGGTGACAAAATTTCTTAATTGGTATAACAGCAAAACTGCCCTGTGACAGAGGTACTGTGAACCATCTCCATATTATATGTGAGTAAACTGGATCAGAGAGGTAGAGCAACTAACGCAGGGTTACACAGCAAGTAATTTTCAGGGCCTGTGTATCAACCTCCATACCATCACTCGTTGCTCTTTGCTCCTTGGCCTAGAGTGCTTACTGAGGACACCTGTATGTATTCAACACATATCAAGGAGCCAACATCAAGATAAGAGGCTCAAAGATGGCCTTGAAGGGGAAGAAGAGAGGCACTGGAGGGTCTCCCTCAGGCTAGGGAAATAGTCCGGTAGTGAGAGATGGGTGGAGGAAATCACCATCATCCTCCATTCCAAGACCCTCCAATGGTTACTAGGATTTTGTTTTGGAATGTGGGCCGAGTGTGTCCTGTCACTACCCAGCCTACCCCTCCCGTAGACTGAGATACACCCTCCCGTGCCTTTCTTTCTTTGACGTTGGCTCCTAGATGTATGCTGAGGGGAGGCCCAGAAGGAAGTTACGCTTTCTGGCTACCAAGTTTGGGGCTGCGCTGCTAATAGCAGGACGGGCTCCTTTTCCTGCCAGTCTCTGCAGCTGGCTCCCAGTGTTCAGCTCTCCTTACAGCCCAAGAAGTGAGGAATGAGGCTTGGAGCAAAGTGGTAGGAGAGTGGCCTCTGTTCTGTCCAGATATGAAACTTAATTCTCCCTCTTAGAGGCAGAGTGATCTGGGCTGATGACTTAACTGATGAGCCTCGGTTTTCTCATCTGTGTAATGGGATAGTGATAGTTTGCCTGTGATAGACTGGAATGTTGCCGCTGTCATCATTTTGATGGTTGGTGGTCACCTACCTGCCGGCAGTGAACTGCTCTACTAATGTTTCCCAATGGTATGGAAAGTTAAGACCATTTCTGAATCTAGTGGACATCTGGACTCTGGCAGGCCTGGGCTGGGGACATTGTGGGACAGTCAGAGAATATATGGCATCAGCCTTATTCAGGCAGAGACTAACCTGAATCTCTCCTCTCGCCCCCTGTGCCAGGGCCTTGGCTCACTCTGAGTGCGCATCTCAGAGCCACTTTACACCTTTGTGACTTTTGTCAGCTTACCCCCAGCCATGGCACCAGTCTTGGTGTCAGTTGCAAAGAAAGCTGTTAACATTCCCACCCTCAGCGCCTGTACATCACGTCCTATGTCCTAGGCACTGAACTGTCTGATAATTAAGTCCTTTGGTTCTCACCAGAACCCTGTGTACTGGATTTTTATCCCCATTTTACTGATGAGGAAATGGAGGGCATAAAGGGGTTAATTGCTCACCCAAGGTCCCATAGCTTGAATTGAAACCCACTCCTTCTGGCTCTGGAATTCTGCCCTTAACGATGATACTCACAGTCAGCAGTGGACACACTTCAAACCATGCTTCTGTTATTGGTTGGATAAAACTTGACCCACTGACGCTGGAGCTTGAGGCCTCTCATGAACCTGCGTGGATGTGTCTAGCTGCCCTCATTTCCCTCCACCCAGGCCTCCCCAAACCCAGCCAGAGCAGATAGGCAGCTCTGCTCCTGGAAGCACTTCCCTCACCATTGCTCAGACAGTTCCCCCAGCTAAGGATGCCCTTACTCCAGAGTCTGCCTCTGAGATCCCAATCAAATGCCATCTCTGGGAGCCTGCTGTGATCCCCCAGCCGGAAGGGGTCCCTCGTTTGGCACAGGATCTGCTCCTCACCAAGCACTCAGCATGGCTTAGTACTGTTTGTGCCTGCAACTTGATGGCCCTGCTGCCTGTTGTCTCCTTGCCTCACCCCTACAAGAAGACCCTGCATGGCCCTTGGGAAGCTGAGCCACCATTTGGCGAATTGAATTAATAATACATGTCTAATAACCTCTTTGTAAAACAGTTTGGCAGTTTCTTAAAAACACACATCGTCCCTGTGATCCAGCAATTTCACTCCTACGTTAGTATTCATTACCCAATACCCAAGAGAAATGAAAGCACAGGTCTTCATAAGGACTTGTACAGGAATGTTCATAGAAGCATTGTTTGTAAAAGCTAAAAACTGGAAACAACCAAAATACCCACGCGCTGGTGACTGAGTCAACAAACGTGGTATATTCCTAGATGGAGTACTATTCGGCCATGTAAGGGAATGAGCTACCCCTATACACCACAGTGTAGAGGACCCTCCTCAGAATCTGGAGAAAAAAGAGCTAGTGCTGTATGATGGCCCCATTTATATTGGGTTCTACAAGAGGCAAGACTAATCTATAATGATACAAATTCAAATAGTTGTTACCACTAGGGGCTGGGGAGCAGGGAATATTGGCAGGAAAGAGGCACAAGGTAACCTTCTGTGATAATAGAAACATTCCGTATCTTGATCTGGATGTCAGTCAAATGGGGTAAGCATCTGTCAAAGCCTATCACACAGTATGCTTAATATCTGTGCATTTTACTGTATATAATTGAAACTCAATGAGAACAGTATACACAAATAGCAAAATTCAGTTTACTTTTTAAAAAACTAAGTTTCATTTTGATTTTTTAAAATATTTTTTTCCTCAGTATTCCAGTACGACTAACAGGAGAGAACATGTCAAAACGACGACCAACCCCCAGCCAGGCTTCTTGGAGCGGCTCAGCGAGACCTCGGGTGGGATGTTTGTGGGGCTCATGACCTTCCTGCTCTCCTTCTACTTAATTTTCGCCAATGAGGTAAAATGTTTGGCATCCTTTTGTGCAGAGTGTGGATCCCTGCAGTATTAGAAAGCAAAGACTATGAATCCAGAGGCTAGATGTGGTAACAGGACCTAGATTTTACAACAGGTGGGGTGGAGGGGGGAGGGAGGGTAATGGTGCTGAATTAATCAGAATTCTTTCTCTGTGACCCATCTCATAACTGACCTAAGTAGGAAGATGAATGAATTGGTTCACATGCCTGAAATCCTGGGGTAGCAACAGCTTCAGGCATGGCTGGATCCAGGTGTTCATATTGGGTCACTGGGAATCTCCATTTTTCCATCTGTTGCCTCTTTTTCTCTCTTACGGATTTTTCTTTGACAGGCTTTTCCTTTTGTGGTGGTAAAGGTGGCCCAGCAACTCCAGGGTCACATCCAACAACTTAGCAGCCTGATCTCTTCCAAAATCAATTTAGCAACAGTTGCAGAGAGGTATCTCAGTGTCCTGGCTTGTCTCAGTCCTCTCTCTGAACAAATCCCTGTGGCAGTGGGCCCATGTTCTGATTGGCTAGGCCTGGGTCACATGTTTTGGGCAGCAGTACAGAGGGCCCATATAAACTACAAGGACTGAGGGGGGGAGGGGAGAAGGCAGAGAAAGATGGGGGAAGGGGCACACAACAGACAAGCACCAGCTGTTCCCAGCGTGGAGTAGTGCTGAGAATTAGGAGGGTGGGGTGTGCAGCAGGAAGAGGGCTGCCTGGGAAAGCAGGAGTCCTTGGCTCCAGTTCTAACTGTGCCACTTGCTGGTCCTTGGTTTTCCAACTGTAAAATGGGGATATGAGTCTCCATGCTTCCCGTAATGCACTGCAGTAAGCACAGCTGTGTTGAACCACACCTGAGTTGAAATCCTCACTCCCTTTTGCTCACAGGGCCACGCATTGAAGACAGCAACCTCCCTGGCCGAGGGGCTCTCGCTTGTCGTGTCCCCCGACAGCATCCACAGCGTGGCCCCGGAGAACGAGGGGCGGCTGGTGCACATCATTGGGGCCCTGCGGACGTCCAAGGTAGGTTTGGGGATCCTCAGGGCACATTGCTCAGGGCACCAGATGCTCAGGGCAAATTGCTGGATGTTGTCTGGTTGAGGATTTTGAGCACATGGGCTCTGGAGATGGACACACGGGTGTGACTCCCAGCTGCACCACTCAACAGCTATGTGAACCAGTCACTCCCAAGTCTCAGCATCTTCATCTGTAAAATGCAGAGAGTACCTGTAACAACCTGGGGGCTGGGGGGGGGAGGCTTTTAAGAGTTAGTGGGATTAGATAGCTAACCTTTTGGCATGGTGCTTGGCACACGGCCAGAGCCTTACAAGGAGGTGCTTTAACAATTATGCTTTGCATGTGTGGCTAGTGCAGGGCTGAAAGGTACTCTGGTTATCAGACCTCTCCTGTTTGAACCCTAAATACACTGTTGTTGGCACCATGCCATTGGGCCGTGCCACCCAAGCTGGGACCGTGAGACTCCTGGTCCCCAGGCAGTGGGTGTGAAGGACTTAGGCCAGGCAGCTTCACCTGACTCCCCCGCCTGAAGCAGCCGTGGTGGTTTCCATCCTGTCCCTGGCCTCTGTACATGTCTCTTGTCCAGTCCCACTTCCTCTGGCATCCTGGGCTCGTGTGAGTCTTGGCCTGTATTCTGTTTTTTTGACTTGTGTGATTCTTTTTGAAGCTGTTGTCCGATCCAAACTATGGGGTCCACCTCCCAGCTGTGAAGCTGCGGCGGCACGTGGAGATGTACCAGTGGGTGGAAACCGAGGCGTCCAGGTGAGGTGCTGGCGTGTGAAGCCTCAGGCAGGGGTAACGGAGATACAGATGTGAGGATACGATGCAGGTGCCTTTTGATTTTGACACTTCTGAAATTTAAAGTATTAAATCTTCCTGTCCGAGAAGTGTCGGATTATCCTGAAATTCCCCATCAGGGATCTTTTGTTTGGCGGTGGCAGCAATCTAATGAGAGTGGTTCCAAGAAGGAGGGAGGATGAATCAGCCCCCTTGTGGAGGACACCGTCCGGGCACGCCCAGATCCAGGCCGCAAACAGTGCTTTCCTATGTGGGGGCTCTGTGTTTTTGCCCAGGCCAGAGCAGACGTGGCCCTGGCTTATGTCCTGTCCACTCTAGCACAAGTCTGAGGACAGGTGTCCTTAGGCAGGCAGGGGTCACTTGGAGCTGAGCGGCATGGACTGTGAGTGAGAGGTGGGGAGGTGGCTGGGGAGCCTGGGCAGCTGGCACGGGGCCCTCCGGTGGGTCTGTCCTGGTGCAGACGGTGCAGCCAGGTCTCTGAGCCCAGAGGTCAGGGCTGCAGCCCTTGGTGTGGGCCGAGTGGAGGCACATTTCAGCTCAGAATAAAAAAGCTCTTTTCTCCAGTGTGGGCCTTTGAGGGATGGAGCTGGCTGTGTGGCGGGGAGTAAGCACCCTGTCTCCTGGCTGCTGCAGACAAGGCGGCTCCATCTGGGGATTTTGACCTGGTCGCCCCCAGTTGCTTCCAGCTGCAGATGCTTAGAGATGCGAATGCCTCCAGGGTGAGTGGCTAACTCTGGGGCTGCCTGTGCTTTCCCCGCAGGGAGTACACTGAAGATGGGCAGGTGAAGACAGAGACAAGGTACTCCTACAGTGAGTACCGGGCCCCCCCATCCCCGCACACATGTGGTCTCTGCCCTCAGCGGAGGCTGACGGCATTGGGGAAGGCGTGGAACAAGACGTAGGGAACCCTGGGTGCTAGGCCTCAAGAGTCCTGCTCTTCATCCCTCCAGCGAGGCTCCAGGAGCCGCCCCTTTGGCCCTGGAGTGGCCATGGGCTTGGATGACAGGACACAGAGCCAGTGGGCCTCAGACACATGGCCACTCTTAACCATGGTCTCTGAGTTGTTCCCTCTCCCTGTGACAGACACCGAATGGAGGTCAGAAATTGTCAACAGCAGAAACTTCGACCGAGAGATTGGCCACAAGAATCCCAGGTGAGAGCTGGGTGCCCAGGCCTGAGCATAGTCTTGGCTGCCACTGGAAGGTCCCCAGCCTCAGCTTCCTCATCTGAGTGATGGGATTGAGTTCCTTCTGTCTCCTGAGCTCATGGAAGTCTGGGATGTGGCTCTGCGGCCAGCTCCTGCATGGGGCCCCAGGAACATGGAAGCAAGACCCAACTTCCTGAGCCCACACAGGCTCCCCTCAAACAAGTCATGAATGTAAGGCCTGGACTGAGTGCCTGAAGGGACTTGCACGTCCAGTGCTAGGGAGGCATTTTGTTAACAGCCGCGGGGGTGGGAAGACAATCAAGAAGGGCTTTCAGGAGGCAGTGGAATTTGACGTGGGCCTTTGTAGGCTTTTGGCAGAGGGCGGTTAGCTCAGAGACACGGAGGTGGTGAGATGGACTTAGCGTGGAGCGGGGCTGGAGCTGTGGGCAGGGCGGCTGTGCCCGGGGCGGGGGGAGGGGCTGGGGCAGGGTGGCTACGGAGCTCCCTGGGGCTGGGAAGGGTCAGGGAGGGTGTGAAGTCCATAGAAGGTCCATCTGATAACGGGTGGCTGGGGAGGGACAGGCCGGTAGGGGTCTAGGCAAGGAGGTACGAAGCTCTGGGGGAGAGGAGATGGGAGGAGGGTGCTCCACTCAGGTGAGGGGGACAGGAACGCCCTGGGGGGTAGGCCTGGTGAAGACAAGATGTCCACAGTGCCTGGGCTGGTCTGGATTTGCGGGAGCCCCCTGGGTGGGAACCCTGCCAGGCATAACCCAGAGAGACCCTGGCCAGCGCCCTGCTCTGCCAATAGCTCCTTCTCTCCCACAGCGCGATGGCAGTGGAGTCGTTCACAGCAACGGCCCCCTTTGTCCAGATTGGCAGATTCTTCCTCTCGGCAGGTAAGTCTCTGGCCCTTCACATGATCCAGCAGTACCCAGAGGCCCTGTGCTTCCACTTGGCCACCTCCCAGGAGCTCGGGGTGTGGGATGAGCCTGCACTTTCCCAGCATCGAACTTTGGGCTGGGGGCCAGAGGGAAGGCGGGTCCCCAGGAGGTGGGGGCCTTGTGTAGAACAGCCCCACCCCGGCCAGGCTCCTCTGAAACACGGGCTCTTCCTGAGGAGAACTGCCAGGCCCTGCTGCCCGATCTGACCAGACGGAGCAGAGAGCCCTCAAGCAGCCCCAGAGCCAGTGGTAGAGACAAGGCTGCCCCCCAAGGGCTCCGCCTCTGAGCCCCACCCAGCATCTAGCAGTTCATTGCAAGCGACCCCCCCCCGCCCACCACCACCTAAGTGACTCCAAAGAGAGGCTCTCCAGGGACAAGACAGCACCGGGGGTGGTGGGAGAGAAAACACATAGGCCCCAAGTAGCCAGGGTGAGGGAGGAGCGGTGGAGGCCCAGTGCTCCGCCAGGATGCTCCAGCGCCTGGCTTGTCTGCCGCCTGCCCTGTCGCTCAGCTGGGGACTGCTGTGCTGGGCAGCCCCGGCCTCAAGTGCACTGCACACAGCTGGGGAGAGCCAGGCACGGACGGGTGACTGCATCCGAGGCAGAACAGGTGTGGGGCTCAGGCTGTTCCCAGAGCTGCCGTGGCTCCCGCTGGCCGGGGCGGCGGGCAGGGATGCTTCCTGGAGGAGGCGGAAACTAAAGGGGGCCGGCAATATGGAAGGAGGGATTGGAGAAGGGCACTCATGGTGGGAAGGAGGTCAGGCTGAGGGGTGTGCAGATGGGGGGTGATGTTCGTTTGCACACTACTGTTGTAACCACTGCACCCTCCTCAGGCCTCATTGACAAAATTGACAACTTCAAACCGCTGAGCCTGTCCAAGCTGGAGGACCCGCATGTGGACATCATTCGCCGGGGAGACTACTTCTACCATAGCGAAAACCCCAAGTATCCAGAGGTACGCAGGGGCGTGAGCTGTTCGCGTAGCGGAGATCAGGGCCCTGGGAGTGCTGCCCCTCGGACAACACACAGGTGGCACATTCCTGCTTGGGACGTGGATTTGGTTCAGTTGAATCCGCTTGGCCGAATGAGATTGGAGGGGAGAGGCCTCGAGGTGATGGGAGCAGCTGGGCAACAGCGTGGAGGCGGGAAGAGCGTGTGAGCTTTGGGGTTCGACGGTGCCAGGGACACAGGCCCAGGCTGGCTGCTCCCGGCCTCACTCAGCCTGCTTTTCTTCCCAGGTCGGAGACCTGCGCGTGTCCTTTTCCTATGCGGGGCTGAGCGGCGATGACCCTGACCTGGGTCCAGCTCACGTGGTAACCGGCTTTCCGGGGGCAGAGCCAGGCAGGGCCTCCTACCCTTCCCCTGTGTGCGGTGTCCTGAGCACTCAGAGCCCTTCCTCTAGGCCACATGCACATGCGCTTCCCTCTACACTCGGCCGTGCCTCTGAGCGGCTTTGGAGCCCTGTGTGCCCCGCAGCTGTCCGTGGGCATCTGGGGGCCCCAGGTTACGGGGCTGTTCCCCTGCGGCTTTACAGGGACCTCCTAATGATGCGGTGAGAGTGCTGCCAATCGTAGGCAGCTTTTCTTCCCCCAGCCCTAGTTTTGGCTCAGGTGCCTGACCCTGTCACCTGCAGTCCCAGCCCTAGCCCCAGGCTGCTGCGCCGGGTACTCCCCTGAGCTTGGAACGAAGCGGCCCTGCCAAGCTCAGGGCCAGCAGGATCTCCTCACTCACGCCTGCAGCGGGCACACAGCGCAAGGGGTGGTGGGCTGGGCCGGCTGATCCCCTCGGCTCTGACGCTGAGGTCTCTGACCAGGTCACTGTGATCGCCCGGCAGCGGGGTGACCAGCTACTCCCCTACTCCACCACGTCTGGGGACACCTTGCTTCTCCTACACCATGGGGACTTCTCAGCAGAGGTGAGTCGCTGTCGCCCATCTGTGTGAGTGAGGGGCAGGAGTCTCCCCCTCCCTGTCCTTGCCCGGGGTTATTCGATAAGCGCCCGCCCTAGAGGGCACAGCCGGTGCGCAGGCGGGGAGAGGAAACGGAGGGCGTGAGGGTCTGCAGCGGGCTGCGCAGCCCGACGGGTGGAAGAGAGGGCCCCGCAGACTCCTCCTTCTCGGGCTTCCGTCTCCTGCGGGCAGTTGCGGGGGGCGGGGGCCGCTCGTCAGGAGAACCAAAGAGTGAGGACCCCCTTGTGCTGAGGGTTGTGAACCGGGGGCGGGTGCCCTGAAAAGCAGACGGGGGTATGGGAGATTGACTCTGACAGTGGTCAGGGCAGGCCTCCCTGAGTGACAGTTGGGCTGTGTCACAAGTGAAGAGAAAGGGGCCAGAGCCGGCAGCATGGGGGCGGCCAGGCAGTCACTGAGGCAGGAACAGGAGCACCAGGATTACTCCTGAGGATGCCGCCCGGACAGGAGGCGGGCCGGGGCCCCCGTGAGGGGTGGGGGTTAGATCCAGAGTCCTGGCACTGGAGTGAGGGCCGGCACCCTGTCCCCATCTGTAAACTGGGGACGGTCATGCCTCACCTGAGTCCCATTCTTGTGCTGATTACGGTCAGTTCAGTTGCACGCCCTAAGACTTAGCCTCTCTTCTCTAGGCAGAAACCCTTCTCTTTTTTATTTTTTTAAAGATTTCTATTTATTTATTTGAGAGAGAGGGAGAGTAAGAAGAGAGAGAGAGGGAGAGAGCACGCGAGTGCACGCACACCAGCAGGAGGAGAGGCAGAGGGAGAGGCAGACACCCTGCTGAGCAGAGAGCCCGATGCGGGACTCGATCCCAGGACCCTGGGATCATGACCCGAGCCGAAGGCAGACGCTTAACCGACTGAGCTACTCAGCCACCCCAGAAACCTTTCTCTTTAATGGAAAAATCGTTTTGTGTTGTGGATGAACAGTGTGTCACCGGTGGGAAATTTTGTTCTTGCCTGGAGCAGGACTGCAGGACTTTTCAATCCATAAGGCGTTGAGATGGAAAGGTGGTGGGGAGGGGACAGGACGTGGCTGTGGCCCTATGACCCTGTTATTAGGCCCTCTGCTGCCATCCTTCTCACTTCAGCCCCCAGCCCCAGGTGGTGATGGGCCCCGCCTTCTCCTTTATCCAGGACCAGGGTGTGACAGGCCGCCGCGCACGGGCCCAGTTACCAGCTCAGGGAGGGGCTCCCACCTCCCACTTGGACAGGCATGAGTCACCCTTTCCATCGGCAGCTCTCAGCGAGTTTCTAAAATTAGGAGGCCCTGCCCAAGCCTCCTTTCTCTCCGGCAGCTCCGGCCCCACCCCACACTTCAGCCTCCTGCAGGTGGAGGTCTGGGTCTCCCAGCTGTTTCCCCAGAGAGGAGTGGCCTCCAAGCTTCCCAGGAGGGAAGGCTCAGACCCGGCTGACCACTGTGGGCCTCCGGCACAGTGTCTGGGGTCTCTGCCAAGCAGGGAGAGAAGGTCCTGAGCTGAAGAGGTAGCGAGGGCCCTGAGGAGGAACACGAACCCTGCAAGTCAGCACACCCAGATTCTAGTCCCAGAGGCAGGAGGGCTCAACGTGGACAAGTGTGGACACTGGAGACAGCCCCAGCTCAAGCCACACTCTGCCTTGCATGGGCTATAGGACCTAAAGCCAGTTGTTTATCCTCTTGGAGGATAAGACTTATGATCCCTACCTTATTTGGTTGTTGTAAAGATTATGCATCCACTTATTCCGAGCCTCAGTTTCCTTATCTGTACACTGGAGATGTGTGTCTACCTTGTGAAGTTAGTTTGAGGACTAAGTAAAGCAATACTGGAAAGCACTGAGGACAGCAGCTAATAGATGGTAGGCAGTAAGTGTTAGTTGCTGTTACTGTTACTGTCCTAGATAATGACGGGGGGCTCTCTAAGGAAATGGCATTCACGCTGACACCAGAACAATGTGTAGGAGCTGGCCAGGCATGACTGGGGGCAAACCTGCTCCAGGCAGAGCTAGCACATGTGCAAAGACCCGGGGGCAGGAGGAGGACCCTTGACCTGTTCCCGGACAGGCGGCAGGGCCTTGGCAGGTGGCCGTGGGGAGAAGGTGGTGGAAGTGGGGAGGAGGCTTTTGCAGTGGTCCTTGTGAGAGAGGGTGACGGTGGTGAGCGATCTGGGGAAACAGGGACACAGCATTGACAGGATTTGCTGATGGCCGGATGGGAGGTGGTCCCTGCAGGGAGGAGCGAGCCAAGTGTGACACCCCGGTTTTGGCTTGTGCAGGTGGGAGGTGGCTGTAGCATTCGCTGAGGTGGACTCGACAGAGAGGAACAGGTTGGGGGGATGGGGGAGGCTGCAGGGTCGGTGTCGGACGGCACAGTGGGCAGTGGAAGGCCCAGGGCTGCAGCTCGAAGCCGGGGGACACTGGTGGGGAGGCGCCAAGGAAATGATGGAGCTGGCAGGGAAGGTGAGAGACTGAATCCGCCGCAGAAGTGCAGCATGCAGATGGCAGCCCACTGAGAAGCAGGGGGGATGCGGAGAGCGAGGTGTCCCAGAGTCACGGGAAGAGTGTCCGAGGTGAAGCACCACACGTGATGCTGTCGGGGGGTGGGGGCGGGGGCGGTGAACGACCCCAGAAAGGAAGCACTGTCGTAGGGAGGGCCGGGTGCATTTCAGCTGACGCACTGGGCCAAGGACTCCTGACCTTCCACACTGCTGTCTTCTGCCCCGTCCTGTGCTGTGCCACACGGGCCGACGCTTAGGCCTGGGTGGGAGAGGTGCCCTTACCTCCCCTCCTCTGCTTAGAAACGGCCAAAAGCTCCTAGGTTGGTGTGGATGTATCCCTCAGCACCTGCGCCACCAACTGGGGAGGCTGGGGGCCCCTCAGAGACATGAGGCGTGACACCCATCCCCCACCTTGTCCTGCAGGAGGTGTTCCGTAGAGAACAGAAGAGCAACTCCATGAAGACATGGGGCCTGCGGGCCGCTGGCTGGATGGCCATGTTCATGGGCCTCAACCTCATGACCCGGATCCTCTACACCCTGGGTAGGTGTGCGGAGACAGGCCGGTGGGTGCGGGGGTGGTCCTGCTCACCCTTGTGCAGCCCGTGAGCCTTCTCCGCTTCTCACGCCACCCCTGGCCCTTTTCGGCCTGCTGCAGTGATCCTCAGGGCAGAGACCGGGCATTTGGCCATGTCTGTGTCCCACTGCACGGCACTGGGATGAACGGGCCAAGGAAGGCAGACACGAGAGACAGGTGCTTCAGGGGTGGGGGTGGGAATGCCAGCTCCTAGGAGGGTGATCTAGGCCTCGTGATCTGAGGGTCTGGCCTGTCTGGCCCCAGCTCTCCTGCTGCTTCCTAGCCCTTCACTCCACAAGTGAGTGGGCACAGCGAGGAGACTAGCCAGCCTTTTGAGCCAGCCCCAGAATCGGTTACGCCAGAGCTCTGGACACCTGGGCCGTTCCCTTTCCCGTCTCAGTTTCAGTGACCTCACACCTCATGGGCAGAGTTTTCTGAATGTTTGACAAATAGGAAACACCCCCAAACCATAATGCTTCCTTCCCCCACCCCAAGACCTGGGCTCGATTTGGGGCAGCCAACAAGTTGGAGCACAAGGCAGAGTGCTGGGCCACTCACTTGGCCCGGTCGGCACCTGTGAGCCCAGCAGTTGCCAAGTGACCCACCCTGGCGTAGGACTGAGGCCCTGGGTGATTGAGTAAGTGCTGGCCCCACACTGTTGATCTGGGAGCATGGCGCGTCTCAGGGGACTTGCATACAAACCTTTACTCCACCCGATGATTGCGTCCAGCCTGCGCTGGGCCCCACAGAAACCTCTCCCCCATTTACCCTTTCCCGCTGGGAAGAGGTCTGGCCACAGTATCTCCCAGGCTAGGAGGGAAAAGCACAGTTCTTCCCCTCCAAGGCTTTCTCTGGACCACTGAGTTGGGCTCAGAACAGCCAGCCGCATCTTGCGCACCATTTGAGAGAGATCGGAATCTGATCAGAATCCTCCATCTTTCCTTTGCACTGAGCCCCTCCTGGCTGGGTGACCTTGGGCAGGCCGTTTCCCCACTTGGAGCCTCATCCCCCATCGTCAGATGAGGAAGTGGGAGTCCGGCTCAGAGGGCCCTCTGATTCTCTCCTCATCTGGAATGCTGATGCTCAGACCCAGAACAGATGTCAGAGTGCAGAGGGGTCGGAAGTGCAGGTGGGGTGACTGGGGAAGCTACAAGACAGAAGCACTCATTCACTCCTCTGTTCGGGCAATAAGTACTTATTGAGTGCCTGCTGTGTGCAGAACACTGCTCTAGGCCCTGGAGACTATGCAGTGAGCAGGACAGAGAAGGTCCCTGTCCCTTTCAAGGCTCAGAACCATGGCTGAGAGCTCAGCTCTGGGCTCAGACAGTTTTGGGTTTAAATCCTGGCTCTGGCACTTTCTAGCTCCAGGACATTGGACAAGTTGAACTGCCTGGGCCTTGGTGACCTTGTGGGTAAAATGAGGGTAAGGAGAGTACTAGCCTCCCTGGGCAGGCACGAGGATTTGAGGAGATGGTCCACATAGTGCCCGATGCATGGTCAATGCACAAAAACATGAACTCTGCTTATTAGGGGGGCCAAGGTGGGCAATATGTGGGAACAGACCAAGATGAGCCAAGAGGTGGCCTGCACGGTCCTTTAGTCATGTTAGGGCAATTGGCCTTGCTCTGCAAACCCAGTGGCAGCAGACCACTGGGGCCTCCTGGAACTTGAGGGAAGGCTCCCCCCACGGACTGACGTCAGCTATGGGATGCCAACCTGGAGGGTTAGACAGGCCAAGGACAGTGTAAGTCCAGGTGGATTAGCTGGATCCTAGACTTTACCATATTGGGCCGGGAGCTAGTGAAATCCTTGAGGAGGGGGGCCGGCTCAGGCTTATTTCCCTCCGCCCTGCACAGAGCTGGGCACAGAGATAACTGGTAATGACTGGAGTGAACAGACACCTCCAGGAATGGCCGAGGAGCCCGAATAGGCACCCACAGAAGGTTCTGCCCAGTCTCCTTTGTTAGTGTGCAGCAAATGGAATGTGCCACCATCACGGGCAGATGTATTCTATTGGGCCTCAGACTGATCGCAACATCCATAGTTTTAGGGGCGACAAGGCACTTCCACCGGCCTGCTCCCGGGAGCAGTGTGTGGGGCGAGGCGCGAGGGGTGCACGCCTTACCTGGGTCCTCCAGCTCTCACAGGAGGCTGTTTGCCTTCCGCCCTGAGCCCTCTCCTGTCCCGGACCAGGCAACACGGGCCCATCCTCGTCTACAGAGGAATGATCTGCTCACCTCTGTGACACAGAGCGTGGTGGCCTCGGAAGCCTCACCACCTTTCTCTTCCTTACAGTGGACTGGTTCCCTGTCTTCCGAGACCTGGTCAACATCGGCCTGAAAGCCTTTGCCTTCTGCGTGGCCACCTCGCTGACCCTGCTGACCGTGGCGGCCGGCTGGCTCTTCTACCGGCCCCTGTGGGCTCTCTTCATCGGCTCCCTGGCCCTGGTGCCCATCATCATTGCTCGGACGCGGGTGCCATCCAAAAAGCTGGAGTGAATCAGGCGCCGGCACCTGCCCCACACCTGCATGATCCTCAGGATCCAGCTCCTTCCCCCCCCCCACCCCGCCCCTCTTGACTGCGAGTCAGTTTGGGTTCTGCGCCTGCTCTCCTCAAGGGGCCAGACTTGGCAGTGTGCATGGAGGTCAGGTTTGGTGTTCACCGGTTCACGTCTTCCCCACCCTTTTGCTTGCCAGTGGGCGCCTCTGGTGCGCAGAAGGCAGCTCCTGTCTGGCGGTGTGACAGGCGTTCTCCTTGCTTCCTTCCCTTCTCTTGGGACCGCGTATGGCCGGTTCACGTGTTTCGCTTAGCTGAAGTCTGCAGACAGGGAGGTGGTGACACTCCGCACAGACCTGCTGCCTGGTCACTCACTGCCCCTCCTCCTTGGAGACAGGTGCCAGGGCTCTGCCCCAGCTGCCACCCGCTCTGTGAGCCCACGGGGCCAGCGTCCTCGGCTGTCTCTGAGCAGTGCTGAGTGCCAGGACGGACTAAACGGCACGCCCCCCACGCATGGCGCCACACACCCAGCCTGGGCACAGAACCCGCCTTGGTACTTCAAAAATAACACCACCACTGAGGTCAGTGGGAGCAAAATTGGACGTTTGGTGGGCCTGACACGGATTTTATGGTTTGGCAAGAAACTTCTTCGTGTGTAGGACTTCCAAAGGTCCCGTCGGTTATGTTTGCCTTTGTTACACTTCATGGGTAATCTCCTACCCGAAGACGGGGTTGTTTCAAATCAAGATTTAAAGAAACAAAGCACTGCTTGAATGATGAGCAATTCAGACTGTTACAGAAAAACTTTGTAATCTGTCCGTTGAAGTTAATTCGGGCACAGGAAGGTATTACACCGGGGTGTGACGTGCTGGCTTAAAAAGTTACCTCTGGCAGTACTCGGGGCCAGTGGGAGGCTTGAAGATGCTTCTGAAGCCAGTGTTAGCCAAGGGATTCCACTCTGGGAGGAGATGGGATTTGTACAAGGCAGAGAAAGGCATTTCCTTTCATCCTTTGGCATCAGAAACTACCGATTTCCTTGAAGATGAGTTTTGAGTTTTTAGTCAACCTTTAAGGAAGAGGCTGGAAGCTTTCTGATCCTAAGTGGGCTCCCTCAGAGTGACCCCCATCAATCTGAATCAGGAACTGGAGGCCTGACCTGAGGCTTGTGCAGTTCCCAGGCCTCATTCCTTCCATGGAGGGGTGTGGAGTGGGGGCTTTCGAGTTAGCCGCTGGGCCCCGGCACCTGCCTCTGAGTGACTCCTGTCACGTGTGCGTCTGCAGCTTCACTCCTACGTACAGTCTACCTGCACTTCACCCCGTCCCCTCTCACCCCCAGTGAAAGAGCAAGTATGTTGTCACTTTGATGGTTTAAAAGATCTTTCCTGTACCCTTTATCTTTTTATGACTTGGACTCGTTCTTCCTGGCTGGGAGCAGCTGCTTTCGCAAATTAGTCAGTGGTTGAGTAAGTGATAAGAACTCCTGAAACTAGCAGCCTGACAATCTCTCGTTAGCCTGCGAGGTCTGTGGTGTGGCTTGAGATTCTTCATGCCGACAACAGCCGGCCCCAGAGATGACTTCTCTGGATTTAAGAACTGAAATAGTATTCACTACTGCAGTTGTCACTGAATCTCTCAACTCTTAAAGGATGCTTCTGGAAATAAATATAACTAGGTGGTAGCTACATACAAAATCTGGGATTTGGTTTGTGTAACTTTTCCTAGTACGGATTTTAAATTACTACGAATTTCAATAGTGTTTTTAAAAAGAGCAAAAGAATGTTAAGAAATATTTGAAGTCTTTGGGAAACCATGAAATTTGTATTATCTTTGTATTTTTTGAAAAACTTCAAAATAAATTTCGAAATAGCTTTTACAGGACCTTGCCGTTACTTTTTTGAAATTTCTATCTTAAACAATTCAGCCATAGAACTGATTAAGAACCGTATGAATTTTTAGAATTCAGTTCTTAAGTAGCTTTTAGTGGTTAAAATAGGTTTCAATTTTTCTTAAAAGGGCAACTCGGTATTTTTAGCACTTACAAGCCTTATCTACCAAAGCCCACTGTTTTGGATTGATTTAAAGGACTCAAACGTCCCCCAGCTTCAGAATGCGTCAGAAGAGGTGGCTGGAGCCCCAGTGGGACATCGTGTGACCACCCCCCCGCCCCCCGCCCAGGCTTTAGGTCGGCACAGACCCGAGTTCCAGCCCCAAGCCTACCACTGCCTGGCTGTGTGACAGTGGCGAGTCTGCGATCTCTGGGTCTCAGCTTCCTCATCTAGAAGATGGCAGTGAAAATGGCTTTTGTCCCTACGGTGCTGCAGCAGGGACTCGATGAGCTCAGGCCCACGAAATGCCTGATGGACGGCCCAGCAGCTTTTCCCTTTTGCCTCCCGTTCGGAAGCCATAGGTAGCTGCTGACGGGCCACTCTGGAGCTGTCACTTTTTGCGACAAGGTTTGAAGCAGGTGATTTCCCAAAACCTGCTCTTCTTTCTCAGACCTGAGGTTCCATTCCCTCACGCCTCCAAGGAGCTAACATCTGCCCGAAGAACAAGTTGCTGACTTCCAGGAGAGAGTGCGCTCTGGCGCCGGAAGCTTGAGGCACTGCGGTTTCCATGGCAACCCCGGTTGGTTTCTCCACACCAGCCTTCCAGCCAAGCTCTTGCTGCAGATGAGTCACACCGCAAGTGTTTTGTTTGTTTCCCTTGGAGAGAACTGGCTCAGAGTTTTAATGGCTCCCGTCAAAGGTTAAGTAACAGCTCTCCTTGCTTAAACGTAGAAAGAAAAATTTCCATGTGTGGAATGAGGAGTTGCCAGTCTACCTGAGAACCAAACCTGGTCTTTAGTCTCAACACGCGCACAAATCACTGTCATGCAGGTGTTCTTAGCTGACCATAAATCTGGAAGAAAAGGCAGAGCTGAGTCTTTTTAGATAAATGTTTTATTTCTTCCTCAAAGTGTTACAAAAGTTATTTCTCCTGAATTATCTACAATGCATAGAGCTTTTATAAACTTATCCATGATGAATAAAATCTAGTTGAACACTAATCCACTTTGACTAACATTTCTTTAACTTTCAGTGTTTTTCCTTTTCTTTCCTGATTTTAGCTCTTTGTTCCAGTCTTCTGCCACCCTGAAGCATTACTTCCAAAAAGTAGATCCCACCACCACCATTAATCTGAGATGCCCCTACTTCCCACCTGCTCTCCCCCACACCACAAAGAGGCAGCGTCAGGCAGTGTTAGTACACCTGGCTGAGGGAAAAAGGTGTGGCCTGCAGGGAAAGGGTCCCACGTCTGCAGGAGAGGCAAAAGCATGAGGGTCTGACAGATGAAGAACTCACCTAGAAGAAGGAACTGCTGCTGCATTTCTAAATTGCCCACTGGTTTCTGTGAAAAAAACGGACTCATGTTTTCAAAGGTGGGCCAAGCAACATCTAGGTGGCGGGGCAGTCTCCTAGGAAGTGTTCTGGAGCTCAAAGCATAGGGTGTGGGAACAGACAGCTTTGAAAGCCCTACCGTGGGTCTGTCTTGACAAGGCCCGGGGCCAGCCCAGACCCACGGCACCACCTCAGCTTGACCCCTCTGTCCCCCAGCCCTCATCCATGGTGCACACAGCTTCTGGGTCTTCTCAGGGGAGACGCCACCACCACCAGGGCCGGCACACCCCCCGGGGGCCCCGCGTCGCACAGGGTGCGACAGGTGGCCACCCCCATCACAGCCTCTCAAAGGGGAACAGGTGGGAGGCCGCAGCCGCCTTCTCCCTTTTGGTCTTCTTAGGGCACTTTAGCTTCTGCTCTTCTTCAGCCTCTCGGTTTTGGGGCCAGGAGGCAGCCAGGATCCTCGATGCTTCTGCTTGAGAGCTGGTTCCCTCCTCTTCATCAGAAGAGAGTCCATCTCCAGCAGGTGCTTGGGGAGCTCCTGCCTCACTCTGGAGAGGGAGGGACAACAGCAGGCTGGGAGTCAGCCATCAGATGGCAGGGAGCACCGCCGGGGGGCAGTCAAGCGCCCAGGAGCAGCCGGCCCTGAGCCAGTGACTCTGGGAGGACAGGGGCACCACGTGGGGCTGGGGGAGCCTCACACTGGGGACTCCGTCAAGCAGGTACTGGAGAACTTGCCCTGGGCTCAGGGCTGGGAAATGCAAAGATGTTTACGCAGGAGACTGCCCTCAAGGATCGTACAACCCAACCTAAGAGATACCAGGACTGGTGCTTTGCACTTCTTTACCTCACTTCTGTACAGAAGCGCACTCATGTCTTTAACCGCCCCGGACCAGCTCTCCCTGCCAAGTGCTCCGAGGAGGCGCTCCCTGACTGCAGGGCCAGCTGGGCGGGGGAGCTGGGCATGGAGGCTTTGGCTGCAGGAGGTGAGAGCACATGGGGGGACGGAGTCAACATAAAGCCTGGTGAGAGGTCACCAAAGGGATGTGAGGGAGGAGCGTGACAAAAATATTTTGCCACTTTTAAAGGCAAACTGGCAGCAGTTCGGGGTTGGAGACGGGGAGACAACAGGTGTGGTTATGGTTGTTCCCAGAACACATTTGTGTGTCTGACCCAATACTGATCTCACCACACCCGCCGCGTGGAGGGGCCTCTCTGCCCCTCTGGGAGCCCCTTGAGGGCTGCATGTCAACTCCGCACAGGTTGGCCCAGCCCAGGGCAGGTGCCATGAAACACGACTTAAGTGAGCAACCCCAGGCCTTGGAGGACGGCCACAGGCGCAGGGAGCCCGTCTCTCCCTGGATCAGTTTAGCACGAGATCAGACCCCCAGCAGACACCTGCTTGTGGCAGACGGGAGCAGGACAGGGATGTCGGGGTCGGGCTGGGGGCTGGAAGAGCCAGCTGAGGTGGACTCCAGGGACACCTCTCCCAACAAGGTTAGCACACAGATGTCTCAGAGACACAGGACTGTGGTGTCAAAACACAAGGCATCTCTGGGCAGAATCCGGGCCCATAGTTCTGGGTCCCCTTCTCCCACCTGGGCTTGTCTTCTTTCCAAAAGAGCTGCACTGACCTTGTCCCCATAGCGAAGCTTCAGCCTCTCCCGGATGAGCAGTCCCCTGGCCAGCAGCTTCCAGTTCCCCAGGGCCCGCTTCTCTCTTTTCTGCAGGCAAGATGAAACGGAGAACACAAAATGTTAAGTACTGTCACTTTCAGGAAAAGTGTCAAGATGGAGTCTATGAACATATAAAGATCCAAAATAAGACTTTTTGGTTAAAAGAGTCCCTCAACCATGCCGAGTCTGTTTTAAAAGGAGTGTGATTTATAAAGTGATGCACATAAAAGGCAGCAAAACAGAAGCCTCTTTTTAACTGGTAGTGACCCTAGGATCTTCAAGGAGGAGGCTTGGACCATAGCAGTTCCCTTCAGCAGAGTCAGGCGTGGACGGCAGGTGCAGTAGCCCCTGGAGCCGGGGTCCAGTACACGGTGGACACAGATGCTGGACAGTGAGGTGGAGGCAGGACCCTGTTTATCTGGGGCTGGCTCCCTAGGGTGCCTTCTGCAAAGTCCGAGAGCCGGAAAGGGCTTTGGGGCACGTGGCCTCTCCTGTTTTAACCCACCATCAAGTGAGGCACCTGCCCCACCTGGGGGCTCGTCTTCCCCTGCCACTCTGCTTTCACACCTCAGGCCCCCGCCCTGGCCAGACGGCTCACCTCCTTCTCCCGCTTCTCAATGAGCGCCTGCTCATTCTCCCAGGCGGCCAGGAGCACGTCTTTGTATTCCTCGCAGACAATGTACCCGTCGGTTCTGTAAGCATGCAACGCGGACAGCCGCACTTGAGGCTGCAGCCTGCTCTGGCCTCTCCTCCCCCTTGCGGAGGCCGGCCAGCGGCTCCCAGGCGCTCGGAGCCCTGAAGGCTTTCCGGTGTCAGGCGCCGCAGTCCCAGCCACAGCTGCTGACAGCGCCCACGCACAAGGCAGGCCTGTGGACTCTGGCACCGCGTCCTCCCCAGGCCCCCCACCCCGCCCCGGGAGGACAGAGGCCACCTAACCAGGAAGCGTGCTGACCTTGCTTGCTCCCCCGCCCCCGCCCCCAGGAGACGGTTTCCATCTGGCATCATGAGCATGCGGTTTCATTGGTTTTTGCTGCCTCTGCGTGGGGGCAGAGTCGCCAGAGTGGAAGTGTGGAAGTAAAAGGTAAAGTGTTAAGGTTGACTTGGCAAATGCAGAGTAAAACCTGGAAAATGGCCTCAACCCACACATGGACTTCCTGCCCCTGCTCCAGGATGCCCCAGCCCTCTGGCCGGCCGCCGGGGAAGGCCCCTCACGCACATGGGATGGGAGTAGCCTTTATGGAAATCGAAGCCAGTGATGGCCTGGACACAGTCAATGTCCAGCTTGCGGGCCACGCGGTGCAGGTTGGGCAGGTTGAGCTGGACGCAGCCGACAGGCATCATGCTGGGCAGGAAGAGGTACACGTTCCCAAACTCATTCCGGGGGACCTGCAGAAGGTGGCAGGGCGGGTGTAGCCAGCAGCAGCGTGAGGCGGCCCGGTCCTGACCCCTCGGAGCGCTGCCCTCACCTTGCCGTCCACAGCCACGGGCGGCTGGTACTCCTCTGTCTGCCACTCGCCAAACAGGCCCAGATCGTTGTGGTCCTGCAGCTGCGGCTCGGCGAGGCGGGCTTTCCGGGCCCGGTTGGAGTAGCCTTTCACCATCTGCCCCGGAGGGAGAGCCAGTTGACAGAAGGACTGCCGCTTCCTAAGCACTTACTGTATACTGGGCACCGTGCTGAGGGCTTTCCTAAACCCATGGCCTCATCTAACCTCCACAACGGACCCGAGAGGCACGTGCTTCTTACTCCCTTACAGGGCCCAGTACCAGCGCGACCCCGGGGATGGCCACCGCTAGCCAACACCTGCAGATGCTCCCTGCCCCAGGCTGTGCCCAGCAAGGGGGTCCCATCGCTGTCTCCACTGCACAGCCAGATGAGCGACCCGGGAGCTGCAAACCATTTGCCTACAGCACAGTCCGGAACCAGGCTTTTACCCGCCACACCACGCTCTCTACTTTCATCACGAACAGGGTGACTGGAACTCGGAGATGCAGTCACTGAAGTCCCATGGCCAGGTGAGTGACAGGTCCAGGATTTAAACCCAGGAACTAGCTGTGTCGTGCATTCTGGAAGGCACTGACAGCTTGGGACCCCTCGCACGCTCCCCGACCATGTCTAGTGGCCAAAAGTCTCACTGGGGAGGACAAGCGAGAAGGCTGCCTAAGTGCTCCAAGGAGAAGTGGGACAGGCACCCCGGGCACCTCTAGCGCAGGGCTCGGCACATTTTTCTGGAAAGGGTCCCGTGCAGCCTGTTTTACAACCCTTAAATGTCACATGTCTTGCTTGCTCTGAAAGATCCATCTTACAAATTCCCCATTAGAGTAAGAAATTTGAATGCTTTTTGCTTCCTCCAGTCTTTCTCAAGCCAGAAAAGTCAGCCCTGGATGCCTCTCCTGGCGCGCCCTCGACAGCCCTCAGTGCCCAGGCGTCTGCCTGCAGGGCGCCCCCCGTGGTTACCTTGTAGGGCACTTCTCCCAGCCTCACCACTCTTGCCTGTTTCAGCCACGTGTCCCGGGAGTGCAGGGTATGCACGCAATCCCTGCGGGAGCCAACAGGGGGAGACACAAAACAAACTCAATTCACACCCGGTCCGAAGGAGCTGTGTGTGCGAGGCCTCCCAGAAGGAAGGGCTTGGCCCTCGACTCTCTCCTCAGGCCCGGCTCCTGAGGGAACCAGGGGACCTGCGGTGGGCGAACGGCTAACCTGGACTTCCTACCTTCTCGGGGATGTGTCCACTTACACTGGGACCAGGAGCTACTGAGTTACCACGGAATGAAGATGATCGCCCGTGGAACAGTCAAAATTCCCGGCAGCCTGTGATTACAGAGAGCCTCCGGCTTCGCTCTCCTTCCAGAGCTAAGAGCTGTACCTGGCCTTGCAAGACTACTTTCCAGAGTTCCAAATGCCTTCCTCCCTGAGCCTTCTCTGACAGGGCACACTCATCTCTTCCTCAATTCGCAGCCCTGCACTCTGGCCAGAGAGCGGGCTCCAGTGCGCGAGGGCGCGAAGTTCCCTTCCAGTGCGCAGACCAGGCCCTCCAGCTCCTGCCCCATCAGAGGCATGCGGTGCGTGCCTCCTCTGTGCCACGGCCTGGTGGGGGGCCCCGCACAAGCCACTGTCCCTTCCTGAGCCTCAGCGGCGTCCTCTATCAGCCAGGGATAGTGAGCTCTGTCCTCTCTGCTTTGCCGGGCTGCAGGAGGACCAGACGCTTTCTGGGTGCTGGAGCAGAGCCTGTCCTGTCAGGGCTGGGACCCCCGGCAGGCTGCACAGCTCTGATCACCCAGAGGAGCAATTATGTCACAGTCATGGTCTTCACATGGGGGCGCGGGGGGGAAGCAGGCGGGCACTGTCAGGATGTTCCAAGGAGCACAGCGGGGAAGTGGACACAGCCCTGTCAGGATAAACCCCGACTTCTAACCACTTCACACCCATTAGGACGGCTATTACCCAAAAACCCGAAAGGAAGCGTTGGCGAGGGTGTGGGAAAACTGGCATCCTTGCATGCTGCTGGTAGGACTGTAAAACAAGGCAGGCATTGTGGAAAGCAGGAGGCTGAGTCTTCAAAAAGTGAAACACAGAATTACCATGTGAGTAGCGATTCTAGTTCTGGGCACATACACCCAAAAGAAATGACAGCTGAATCTCAAAGAGGTATGTGTGCATCCATGTTCACAGCGGCACTGCTCACCACAGCTGAAAGGGGAAGCACTGCAAGTGCCTGTCCCTGGAGGCCAGTCCCAAAAGGACAAATACTGCACGATCACATTTACATAAGGTCCCCAAAGGAGTCAAATGCAGACAGTGGCATGGTGGCTGCCAGGGGCTGGGGGGGAGGGGCGAGATCCTGTTTCATGGGGACCGAGTTTCCGCTTGGGAAGATGAAGAAGTTCTGGAGACGGATGGCGGGGATGGTTGTACGATCCAGTCAGTGTACTTAACACCACTGAACTGTATGCTTACAAATGGTTACATGGTACACGTGGTTTTGTATATTTCACTACCAAAAAAACTGTCCACCTCTAATGCTTTCTCTGAAGACTGACATGGTGGTCCCTGTGGACCACACCTGCTTCCTTCCCACAGGACCTGCTTTGCCTCAACCACCTGAGGAAGCCTGTCCCTTACGACCTCTACCAGGGGGACTGGGCCCCGGGGCCTCCTAACTGCCGATAGCTGAGGCCCTGATCAGGCCTGACGCCTCCTGACACGGAACAGAAACCTCAGCCATAGACCCTGAACACAGGGTGTAAGCTGAGTCCCTGCAGGGCTGCATGCAGGAAGTGGGCTGCACCCACTCAGAGCCCTTGAACTACCTACTCCTGTGATTTCCCTGTTGCCTTGTTTTCTCTTTCTTCTCCTATTTATTAAGAACATCCTCTACTCTTTTTTTTGGTCTTTCATTCCAGTGTTTTAAAAAGCCACTCCTTTTAGTTACCATTTTGTTTTGTTTTTTAGAGGCACATTTTATTTAAATTCAATTAATTAACATATAATGTATTATTAGTTTCAAAGGTAGAGGTCAGTGATTCATCAGTCTTATATAATAATAGCCAGTGCTCACTCCATCACATGCCCTCCTTAATGCCCATCACCCAGCCACCCCATCCCTCCACGCCCCTCCCCTCCAGCAACCCTCAGTTTGTTGCCTATGAGTAAGAGTCTCCTATGGTTTGTCTCCCCGATTTTGTCTTGTTTTATTGTTTCCTCTCTTCTCCTATGATCCTGTTTTGCTTCTTAAATTCCACATATCAGTGAGATCATATGATAACTGTCTTTCTCTGATTGACTTTTTCACTTAGCATAATGCCCTCTAGAGTTCCCTCCACGTCACTGCAAACAGCAAGATTTCATTTTTTTGATGGCTGAGTAGTATTCTACTGTAATTTCTTTCTATTACTATTTTTCTTAAAAATTCTGCTTCTATTTTTCTCTTTCACCTTAAGATTTTATTTATTTGACAGAGAAAAACACAGCGAAAGAGTGAACACAGCAGGGGGAATGGGAGAGGGAGAAATAGGCTCTCCGCTGAGCAGGGAGCCCGATGTGGGACTTGATCCCTGGGTTCATGACCTGAGCCGAAGGTAGATGCTTAATGACTGAGCCACCCAGGTGCCCTAAAATTTTTTGTTTTAGGGGCGCCTGGGTGCTGCCGTCGGTTAAGTGTCCTACTCTTTCGATTTTGGCTCAGGCCATGATCTCAGGGTCATGAGATGGAGCCCCGCGTTGGGCTCCGTGCTCAGCAGGGAATCTGCTTGAAATCCTTTCCCTTTGCCCCCACCCTGCTTGCATGTTCTCACATGCGCACGCTCTCTCTAAGTAAATAATCTTAAAAAAATTTCTTTTGTTTAAATTTTGTATATATTTTACGTTATTTTTCTGTTATTCCCTTCCCCTCTTCTTTGCCAATTTTCTTTAGTGTGGATAAAATATACACAAACTGTACCATCTTAACCATTTCTAGGTATGCAGTTCCATGGCATTAAGTACATTCACACTGTTGAGTAACTGTCCCCACCACGCACCTCCAGAACTTTTCCATCTTCCCAAACAGAAGCCCTGTTCCCATGAAGAATCTGCTCCCTTTAATTTTCATGATCAAATCTTGTATTCCCTCCTTTTGTAGTTTTGTAACTTACATCTTAAGGGTATACTTTCTATTGTCCCACATAAACCTTGTCATACTTTTAATTTTTCCCCCCATTAACTTTTTTGCACCTGCTGGCCTTTTAGCCCTTGTGGTTTTCATCTTCAACCACGTGCCCCCCATGGGACGGTGGGCGCACACACCCCCACACTCCCACACACACCCACACCACGGCTCATCCCGTTTGACAAAAGGGCTGACGTAAGCAGCCCCTCCCGCAGAAGGCTGCTCATCCCAGGCCCGCGGGAGTCCACATGGCCACTGGGCTGCCTCACGCACCTGGAGTAGACTGCTTCTCCCCTACAATAGCCAAGAATCGCGGCTGTCTCAGGGTAGATGGCCTCGTATTTCAGGAGATGCCTCTTCAGCGCGTACAGAGGGTGGTTCTTATATGTGCCAATGACAGTAGGCAAAGGCTGGCCCAGGTGCTTTGCCTGGAACTGCAAAGGCCAGAGAGACAACACTGAGCATGTTTGGAAGAGGAGGTGAGGTCTGAGGAGGGCAATTCCCTAGACCACCTTGTTCAGGAAATGGTGGAACAGAGGTTTCGCAAGCACCAGTAACATTGCGTCTGTAGTCTGGTACTAGGCAGGTTTTAAATAAAGCATGGAATCCTGTGGCTTGTGGCAACTGTGAAAAGTCATCTAACCTACTCATTCTCAGTGCTCAGACACCCTGGCCAGCCCTAGCAGATCAGGGCCTGCTCTAGGCTTCAGGGAAGACACACGGTTTTCTGCAGGAAGGCCTTACCTCCTCTGCAATGCAGGCCTACTTGACCCTGCTCAGGAAACTCAAACGGGCCCTTTGCACCGTGTAACTCTCTTTAGTCCCCTGTGAGGAACTCGTGCTCTCAGTACTTCTTTCAGGATTCTGATTTCTCAGAAATCAGAATGGACAGTGGATTCCACTGTGGACAATTCCACTGCGGTAAGTCACACGCTAGTCATCAAGGTCTCCTGAGCTCTCCCTGGCATCTCTTCAAACAGCCCCAGCAGATTAGCGCGGACTGGCTAAGCTCAGTCAGCTTCCACCGCAAACAGTCGTGACACCATCTGCACAATTCCCACTCACCCAGTCACATCTAAGTAAAATGAACCAGGGACACCCCCTCTCAACACACCGGAACTAGGGAACTGCACTACTACGGGGGACGCTAAATACACCCATGCTTCACCTGCCCCAAGAAAGTGGGAATCATTCGTGGGCAAATCCGGGCAAATGCCGAGCTCCACCCAACTCGACTGTCATGCACAAGGAGCTCGGGTCAGTGGGCAGTCCTAGCACACACTGTACTGTTCTAGCGGTCTGCTTCCCCATGCGCCCTCCTGAGTCCCTTTCCTCCCAGGAGACGAGTGTTCTAGAGCCAAGAAGGGATGTCCGTGTGTGCTTCTGTGAGCGTGCACGTGGGGCGGGGTGACAGATGGCCATTGCATTCATGAGTTTTTTTTCTTTCACTCAGTGCAATTTGTATGATTGCATACATTATTTTAAAGCTCCAAATTTACAACTAGGCAATAACTGAAAGTATGCTGTATAACGGCTTCGAAGCCTGAGAGATGTGGGTCCAAATACCAAGGCAGTTAATCTCTCAGATTCTCCATTTTTAACTGGTAAAATTAAGGCAATAGTCATCCCGGGTCTAAAGTATTGTGATTAATTCCAGGGGATTACACAAAAATACCCCCACACGGGGCCGGGCATATACAAGGAGCGCCAAGATGGGCCTTCGAGCCCATGGCAGCCAAGACCTTACCTCTGAGTCTTCCTTCTTCTCCCTCTCCACCAATGGGCTCTGGTATGGTCTCAGGGTTTCAGCCCACCACTTGGCATCAACCCGGCACTTGCGGGTCGCAGTCATCCAGTCTGGGTCGTATCTCTGGGTGACATCCCGGACCCAGCCATCACCGTCGATGCCCACCACGTAGGTCATGGGCTTGGTGGCATACTTGTAACAGGCCAGAGCCTGGCCTACCACACCATGCACACAGTCCACACACACCCACTTTTCCTCCTGCTCACAGAACACCTCTAGCCACTGGTCTATACCAGCTGCTTTCTCTCTTTCTGCCCCCTCACCATCACTGGAGATTTTCTTGCCTCGCTTACTCTTACTGCTTGAAGAACTCGTGGATGCTGCTGGAAAGCCGGGGTGCTTGGGGTGCTGAGGGTGCCTTCCACGTTGGGTCCTGGAGTCACTCTTGGACCCTGCCTTTGTCCTCTGGGGGGCTGGGGCCCTCCTCTGCCTGGAAAGGCCAGGCTCAGAATCCTCATCAGATGAATGAGGGGCTTCCGCACTGGAGAGCTCGAAGTCAGAGCCGCTGCTGCCCTTGTCACTCCCACTCTCTTCTTTATAAGACACCCTGGAGGCCACCTGCCGCTCCCGGCCAGGCCGACGTCTCTGGGTGTTCTCCTGCCGCCCTCCCGCCTTGTGCTCTTCTTCCCCACTGGAGGAGGGCTCTCTCCGTTTCTTCTTGACCACGGCTGCCTTGCTCCTCTTCCCTTTGGTACTTGGACCTCCAGAGACCTTAGAAGACGTGGCCTCCTGTCCGGTTCCTTGGCTGGTCTTGGGTTTGGTTTGGCTTTCTGGAACTGGGCTGCAAGTTTCCAAGGAGCCTCCAGGATCCTCTGCAGATGTCTCCTTGGCAGCTTTCTTTCCCTTAAATGGAACAGGAAATTTTGTTTTTTTCTTTTTGTGCTCATGATATGATAGAGATCCTATAATCTGCCAGGGCTAAGTCACTGGCTACAGAACCAGCATACACAGGATGTCCCCAGCTCAGACAGAGTTGAGCTGGCAATCCTTTAGGAATGTAAGAGTGTATTCACTAAAATCTGTGGCATCTTAGCTAAGCCACAGTGTAACTCTTTCCACTCTAGTGCCCGGCTCGGGGAAGGGAGCGGGGGCAGCAAGGGAAACAGACCAACCTGGGTTCCAACTCCAGTTCTGCTTCCCATTCATTATGTGGTTTCAGTCAACAATATATACGTTTATTCACATTTTCTCAAATATTTATTACTTACGTGTAAACCTCTGAGTCTCAGTTTCCTCGGCAATACCCACCTCAAACATAACGTACCTTGAGAGCAAATGCTGATGGACTTAATAAAGATGCAGCATTAAGAATATGGAATTAAATCCTCCTCGGGACCACTAAGTTTCAGACGGTGCTGACAGCACAGCGAGTCTAATGCTGAGCCTCCTCCTTAGATGACAGCAGAATGCAGAGTCCCTCACCCCTTACCACTCTGCACAGCCAAGGAGCAGGAGGATGGGGCCAATCCACTGCATCACAAGGCAGAAACTAACCCACCAGGGAACCAGGCCCTCCCTCGGGCCCCTCTGTGCACGCCAGGCTCAGGCTGCTGGAGGCCCACTGGTGTCCAGTCTTCCCAACACAGGGGTGAGCAAGGCAGGCTCCAAGGGGCCCATGCTCCATGAATGCCAACCCGTAAAAATAGTCCAATGACCAATTTTTTTGTCGGAAGTCTGGTAATTTCTCCCCCCCCCACTGAGCCAACTGCCTTTTAGGAGAACCCCACCTTTGCTGCAGGTAACTTCAGAGGAAGCGGCTGTAGAGACAGCACCAGTCGGGTCTGGAGCTGCAAGGCCCGGAGGATCAGTAAAAATATCTGCAGGGGAAAAAGAATGATGCATTTATCCTAAAAAAATATCGAGGATTTAACTAATTCCATGGTGTCTGTTGTGGTAGTTTATTTTTTATAACAGGGAAAAGTTAGAAACAACTGAACAACAGGAGCCAGGAACCCTACACAATATTAAAAATGATGCTGAAGAGATTTATCTTTGTAGAAAAATGCAAAGATGTTCACTACGTATTAGAGGGAAAGGGAATTTGGTTTTTAATGTGTAATGTTAATTTTTGTAAAAAAAAGCATATAAACATATATGTGTATTTAGAACCTTTTCTAAACCCATTTTTGGGTTATGGGTGTTTACAGGTGATTTTTTTTTTTCAGCTTACCTAGCTCCTGCATTCAACATGTGTTGTGCTTATGAATAAAATAAAACAAATGAAGTATCACTTTGAGAAGAAAAAGTGGAAAACATCATTATCACCAGATCTCCAAAGTCAATTCCATTTACCATTTTCCCCACAACGAATCTCTCCACTGGAGGCTGCAGTTCTACAACTTCTATTTACCTGTAAGGAGGGGAGCCTCCTCAGGGGAATGAACCTCCAAAACGGTGACAGTGATAAAGCACCTGAGCAAGATCTTCTCACGCAGACCTCAGCGTCTCATAAGTTACTATAATGCCCGACTGAGAAAGCCAGAAAACAGGAGGGCGTGTTTTCTGTGAGACGCTGTGTGGTATCAAAAAAAAATAATGACTTCTGCCCATTTCTGCTGGAGTTAAAAGCGGCTTGGTGGGGAGGATGAGAAAACATCAAAGAAACCCAAATTGAGGGACACTCTACAAAATTCCTAAGCAGTAGTCTGAAAAGTGTCAAGATAGGAAGGATGAGGGAAGACCCACAAACTGTCAGATGGAGGAGACGAAGGAGTCCTGATGGCCAAAGGCAATTCAAAGTAACCAGATGCTGACAGCCAACTGTTTTTTGATGAGGGTGCCAAGGCCATAGAACCCCCATTTAAAGACTTGTCTCTTCAACCAGTAGTGAAGATAACACAACAAACGGAAGAATAGTCTCCTCAACCAAGGACACCGGGACAACTGGATATCCACATGCAAAAAGGATGGAGTCGAACAGCAACCTCACATCATATATAAACAGTAACTCAAAATGTACGAAAGACTCAAAATGGATGTAAGAGCTGAAACGGTAAAACTCTTAGAAGAAAACGTAAGGGGGAAAAGTTTCATGACCTTAGATTTGGCACTGGATTCTTAAATATGACACCAAAAGTATAAGGAATAAAAGAAAAACAGAAAAAGCAGACTTCATCAGAATTAAAATTTTTGTGCCTCAACACACTTTCTCCGGAAAAGACAACCTACGGGATAGGAGAAGATACGTGCACATATCTGAGAGCGGGTTAGCATACAGGAGGGGCCCTCGCCACCGGACAACAAAAAGACGAAGAACACAACTGAAAAACGGGCATAGAGTTTGAAAAAGAGAAGATACACGAATGGCCAACACGCACATGAAAGCGATAACCATCATGAGTCCCCAGGGAAATGTAAATCCAACCCACAATGAGCTAGCACTTCACACTTATTAGGATGGTTAGAATAAAAAAGAAAAAAGGAAAATACAAGTGTTGGAGAAGATCTGGAGAAACTGGAGCCCTTGTACGTTGCTGGTGGGAATGTAAAATGGGGCATCCGCGGAAAAGTTTGACAATTCTTCAGAAAGTTAAACATAAAATGACCCAGCAACGCCACTCCTGGGTATATACCTAAAAGAATTGAAAACAAGTACTCAAGTACGTACACATGTTGATAGTAGTACTCTTTACAACAGCCAAGATGTGGAAACAATCTAAATGTCCATCAACTAACAAATACACAAATGTGGTCTAGCCATACAATGGGATAATATTCAGCCATAAAAAGAAACAAAGTGCTGACACACACTACAACATGGATGAACCTTGAAAACGCGATGCTAAGTGAAAGAAGCCAGACACAAAAGGTCACATGATACTTCTTTCATGAAAAACATCCCGAATACGTAAATGCGTAGGGACAGAATGCAGACTGTGGCTGCCAGGTGCTGGAGGGAGTAGAATGGGGAGTAGCTATTTAATGGGCACATGGTAGCCTTTTGGGGGGCGTAAAACATTTTGGAAATATACACAGGAACAGAGTTTGGGAGGATAAGTCTCAAATATTAATGCTTTTCCCTGGGTGGTGGTATTAGGGCAATATCACTGGCCACGTCAGATATCTTAAGACTTTTTCAAGTCGAATCAGAAGAGAGGTAAAGATGCCAGTCATTTGGGCTTTTAAGATCCAAGAAGTCTGGTCTCTTTCCCTAAACAAACAGAGAAGCTGGAGCTCAGATATAAGTATATGTAATGAATAGGAATCTTTCGGGGATAAAGCCGTATTTCCACCTGTTTTCGGTAGACAGAACTCTCCTCACTGCACTGTTGCCAGCCAATGTCACTTCTCCAATCGGAAGGTAGGGAAAAGCTTTCTGACAGATTTCAGCAGACAAGGTTTGAAAAAACATTTCCTTGGGACTTCTGAACATAATTTTTGAATAGTTAATGGAAACAATTCTAGGGCACATGACCAAAAAGTAAGTGCTTAATGCCCCAGGACACCAAGCAACAGCGAATGTGGGCTTTCCATCCACACACTGGTCCTGAACCTGACTCCAGTGCTTACCAGCGGAATGACCCTGAGAAAGTTCTTTGGCCTCTCTGAGCTTCAGAACCTATTTTTTATTTCACAAGGACTGAATAAGGAAGAACATGAAAAACACCGGAATGGTATCTGGCACGTGACTGCCATGGTCATTAGCTCACGGTACTAGAAAATAGTGGCGCCAGGAGGAATCACTTACATGGACCAACTCTTCATCATCCCGCGCAGAGTAAATAGCAAACCTCCTTTCCAATGTCGTCTGTAGACCATCTTGCTTGTTGGTTGATAGGTCTGCATTAACTGTAAATGTACCAACGAACCTGGAGAGAAACCAGGCGTTCCCTGTGTCACAGGTCAGGGCAAAGAGGAATGCTTGCTATCCTTTTATAGCCAAGCAAAAGAGACAGGAGAGTCTCAGAAGAGAATCATGAGCCTTGCCTGCCTCTGTTCTCATCTTCCCAGTCTGTGTGGCTGACCCCGGCTCACCATTGAAGACCCTAGTAGACTTCATGTCCCTGGGAGGTTCCCAGCCCCTCAGCTGCTCTGTGCAGCTACACGCCCCAGCAGATCTCTTCCCGAGCGCTCCTCACACTACCCTGACTACCTGGGGTGCATCTGTCTCCCCAGCCAGCCTGGGAGCTCTTCCAGGGCAGAAAGCACGCCTGACGTGTCTCTACCTTCAAGGCTATGCTCAAGGCCCGGCATATAAGAATCCCTCAGGGAAGGTCTGTGGAACTGACCTGCCCCCAGCCTCTGAGAGACACAGTCCCATACTAGGGCTTTGCAGGATGGGCCGGAGGGCCATACCATTTCACCAGGTTTGACAGGTAACAGGCATCCACGTCTTGAGGTGGCACTCTGGTAAAGTGAGCTGGGATGATGGACAGGCCGATAGCAAGCAGATCCGGCTGGCTGCAGATATTACTTCGATAGAAACCATTTGCCAGCAGGCACAATAGGTGAACCTGGAAAGAAGGGGAAGATGGCAGGCCGAGAACTAGAAGGGTTTTTGCTGCCACACTGAGAGACGTTTTGTGGGCGGGAATCATCTGTTGTTATTTCTACACGCAAGGAAGTAAAAATCCCAACATTAGCCATTTCCCAAGACCATGTTTTTTACCCTGTCTTCCCCCTAGATACTTATTCCCTCAAAGAAATAACCAAATCTCAAAATTGCAGAATACAAACTTCTTGTTTTTAAGAGGCCTTGTCTTTTAGACATATGCTGCAGAATTTGTTCCAAAAAGATCAGGAGGAAAAGTGAGTCGAGGGAGAGAAGGGAGAGACTGCGTAAGTGCCAGTAGCTGTCCAAGCTGGGGGACAGCGTGGGTTCACCAGACGGCTCTCTGCGCCCTTCCCTCGGCGCCAGGACCCAGTCTCTTCCGCTGCAGACCTCAAGGCGAGCTGCCCCCCCCCGCCAGCCGCAGAGATGGTCACATGCCTCCTCACCACCTCCTCCACAGCCTTACATCTTTTTCCCTTCCTCCCCACCGATGACCTCCCCATTTCAGTCAATGGCTCTGCTCTTCTCCCCTCACTTGAGCTTCCCGTCTCGGAGTTATATGAACTCTTTCCTTCATTGCATCTCTTCCCAAAGCTACAAGCAGCACAGCTGTCTCACATGCTCAAGGCCTCAGGGAGGCGGGTGTCTCGTCTCCTCACTGTCTTACTCTGTGCTCATCTCCCCACTTCTGCGGCTGCCACAGACACACCGTCTCTTCCAGCCCTGCCAGCTCTACCCGCTCTGGCTGCCCACTGCCCATCAGGGGGACATCCAGTGCCCTTCCCTCATGGGCCGCCAACACACGCACCGTGCAAGACGCAGACACACGGGCTGTCCCGCCGTGCCCCCTGCACTTGGCGCGGGCAGCCTCCCCAGCTCCGCCCTCTTCCCACCGCTCCCCGCTGGTCTTTCTCTTTATAAAGCCGCCTTCCTCAGCCACCTGACCTACACCGGTCCCCTTCTGCGTTCTGAGTCTTGAATGTCTTGTTTTGAAGTCTGTCTTGTTCCATCTCTGAGATCAGATGCTCCATAATGGCAGGAAAGAAGCTTTATACAAGTCTCTAACCCCACAACGCCAAGTACCTTGCTAGGTCCATGACGCGGTTCAATAACTGCCCCACGGAAGTCAAAGACACCGTCTCTTCAGCGGTGGTGGGAACTGAGGTTAGGAAACAGGTGGAGGAAGGGATGGCAGGTGGAGGAAGGGATGGCAGGAGAGTGCCTGTGGGTCCGGCCCTGCTTCGTGCCGGCTCTGTGCTCCGGACCTTGTGTGTCATGTTTGCTCCATCCCCACAACCCCCCTCCGAGGCAGGCACTTATCACCCCCCACCTCAAAGATGAGGAAACCAAGGCTCAGGGAGACAAAGAAACTCGCCAAGGCCACACAGTGAGTAGAGGAGCCAAACAAAGCCAGGCTTGACTGAGAACCGAAGTTGTGTGCACCACACCGCCCTGTCTCAACAGAGAGGACACTGTCCCTTCGCCCCCTGCCCTTGCCCTTACCTTGTGCGTGTCCTCACGGACTTCTTTACCGAAACGTTTCATCATCCTCCGAAGATAGGTCTCAAACTCCACTTTTATCCTTTCACTGTCATGCACATGGAAAAATCCGAGAATGAAGTGGGAGACTGAGCCCTGAGCCCAGCCCCCAATCACGCGTCATGGCTCCTGAATCACTCTCCTGGTTCTCCTGCCCGAGGCTGTGCTACTCGGGCACATCAGCAAGCTGGCTGTTTTCCACTGGCTTTTCTGCTCCTTCTCACCTGCACACCTTGGCTTGGGACATTCTCCACCTGTCATGCCTCACAGCCGTGCTTTGAAACACACACCCTCCAAGGAAGCTTCCCTGCCTGTGTGACCTCCCGACTACGGATTCTGTCCTTCGCACCAGTACTTCCATGCTAAACTGGGGCACACTCATTTCTTCAGTGCTGTTCTGCTGTGCGATCTCTTTCATGCCTGTGTCCCATGCATCTGTCCTCCTCCTTCGTGCCTAATGATGTGCCCATCAATGTGGAGAGTGCACACAGAGTGGCACTCATTCGCCAATTAACTGCCGGGCGTTGTGCTCACATTCCCAAGCCACCAGCGGCTGCAGTGGTCCTGGGGATCCTGGGATGGAGTGGGGGCTCCCTACCATAGGGGGGCACTGGCTCAAATCGCACAGTGTAATGTGGTGCGAAAGCATGAGTGTCAAGTTGGCCAGAAAGGGATTTGGATCTTGGCTCATCTGCTCCCTGGCTGAGTGACTCCTGAAATGTTACTTAACTTCTCTGAGCCTCCACGATTTCATGCACACACTATCTTCAAGTATAAGTAAGACAACAGACAATCTACAGAGTCCTCGACACACACCCGATGTTCAACACGTAAGAATTTCCTCTTCCCGCATCCTGCCCCAGCCAGAGAACAAACCAGGATTCTCGAACCTGGGACTCTCTCACCTGAGGCTCCTAACCAAATTGGTACTCAGCCCCGGTCTCCTGCATGTTTCTTAAAAACTTGCGTTAAGTAGCAGCTCTTGCTCATTATGCGTGACAGGAATCTATAGACAAGGTAAGACAATCTTACCTTCTCTCCCTTGCCTTCGCCTGCTGGGGCGTTTCAATCTCTATCTCCACTGGTTTCACAGGCAGGACAGATTTAGAAAAGGCCGCATTTTCTCCCACGTCACCTGGCACAGGTTCACCAAGTTCTATCAACAATAATTTTTTTTTTAAATCAGTAATAATAGGGGCACCTGGTGGCTCAGTTGGTCAAGTGGCCAACTCTTGGTTTCAGCTCAGGTCATGATCTCAGGGTCATGGGATCGAGCCCCACAGCAGGCTCCACGCTGAGTGTGGAGTCTGCTTGAGATTCTTCTCCCTCTGCCCCTCCTCACTGCGCTCTCTCTCTCTCTCTCAAAATAAATAAATAAAGTCTTTTTAAAAAACTAGTAATAATAATAATTATTACGATAGCTATCATACTGAACAAAATGGAGGTTCTGCGGGGAGTGAAGAACAGATGCAAGCTAGGAGACCCCTACTCCTACAATGCTTTGAGTATCTCAAAAATGCCACAGATTGGGCGCCTGGGTGGCTCAGTCGTTAAGCATCTGCCTTCAGCTCAGGTCATGATCCCAGGGTCCTGGGATTGAGTCCCACATTGGGCTCCCTACTCAGCGAGAAGCCTGCTTCTCCCTCTCCCACTCCCCCTGCTTGTGTTCCCTCTCTTCACTGTCTCTCTCTGTTGAAAAATAAATAAAATCTTAAAAAAAAAAAATGCCACAGACTGTGCTGTTTTACATTTATTTCTCATTTAACTTGAACAACCCAGAGAAACAGCCCTTAGAGGAGGAAACTAAGGCACAGAGATACTGAGTTGAATTAGAACCACACCTCTGGTATCAAAGAATTAATGCTCATGTGTGTGTTTTAGTAGAGACAGTTTTCTCCAAGAGAAAAAACCCCCAAAGAACAATTTCCTATTCTGTATTACTACAATAATGCATATCACAATTTGCTTCATATACAGGCAGGATTTAGTGGTCTTCCAGCCCCAACTGCAAACTTGTAATGATAAGGAATGCATCTTTTTTATCTCTTTATCCTCTCTATCACTTGTAAACACTAGCTGAAATAAACTGAATTCACTAAACTGGATCTAACTGTGAACTTCATTAGCAAAGGCCCCTTTAAAGAGAGGCTCTGGGCCCAGAAGCAGTGACACCCCATTGGCAATGAACACACCGAATGCCAAGATATGGTTTCTACATACCAGTCACTAATGAATGAGCCAGGGCTTCCTGAAGAAACAAAAGTTGATTATAGGTCTAGAGCAAGAAGAATATAGGATGGGCCTGGAACATCTTCTTGTGCCAGAAAACAAAAATGTTCTCAAAAACATTTTTGAGAATGAGGCCATGTCAAAATGACACAGTAAGGTAGCTGGCTTAAAGGGGCTCTCACTAGCCCAATCCGGGACAATCTGAAGATCAAAAAGTATAATGATGATAACTGATAACATATGAGTTTTTAAAATATCTCTAAGTTCATAGTGATACTCAAAATAAATACAATTCTTAAAAGAGAGAGCTCTTCTTTACAAAGTCATCTGATAAATGCATATGAGATGACAAGATGACAGAATCAGAAAGTTCCAATTTGCGATGCTCATTAAAATAATCTTTGATTCAGGGGCGCCTGGATGGCTCAGTCATTAAGCATCTGCCTTCAGCTCAGGTCATGATCCCAGGGTCCTGGGATCGAGCCCCGCATGGGCTCCCTGCTCAGCGGGAAGCCTGCTTCTCCCTCTCCCACTCCCTCTGCTTGTGTTCCCTCTCTCGCTGTGTCTCTGTCAAATAAATAAATAAAAATCTTAAAAAAAAAAATCTTTGATTCAGTAAAGATAAATGCATACTAAAAATCATGAAGTAAAAAGTTACTGAAGAATAAGATATTCACACAGAATCAGAGTACCACCCGAGATGGTTAATTACAGAGGAAAAATGTACCTTTATATTGTCACAATCTGGCAAAACCACCTTATATGATCACACTTAGCATCACTAGTAGGACAAACTGACATTAGGAGCCTCTTAATGGATGCAGTATGAAGTACAAAGGTATGAAGTATTTTTGCAAAAAAAAAAAAAGTTTAACCTAAATTCAATCAAGTCTTAACTTAGTTTATAAGAACCCAGGGGATACTGAAACACGTTTACCACCACCCTGAGGTGCCTATTTATCAGACAAAACTAGAATAAGAGACATCCCACAAAAGAAGAGGCCAGGACTCCTCAAAAACAGTGGTGCTACAAAAAGCAAAAGAAGGTGCTGGGTGGGGTGCGCTGTTCTAGACTAAGGGAGACTAAAGAGGTATAACTCACACCTTGATTAGATCCTGGATTAGAAACAAGCAAACAACAGCTATGAAGGATATTTTTGTAACAATTAGGGGCTTTTCATTTTCTTAAGCGTGAAAATATTTTATCATGCAGGAGAACGTCTTAGTCTCAGGAAATGTATGAAGTATTTACAAGTCAAGTGCCGGGATGTCTGCGACTCATTTTCAAATGGTTCCACGATGCATATTTACAGAGAGAAAGATACATTCACTATGGCAAATGTTAGTTACTTGAATCTAAGTGAAGAGTCTATGTACTACATTTTCAGTGTACTACATTTTCAATCTTTTTGTAGGTTTTCAAAAATTATTTTCGGGCGCCTGGGTGGCTCAGTTGGTTAAGCGACTGCCTTTGGCTCAGGTCATGATCCTGGAGTCCCAGGATCGAGTCCCACATCGGGCTCCCCGCTCAGCGGGGAGTCTGCTTCTCCCTCTGACCCTCTTCCCTCTCGTGCTCTCTGTCTCTCATTCCCTCTCTCTCAAATAAATAAATAAAATCTTTAAAAAAAAATTTTTCAAAACCAAAAGCTGGGATAAAGTTAGGCTAGACAGAAGGAGTCAGGGATAACATTAGCTATCATTTATTGTGAGCATATGATGCTTTAGGCCCATTACATTCGCAAACCTTCTTCCTTCACTACAATCCTGCAGCCTAGCCTGTGAACAGCTCATGGTGAGCATTCAATGCTTACTGTTATCGGTGAAAAAACTCCACTCTGACAGGTGGATTTACTTGTTCACACAGCTATACAAGCGGCAAGGCTGGGCTCTGAACCCAGATCTCACTACTCTCAAAGCCCACGCGCTTTCTATAAGATGGTGCTGCCTCTCTACTTCACAATCTACTCCACGGACAGCCACAAGAGGAAGAGAATATACAGCCTTCTTTGGTAACCTGGTCATGAATTTTTCCTTGCATCAAAAGCAAATCCCTACTGTAACCTTATTTGGTCCTACTTAGTTTTAAAAGGAAACAACGGAATTGCAACTAAATGACATGACCCCGAGCAGCCTCAAATGGGAAACAGGATCACAGAGCAATGGTGTTTTACCTTCGACCTCTTCCCAATCATCCTCGCTTTCCTCCTCCTCGTCTCCTTCACAGCGGCCTTTGGCCACGGCAGCCTCTCTCTGTGAGGGCTGTGCCTTCTTGCGGGCACGGGCGGAGTCCCTGCGTAAAGATCACAGCGGGGAAGGTGAAGAAGGCTCGCACATCCTCATGCTACAGTTAAGCCAAATGGAATCCTAAGGACTCTTTCTTCCATTTATTGTGAACCTGTTGCAATTATTTAAAGATAATGGGTGAGCTCTGAGCCTCATTCCCTCCACCACTGTGGGTCTCAAGGGCTCCTCAAGACGTGCTCTGATCATCAGTCTAACACTAGATGTGCTGTCAAACAGAAAGAATGCAATGGACTTACAGCCTAGAGCTGCATGAGGGAAAACACAGCCGTGCCTGGAAGTGGTACAGGAAAAGTTAGAAGAAACCACAATAACAATGTAAGTTCCAGAAGTAAAAGCTGTGACGTGTATTATATACGCACAGGTGGACACCACACTGAAGAAGCGGGAATTCACGTTTGCCAATCCTAACATGAGCCAACTCGGATGACTGTTTCTCTCCACCTCTACGATGTAAGGAGATGGAAGCTGATAGAATTCCAACCTCAAGGTATGTGGCGATGTGTCCATACACAGGTATGTCACAAATAACAACAAAAGCATGGATAGCTACCTGGTTAAGTAGGTAACTACACAGATAAGCAGCTAGCTGAATACTGGCTGAAGACGCAATGGTTGCTAATACGTAATCCATTTTCGTAATTTCATACATAAAACGTGTTTAGAGCACAGTTACTTTTAGCTATTGTAAGGTCTGATGTGTGGTATCAAGGGAGAACATCATCTAAGATCTGAGCTCAGACATTTAAAATAAGCGAGCCTGTCTTCAGCTCTAAAAATACACGCGTTCTCTTTGCAACCACTTTCAACACCACAGCAGCAAAAATTTCTCCTTAGAATAAACGTAGCAGGAATTTCCATGTGCTACGGATTTGACGGCAGTCAACTCTCAGCGGAGAGGGAAAGAGGGGCCCAGAGCTTTATCCGCCAGCATCCTGGTCTATGTGTACATGGATTGCTCTGGAGAAAGAATTCAACTAGTGGGGAGAGGCAACCAGGAAGCAGGAAGCTCAGAGGCGTGCATTCACAGGAAAAGTCTAAGGGAAAAGAAGAGATGACCTGAGTGCAAAATTCCCATGCTTTCTCATGGCTCCTGTCTACTGCTGGCCCTTCCCCAGGCTGCCTTCCTCGGCCAGGACTGCAGCCTGCTGGGAAAGCCAGCACTAAGACGGAAGACTGGTTTCTGAAGGACCTACTACCTCTCTGTTCTTCCTCCCCTCCCCACAACTTTCCCAGGAAGTGGACAGTCAAGTGTTCACTAGGCTGCAGTCATTGTTCACCAACGTATTACTATGCATGTTCATTCAACTGCAAAAATCCTGGCTCAGTTTCTGCCAAACAAAAGACCCCGCCCTAAATGCCACAGGGCCTACAAGAACGAACCAGGCGTCGTTCCAGGCCTCGGAGAGCTTGCTGGGTAGTAAGCAGGGGTACGTGGCCTGGGCACAAGTAAGTTCAAGAAATCAGAGGAAAAAGGGGGAAGAAATCAATGAAGACTGTCGAGTGGATGGATTCTGATCCACATCTTCAAGGTGGAAGAAAGCATTCCAGGTAGAAGGAAGAACGAGCCCGATTCAGAAGTAGCAAAGTCTGACTGAGCACGTGGTGAGTGAGTGAGAAGAAGTCCAGCTGGGTGGGAGCAGAGTGAACTTGAGGAGAGCAGTACAAGAGAAAGCTGGAATGGCAGGCCAATATCTTAGGTATGTAGTTATCATTGCGCAGTAGAAAGAGCACTGGACCAGGAGTCTGAAGGCTTAAGTCTCATCTGGTTTTTGCCACCGTCTAGCTACGTAACCAGATAAACCCCTTTCTGTCAGCTCTCCTAGTCATCTGAGAAGTCTGGGAGACAAACTATATACAGCTGGCCCTTGAATAATGCAGGGTTGGGGCACCGACTGCTCACAGTCAAAACTCCGCACAGAACTTTCGACTCCCTGAAACGGCTAACTACTACCAGGCTACTGTTAACTGGAAGTCTTACTGATAACTTGCAGTTGATTAACACATATTTTGTATGTTATATGTGTTATATACCGCATCCTTCCAATAAAGTAAGCTAGAGAAAAGGATGTTATTTTTTAAATAATCACAAGAAAAACTACATTTACAGTGCTTACTGTACTTATCAGAAAAACTCCATGTAGAAGTGGACCCATGCAGTTCAAACCTGGCTGGTCAAGAGCCTACGGTAATTGCTAAGAAGAATCTTACTCGTGGTCTGAGCTCCAGCTGGAGGAGTTTAAAGACCCCACCTTTTGCACAGATCCGAGATAGGCAAAAAGAGACTCACAGTTCCCGGAGGGCAGAAATCAAGACGTGGCTAGAAGCTTTTCAGCCTTCTCACCTGAACTCCTCCTCATCGCTGAGGGCTTCATCCTTCACGACCTTGGGGTTTTCAGATTTGACAGTCACCTGGGCCGCTTTTTTTTTGGCTGGACCCCCAGGATCACTGCAGCCTCTCTTCCTCTTGCCTTGTGAGACTTTGGAGAGAAGGCTCCTCTTTAGAGGTTTCTTGTCTTCCAAGACATCTAGATAACCACACAGAACACGAGGTAAGGGACACAGGAAAGGCGGAGGGGGTGTGCTTTCACAGGCAAGTGATGAAAAGCCCCCTTCTGTCACCTCCCTCCAGACCCCATCTTCATCGCTGGGGCAGCGTCCCCGGTTTGTTCCACAAGCAGCCTCCAGCCTCCTCCTGCCTCCAGCCCAGTTGACACCCTGCACTCCCAGTAAAAACTGGCTTCCTTTATCAGGGTTTTATTCCACTCCCTTGTGGGGTAACACGAACTGCCACATGACGCCAATAAAATCTGGCTTCCAAATTTCAAATTTCAGCTAATAGCCAGGAAGGAAAAATACATCAATCTGCTAAGTAATACCTTGTTTATTTATTACCTGCCAAGACTAGTTATTTTAGGAGTAACCCACTATTAAGTGAAATGTTTTGAATTCATAAACATGTCCAAGTTTTATCACAACTTTACTATTACTAATCCATGTTTCTGCTATCTTTCAAAACCAAACCCCTGCTCAAAACATACTTCACGAAACCTTTCCAATCTAAGCCAAAAGTATATTCATATACCAACCATCTCAGCAAGCTTAGGGTTGGAAAAAGACAGTACTAAATTTAAAAAATACCTTTATTTCCTTAAAATAATTGTTGGTTTTTGTTAAAGGGAAAATTTAAAAATGCACAGGCTGTGGGCTTTAGTTAAATTAGGATATCTAAAGGTATGGTCTGTTTCTTAGCATATTAATAAATCAATTTTCAATAAAGAATAAATAACATGGCAGGGGACAATATCTTCTATTTTGCAAATATATTCATAAAAATAAATCTGAATCTAAAATAAAGCACCTTCCTTTGCCTTTGCATGACTCTGCTTCACTTTATTTTGGAAAACAAAAATACTTTAGCCTTTTTTGAGGTTCCAAAAGAAGCAGCAATATTAACCTGCCATCATATTGATTCCTTTCATTTACAGTTTGTCCTACTGACTCTACAGATAGATACTTATATTTCCCAAGATATACTCTTGCATGGGGGAAAAGCTCTCCCTTTTGATCTAAATAAAATCATAATTTTAATAAATTTCTCATAGTAGAGGGGCATTTGTTCTAACACTAGATAAAATCACTGATTCAGTTCAGTTTCTTTAGAATGTTTTATAAAAGGAATTTATGCATTCCAATGTTTTAAACATTTTAACAGAAACACAATTTCAAAATTCTTTAGAATCTGGAGATACTTCTTATTCCAAGGCCAGAAGCTGCTTAAAGGTTTATGACTTGACAGTTTGAGTAGCATGTCCTTGAAATCAGGATTTCTGGATCTTTTCACGCTTTTTAGCCCTCTATGAACAGATGTGAAACAAAGATGTGAAACACTTCATTTTTACTAAATTAGGTGGGAGTATACTTCAAAGGCACCGTTTTTTCCTCACCAAACTTATTTGGTTGGTTAAAAAGCACAACTGTGTAAATTTTTTTGCTTTGAAGAGTTAGAGGAGTTAAAAGGGGGGCAAGAACGGAGCAAGAACAGAAACAAAAAACTGTGAATAAAAAAAATTTCCATAGTATTATTTTCATACAGTCATCCTCCCTTAGCTGTGGTTTCAGTTACCGGGGATCAACCAGTGTGGAAGCAGATGATCCTCCTTCTGACAATCTCCTGAAGGTTAATAGTAACCTAAGGCTATGTCACAATGCCTCAGTCATTCACCTCATCACTAGGCATTTTATCATCTCACATCACCGTAAGAATTCGAAGGCTGAGTACAGCACAATAAGATATTTTGAGCAAAAGAGAACACATTCACGTAACTTCTACTACAGTACACTGTTTTAACTGTTCTATTTTCTTATTAGTTATTGTTAATCTCTTACTGTGCCAATTTTGTCAATAAAACTTTATCATAGGCATGTACATATAGAAAAAAACATAGCATATATAGGGTTCAGTACTATCCGTGTTTCAGGCAACCGCTGGAGGGGGGTCTTGGAACATACATCCCTGCGGATAAGGAGAGGGACTACCGTAATACCCCCAGATTTTTAAAATATGAATGCTAACCATGACATACCATTATGTACATACATTGGAATATAAATCAGTCATCTTTTAAGACAAAGGAAAAGGACCTATGATAAAATGTTAAGCATGCAAAACTGTTTTTACTATATGGTTTCCACTACTTAGAAAAAGACTAGAAGGAAATATACCATTATTTCTGGATAGTTGTAATACTTACTTTTTAAAAAGTTCTTTACATTTTTTTGGGTCCCAGAGAATCCAGAAGCTATTTCCTAGGACTCTCCAAGATCTACAGCTACCTACCCAGTCTCCTTGAGCTCAATGTGGTAATTTCAGAAAGGCAGAAATTATCACTTGGTTCTGCTTGGCCTTCTACTGAGATTTTAAAATACCTGCTTAAAACTGCCAGTGGCATCTCATAGCACTTAGAATACAAACTCTTTAACTGGGTCTCCAAACTAAGGGTCCTGCCCACCTTTCCCACCTCAATTCCTATTTGCCCCTCACTATGTCCAGCCAGCCCACCAAGCTCATTTCACTTCCTCCTAAGTCTTTAAACTTATTGATTCCTCTGCCTACAACTCTTCCTGAGAACTTCCTTTGAATAGCTCCTTCGGGACATTCAGTAATTGGTTCAAAATATCACCTCCTCAAAAAGGCCTCCCTTGACTCTTAGCTGCTTCTTCCCCACCACCATGTCAGTTTTACTACCTCTTTTACTCTTTTTGTAACTCTCATCACCGTGTGAATTTATTTAACTTTTTATTGTCTGCCCTACCAACCCCTCCCCAGAGAGTGTAAGCATCATGAGAGCAGGGACCTTGCCAGTCCTGTTCACTACTAGAATTTCAGTGCCTACAATAATCCTTAGATATAGCAGGTGCTCAGTAAATATTTGTTGAAGGAATTAATGATTCACATCAATGAAAGCATTAACACAGAGAAGAAACATGAAGAAATTAGAGACGCCCTAATAGAAACGAGGAAATAATGTGGAAGACTGTTTTCTTTGACCCTAAATGTTGAATGCAGCCAAGTATCACTTTCTTTGGCATGCACTGAGGTGCTGTTAGAAACTACACTGAAGGTCATCGAGTCAGTGTCAACTGTAGCCCAAACCACAACCAGATTTTTCCTCCACCCAACCACAGGAGAGATTGTAACTCTTCCTGAAAGCTGCCTTGGGAACTTACTGGTAGCTCCTCTGGCTGAGTTTCAGTGAAGCTTGGGTGCATCCTTGCCTACACCTAAGCTGAACTGATAGAAGCTAGCCCATCTGATCACCTGACATGGACCATGGCAGGGGCATCTATCTCACTGAAAACTCACAACCGCCCTGAAAGACAGTATTATGTTTCAGAGATGAGGTTCAGAGAGGCTAAACTGTCCAAAATAATTTACACAAGTGCATATAAACAACTACTAAGTGTTGGAGCTGCACCAACCTGGAGTCCAGATAAAGTGTTCAGCTGGAAGGATTGGTACCCAGGCAGGTGGAATTTCCATCAGATCACAACTTTTAATTTTTGAATTGCCACATATTCAGAATACATTCCCTCTGACTGGAATAAAAACCCTTTTCACAGGCATTTGCTGAAATGTTACCCATTCTCAAAGTCGCAGATCTAACATAACTCCTTCAGAGAGCATTTCCCAATCTCTCCAGTCAAACTTGATTATTCCTTCAGAAGCCACAAAGCCTGTTACCTTCTTCCAAGATAACACACTCTTTCTTGAGTATTTTTTGTAAACCTCAACACTACAGCACTCTAAGCTTCTCCAAGTAATCTCTATCTCCCATGTCAACTAGCTTGTGCACAGCACATATCAGGTACTCCAAAAATGTTATCTGAATGAGTAAATGAATAAAATGGAACTCGTAGCATTAACTGTGAGGTAAATCACTTTCTAAGTTTAGAAATGACTTCCACTTGCCTACTTACTAATGGATGATGACCTTATGTAAAGAATCACAGGATTATTGAATCTAGTGTCATAGGAGTCCTTGCTGGTTACCTATCTATCCAGATTATTTTAGGAACCTCAGAAAAATCCCTTCTACAGCATGCATTATGCAATTATTTAAGATATTTATTAAGCACTTAATAAATGCAGGGAAGGAGAGAACTATATGGGACACAGCAAAAAATAAAACACGTTTTCATAAAGTTAAATTGTGGTAAGACAGGCGATCAAAAAAGAAGCAAATAAATTAACAAGATCATTACATTATATGACAGAGGCTGTGAGGGCCTGTGATAAGGAGTACCTGGGGAAGATCACCTTAGATAAGGCACTCAAAGCGGTGTGAATTCTCAAGAACAGAAGAAATCTGCCACCTTAGACCCATGGAGGAAGGAACATCAAAGGCAAAGGCTCAAGGTGAGAAATAACATGACATGTTTGAGGGATGGAAAGGAAACCACTAAGGAGGGTATCTGGCAAAGAAAAGAGTCATAGGAGACAAGAGAAGTAGCAGCACCCAAATCATGTAAGGTCTTGCAAACCATGGTAAAGAATTTGGATTTTAGGCCAGGAGCAATGAATGGGAAGCCCCAGGTTTGAAGTAGGAACATGGCATGATCCGACTTTTTTTTTTTTAATCACTTGGGCTGCTGGGTGGGAAAACCACCGCAGGGGGATAAAGGGAAGTAGGGAGACCAGTAAAGAGGCATCTGTAATCGTTCAACTGAAAAGTGATGGTGGCTTTAGGCAGGGATTGTGACCATGGAAATAAAGACAGGTGAAGAGATTTGAAATACAGACGCATTACATGTGTACGTGTGAGGAAAAGGAGGGCTTTACTTTAACAAGTGGGTGAAGGGATCATTTATTGAATGGGAAAAGGTGGGGGCAGGGACAGGTTTAAAGAGGAAAATCAAGAGTTTTGCTTTGCCCTTGACAAATATTTAAGAAACCTATTTGATATCCAGGTGGAGAAGTCAGGTCGGATCGACTCTGGAACTCTGGGGTGAGATTTAACTGAAGATATTATTCTGGGGGGCCGCACACCACAGCACTCTGATCCATCCGTCTTCTGGGGCCACAAAATAACTTGCAATGCCTTTTTCCTACTCAGCCCTCTGCATCTGCAGGAGGCTGCACTGTATCCTTTGGGCAACAGGGAGCAGGAATGAGGCTACGCGGGAGAGCCAATGGGCAGGTAGGGCTCCGGGGGAATCGCCCCGGGCGCATCACTCCTCGCGAGGATTAAAAGCACAGCGACGTCGGTAAGGACCAGAGCAGCGACACAACCGCCTGCCTCCCCCTGCAGTCGTAACGTCGTCTCCTCCGGCAGATGGGCACGGGGCAGCCTCCGCCCCCCACTTCCAGGAGTCCGGCCTCCCCGCTCCCCACACCTTGCCTCCTGCCCTCTTCCAGCATCTCCCCCTAAGCCCGGCTGGGTCTCGCTCTCACCCGCCTCCTTCTCCTCATGCCCGGCCATGTTCTCGCCCTTGGCCTTCCGGCCGCACGGTTCGCGTCCCTGGGCCTTCCTACCGGCCGCGCGCTTCCGAACCATATTGCCCAGGTAAGACTCCCCTCGAGAGTGACGCACCAAGACCGCGGGAAGCTGGGCGCCGGCTCCGCCCCAAGCGGGGCCAGGCACGGCCACGCCCTTCCTTACAGACCTAGTCTACGCCCATGAAGCTCCGCCTCAGCTTCAAATGACCAATACAAACCGTACGAAGCAAGACGGCGCGTAGCGGATTTCTTTCTCCTTCCGGCGCATGGCAGTTTCGCATTTCCTTAGACAATAGTGAGGGGCTCGCGTACTCTCGCGAGAGGCGGGAAAAGGCCCAAGGTTTGAAACATGGCGGACGACGTGGACCAGGTGAGTGAGTTTTGAGGGGCTCGCTCCAAAGCGGCTTCTCCACTACCAGTCCTGGCCCCGCTAAAGGAGCACTAGGGCTCTGTGGTGTGTGTGTTATAGAATTACTGTGTATTTGTTAATATGCCTCTCCCCACTAGAATGAACTGCTTGAGGGCAGGGACTGACCTCTCTATCCTAATCTAGTAGTTACTTAGCTGGTTCTTAACAAACACCTGTTTAACTGGGGATGGGGACCAGTTCAGGTCAGGTTTGCCTCCCTCCCCGCCCTCCCCCCATCTAGCTTTTTAAGGCTGTAGAGCCTGTAACATTCGGTCACATACCTCCACTAGCCTAATGTACTCACTGAAGAAGCTCTCCTTGAATAATCTTATCAACTCCGGGCTTCAGCCATCTCTTGCGTTTGGATGACTCAAAGTCATCTTAGCCCTGATCTGTCACAGTTCTTTAATTGGTAATAACAAGAACCATTTCTAAGTACTCTCAGATTGCCAGGTACTATTTTAAATACATTAAATATGTTGATTTAATATATTAGCTCATCTAATACCCAAAAGAATCATGAAGGGAAGATAGGGCTTCCTCATTTTACAAACAGGGAAGCTGATAATTAGAGATGGCATGATTTTTAATCTGAATTCATAAGTGTCACAGGGCGCCTAGGTGGCTCAGTCGGTTAAGCCTCTGACTCATGATTTCAGTTCAGGATGGTGAGATCGAGCCGCATATGGGGCTCTGCACTGGGCATGGAGCCTGCTTAAGATTCTGTCTCTCCTTCTGCCCCTCTGTATGTGACAGCATGTGCTGTCTCATAAATTAATAATACAGGTGTGAATTCATAAGTATCAGATTCAGGAGTTGAACCCATACTGCCTGACTTCAAAGCTAGTGCCTTCGACCAACATTCTACTTATTCATCTTGCTGGCCAGTTGGTACCCTAAACAACCTGACCCAAACTGAACCCGTAATCTTCCTTCAAACTTTCATCTTTCCTTAGCATTCTGATTAGTGTGTGGTAATCATTAATGTTTTTCAAATCACTAAATGATATTTGAGATAAGGTTAAAGGCTCAGAGAGTGACTTCCTATAACTGAAATTTGGTCAGGCAGTTTGGATTTTGAGGAAACGAAGTACAGTCATGATTATTTTGCTGTATAACTCCTTCCTGTATATGTATGTTTCAGCCTTCATTTATATAGCACTTACTATGATCCAGACTCTGTTCTAAGCCTTCATAATGTCATTTAAGCCTCACAACAACAGTATTAGGTAGGCACTATTATTACTCACATTTTACAGGTTCAGAGACTGAGGCATAGAGGGGTTAAGTAACTTGCCCACAGTCACACAGTATAGCAATGATTTGAACACTGCACTCTCTAGTACTATATTACTAAGCCTGTTTCTTTTATCAGCAACAAACTACCAACACTGTAGAAGAGCCCCTGGATCTCATCAGGCTCAGCCTGGATGAGCGAATTTATGTGAAAATGAGAAATGACAGAGAGCTTCGAGGCAGATTACATGTAAGTAAATTTATCAAATTACTTTGAAATCAGATTATTTCCTTGTCATCCCTTCCTAACCGTACTCCTTTGAAATATAAACACTGTCCCATGTAGAAGAGTATTTTGAATGTAGATAAGAGAAAGGTAGGTCACTCGTATTTGTACGAGCCAAGTACAACTGCATTTTATTCATATTTTTTAAGAGATTTTATTTATTTATTTGACAGAGAGAGAGATAGCGAGAGCAGGAACACAAATGGGGAGTGGGAGAGGGAGAAGCAGGCTTCCCGGTGAGCAGGGAGCCCGATGTGGGGCTTGATCCCAGGACCCTGGGATCATGACCTGAGCTGAAGGCAGACACTTAATGACTGAGCCACCCAGGCGCCCCTGTTCATATTTTTTAACATGTTTTCTCCTAACAAAAATGATGTGTTTATTAAAGAACATTTTCATTTTTTCATTTTTTCCCTTCTATTTATTTGTAAATAGCAATTACTCTCCATTCTTATTTCAGTGTTCTTTCAGTTACTGATATGTACATAAATTTTTGTTTTCTTGTGAGAAAAATTAAATAGCCCAGAAGTACATAGAGTAAAAGGTGAAATCCCATTTTTTCTTTTGCTAACCACTTAAAAATGGGTCTGTCGTCTTTTAGATCTTTTCTGTATATTTCCACACATATACATATATGTGATCACATGCACATATTTGCACTGTATACACCACCTCTAAATAAAAATGGATCTTACTATACATCTTTTTGAGCACCTTTCTTTTTCACTTAATCTTTCTTGAAAATTATTGATCATGAGTGTGTGTAAGTCTCCTTTATTTTTAATGACTATAGAATTCTGTATATAGTAATAGTGTTTTTTAAGATTGTTTTCTGTTTCTTGCTATTAAAAATAATGCTGTAGTATGTATTTTTGTACCTTTTTTTATGTATGTCTGCAAATATTTCTATAGGACTGGTCCTTTGAAATGGTCCTATTTATTCATAATTCATAATTATGAATGTAATTCCTAATTTATTCCACTGAATGTTTTGCCTTTTCTTGATGACTTGTTGTTTTCTTGAATATATTGTTTTTATTACTGCCATTCTACCTTAAAGTGATTTAAAATAGCTAATATTTATTGAGCATTAATTACATGCCAAGTGCTTTCATTATAAGTGTTTTGTATGGGGGCGTCTGAGTGGCTCAGTCAGTTAAGCATCCAACTCTGGATTTTGTCTCAGGTCATGATCTCAGGGTCATGGGATTGAGCCCCACCTCAGGCTCCACACCCAGCACAGAGTCTGCTTGTCCCTCTCCTTCTGCTCCTCCTCCTGTGCTCTCTCTCTTTCAAATAATTAAAAAATAAATAAATACGTGTTTTGTATGTAATACCTCATTTAACCTTTATAACAATCCTATGAGGGTAGATACTCATTAGTCCTGTTTTGCATTTGAAGAAGCTCAGGCTCAGGAAGGTGAAGTTACCTGCTTAAGGTGACACAGCCAGTAAAGGGAGGGCCAGAATATGAACCTAGGCAGTCTGACTACAGCCCTACTCTTAAGTACGCTGATTCCACCTTCCATAAAACCTAAAGGTAAAGAACCTCCTGTATTTGGAAAGGAAGTAGGGACCTAGGAAGACAGTAGTCTTAATATGCAGCTAGCTTTACAAGAAGAGGAACCCCAGGAAATGGAATAGTGACAACTTTGCCAAGAAAAATGGAATTGTGCTTTATCACTGGGCCAGTGGCATGTGGACAGACACCCCGGGACAGATATGTTGGCTAAGCTCTTGGAGGCTTCTTCAGTTCCCTGCTAAACTTGATTGCCTCTATACTCAGTGGCCCCCAGCCTTTTGTGTGTTTGTTTTCTGGCCCTCATGTACAGATTTTTGCTCTTCTTAGTGTGCTTTGCTACCAGTTGCCCACATGGCTGATGGGCTACTTTTATTTTGATGTGAGCTGGTAAACCATTTAACACTGTTAGAAGTAAGCCTAAGTGGGTTCTGAACAAGGCCCCTGGAGTTAGATCTTTTAGTAAAATATATGAGCTTTGGAGTTTGGATTGAGGACATCCCTGAATATCGGAATTGCAACATTTATTGATTGAGCCCACGGGTGCCAGACAGTTTATTTTGGCTAGGTTTTAAGTGGGCAAGGTGTTGCTCTACTTACTTTACATGGTGGTATTTAGTGTAGGACAAGGGAGGGTTGAAGAGCAGCATGTTATGCCTTTGGGAGACCACAGTACCATCTTCTTAGCAGTTAAAGAATTTTATTTCCTTTACTGCCTCTTTCTTGTCATGCTGTTACAGCAGGAATTGAAAGAAGTCTACTGAGAAGTGATGAATTTGCTTTTTTTTTTCATAATTAAATATTATAAATGATGTGACTGCCATGGATGACCAGTAGGGTGGACACTTTAAAAAAAAATTTTTTTCAAGTTATTTTGAGTAAACTCATTTGGGGCCAATATAAACAGCTTTGCATTTTTATCAGGTCAATTAAATTATCACTGGAAATAATTTGTGAAGAAACAGTGTATTACTAGCAGAATTATATTTTACTTCCGTATAAAAGTTTGTGGTATAAGTATTGTGCAGAAGGCCTGTTCATTGTTTCTTAATTTGATTGTTAAATTTCTTGGTCCCTCACCTTGCCACTTTAGGCTTATGATCAGCATTTAAATATGATATTGGGAGATGTGGAAGAAACTGTGACTACTATAGAAATTGATGAGGAAACATACGAAGAGATATATAAAGTAAGTCATGCAGTTCTGTTCCTCACTTTTAAAACGTCAGTTGTTCTTAGTATCCAACAGCTTCTCACTACTTACAGGAAGCCTGTCATGATTTGATACCTAATTGGACTCAGTAAAGTATAGCAATCAAAAGCAAAAGCGTTGGGGTCGGACAGACCTGGTTTCCAGTCCTGATGTGGCCATGTCCTATCTGGGGTACCTTGGGCCAGAGAATTAACTTGGCAGATTTAATTTCCTCAGGCTTAAGCAGAAATACTACCACTTACCTCATAGGGTTGCCAGTATTCATGGATACATGTGAGTGTAAGATGCCTATGTGTGCTAATATATGAGTAATGCTGGACAGTGTTCTTAATTTGATGTGGATCTGAGCTATCAGTAATTAAAACTGAGAAATTCTAAAAATACTCCTTAAAAGTAATAGTAAGCCTGTTACATGTTAACGTAAGTAACATTCTTATTAACAATAACTACTAAAACAAAATGGTGAGAAGCATCTTTATTTTACCTTTTTGCAAATTTCTTTAATGCCTGGCTTAATTGATAACATCTAGATTCTCACATCTTTCTCTGCATTTAATCTGTTATGATATGTTATAGTTGAAGAAAATACAGCCTCACAGAGGGGTAGTTAGAAAAAGGAGTATTTTTTGTGGATATTTGCCTTTGATGCTATGTTAAAACTCAACAAGTGGTAGTTTCTTAAAGGTTAGTTGTGGGATGCCTGGGTGGCTCAGTTGGTTAAGCGTCTACTTTCGGCTCAGGTCATGATCCCAGGGTCTCGGGATCAAGTCCCGCGTCAGGCTCCTCGCTCATTGGGGATCCTGCTTCTCCCTCTGCCTGCAACTCCCCCTGCTTGTGCTCTCTCTCTCTCTGACAAACAAATAAAGCCTTTTTTTTTTTTTAAGATTTTATTTATTTATTTGACACAGCGAGAGCAGGAACACAAGCAGGGGGAGCGGGAGAGAGAGAAGCAGGCTTCCCGCGGAGCAGGGAGCCCGATGCAGGGCTCGATCCCAGGACCCTGGGATCATGACCTGAGCTGAAGGCAGATGCATAACGACTGGGCCACCCAGGCGCCAACAAATAAAATCTTTAAAAAAAAAAAAGTTAGTTGCAGTGTGGCATCTGAGACCATTATCAGTGAACTTTTCATACTCTTACTATGTGCAAATTGGTCTACCTTTGTCCTTTTAGTGGATCTTTTACAATGCAGGATTCTGTAACATCAGGCACTGGTCATTTGGAAAATATTAGTTTGTGGAGTTATGCAGATCTTCTGAAACTTGGCATATTTCATTGTTAAATATAAAAAGAGAACATCACATTAAGTCTTTGAAGTATTGGGAAGCCAGTCTCTGACTCTCCTAGAGCATAGTGGTTTAAAATGTAGACTCGGATGGTAGGACTGGATTTAAATCTTGCCTCCCTTGCGTACCAGCTATTTAATTGTATCACACTACCCAGCCTGTCTGTGAAAAGTGTCCTTGTCTATAAAATGGGGTCGGTAATAGGACCCACTTTATGCAAGTATTGAGGATTTATTGAGAGGTTACATGAAAAGCCTTTAGATTAGCGACAGGCACATAGTAAGTGTTCAACTGTTAGCCTTTGTTGGTTTTTGTAGTTCTGCTTTATCCTGGCTTTCCTTCTGTCTTCAACCACTGCTGACTCCTTTGCAGATTTTCTTTCTTTCTCCCTGTGAACATGGGCTTTAAAATTTTGGTCTACATTTTTTTTTCCCTCAGACATGTCATTTAGTCACTGTCATATTTGATAAGCCATGAGTCCATACCAGTAATCAGTACAGCACCAAAGCTTGAGCTCTTCACAGATCTAGGCTCAACTTTTTGCTGCTGGTGATTAGTTTCATGACCTTGGGTAAGTTAGAGAAACTTCCTAAGCCTTGGGGGCTTCTGTAAAATGACAACTGTGCCCGTCTCCTAGGATTGTAACAAGATGCATTAAATTTGGTGTGTGTAAAGCTTTGGCATGTGGTGATTGGTGGCCATTATGATTGTGGATAAATCTGTGTCTCCAGTTTCTTTCCTTTCCTGAGCTTCACTCTTTCATATCCAGTATTCTAATTGAAAATATTTTTACTTTGGATGTTATCTTGAACTCAGTGCATCTAAAGCTAAATTGCTGGTGTTCTTCACCTTCAAGACAAGGTCATTCTCGGGGCGCCTGGGTGGCTTAGTCGTTAAGCATCTGCCTTTGGCTCAGGTCATGATCCCAGGGTCCTGGGATAGAGCCCTGCATCGGGTTCCCTGCTCTGCGGGAAGCCTGCTTCTCCCTCTCCCACTCCCCTTGCTTGTGTTCCCTCTCTCGCTGTCTCTCTCTCTCTCAAATAAATAAATAATCTTAAAAAAAAAAAGTCATTCTCTATTTCCTATTTCTGTTCATGGTTTTCTGTTATTTAGACCATAAATTGCAGAATTTTTTTGGACTTCTCTCTTTCAGTCACAGTGATCAATAAGTACTTCAGTTGATTCTTCCTTCACACTGATTTAAAGTGTCATTTTCTTTCCTATTGCCATGACTATAGCTCAGGCACTTCCCTTTATGTCCACCTCCATTTCAGCCCATGCACAACTGACTGCCAAAGTAATTGTCCTCAAATAATGCTTTCATTTGTTACAGTCATGCTTAGAGACATTTAAAGCTTTCAGTGGCCTGTAGAGCAAAGCACAAGTTCAGGCTAGGTTAAGACCCTCCACAGTGTGATTGAAACTTTCTAGTCTCCTCTCTGATGACTCCTCTGGCCACGTTGGTCCACTCACTGTCTTCAGAGTGTGCCCTGTGTAGTCCTTCTATGTCTTTTCCCATAATGTGTCCCCTAACTGGAATGTCACCCTTGTCTCTTTTCCTGCAAAGCTTGTTTCAAGAACTGCCTTAGTCCTAACTCCTCAGTGACACTTTCTCTGACCATCTGGACCTTCTTTCTTCCTTTGGTCATTTCCTCATTTGATTGGATCCTCTAACCTTTGGCACTGTGAGCTGACATTGATCTTATTGACTCTTCATTTCTATATCCCTTTTCATCATGTGAGCTATTTGATAGCAGAGCCCAGGACATTATTCATTCTGTTCCCCATAGTGCCATGTTAGCTACGGGTGATGAGTATATGTGCAGGTTGTTAGAGGAATATGGGGGAGGGGAGGAAGTAGAGATAACAAAGTATAGATCTTCCTTTACTTACAGTAGGGTTACAGCCTTAGAAACCCACTATAAGTTGAAAATACATTTAATACACCTACCAAACATCATAGCTTAGCCTAGCCTACCTTAAACGTCTCAGAACACTTACATTAGCGTACAGTTGCCCAAAATCATCTACCACAAAGCCTATTTTGTAATAAAGTGTTGCATAATCCATGTAGTTTATTGAATAAGTTACTGAAAGTAAAAAACAGAATGGTTTTAAGTGTATTGGTTGTTGACCCTCTTGATCACATGGCTGACTGGGAGCTGCGGCTGCTGTCACTGCCCAGCATCACGGGAGAGTGTCGTACTGCATATTACTAAGCCCAGGAAAAGAACAAAATTCAAATTTTGAAGTACAGTTACTTGTGAATGCTTTGTGCTTTCACACCACAGTAAAGTCAAAAAATAATAAGTCGAAGAACAAAAAAAGAGATAAAAGTAGAGAGAAAATATCCAGGAAGAGAATAGAGAAAGGGGGGAAAGGAAACTAATACATGTTAAATAACTGCTGTGGGCCAAAGATTTACAGGTTTTATTACACTTAATCTGGTAACAGTGAGGCCAGTGGTGTTATTTCCCCCTTTCTATCCCAGGAAACCCAAGTTCAGCTAGGAAGAGATATGGTAAGGATTTCCAGTGCCAGCCTAACTGGATCAAAGCCTGGTGGGTTCAGTTCTGTGTTTCAGGGCCTTGGGCTCAAAGTAGTTGATGATGGAATTGATGGACAGTGAAATCTTGAAGTTAGCAGGATAGCACTAGTTCTTCTGGAGAGCTCAGCAATAGCTGAGCTAACATGGGTAGACTGCCTAGTCTATAAATCTCTAGGATCTGGCAGACCATGCTCGGTCCCTGCTGTTGTGGGCTTTAAAATCTAATTTAGAAAGTGCCTACTATACAGAAAAATTGTGGGTGCCTTGAATGTGATCAGTTAGGCAAAATAGCTTCAGAGAGATAACACTAGATACAGAAAAGCATTCTATCATAACGTAAACTTACTCTAATAGTAAAAAGTGGAAACGGGAGGGGTTAGAGAACTAACCTTTGTGCCTGCTGATGTCAAGTGCTATGCTGTCCATTTATATACATCGTATATAATTCTAACAGCTCAGTAAAATAGGCCTAGGTTAAAGCTAATTGACATTACTATCTCCAAAAAAGTGTATAGTATGCAGTATTTCCCAAATTTATATAACCACAGTACTTTTTTCTTAAGAATACATATGGCTACATAACAAATTACCCCAAAACTTAAAAGCTTAAAAGCACATACATTTATTACCTCACCATTTCTGTAGGTCAGGTATCCAGACACAGCTTAGCTAGGTCTTCTGCTTCAGAGTCTTTGATGAGGCTACACAAGGGCTGCAGTCTCATGTGAAGGCTCAGCCGTGGAAGAATCTGCTTCTGATCTCACTTACATGGTTGTTGGCAGGATTCATTTCCTTGAGGGTTGTTGAACTGAAAGCCTCAGTTCCTGCCACATGGGTCTCCACTACTTGGCAGCTTGCTTCATCAAACCTAGCAAGAGAGTTGGCTAGCAAGATGGAAGTCACTTTCTTATGTAACCTAATCATGATGGTGATATCCCATTACCTTTGCAGCATTCTTTTGGTGAGAAGCAAGGCATAAGTTTCACCCACACTCAAAGGGAGGGGATTTCACAAGGGTGTGAACACCAGGAAGCATGGGGATCATTAAGGGCAACTGTAGAAGCTACTTTGCCTTGGAAAATGCTGCCATGTTCATTTCTGTTCACTGAATCTCCAGAAAACTGTCATTGACTTAATGGAGAATCATTGCAGATGAAGTGGATTCCATAGGAAGAGAAGGAACTTTTTAGTTCAGAAATATGACCACTGAGTAAGGAATTTGAGTAAAATATATCAATTATTTTGATGAGCACAGACTCTTTCCCTAAACTTGCTGTCCTCAAACGAGATGCACGAAGGAAACCAGAAGGAAGTACTGCTTCATAATAGACAGCAGTCATATGACACTTGTTTCTTGGAGAGCGATTCTCAGAGTATGTTCCTTAAAGCAGGGAGCATTGGCATCACCTTTGACCATGTTTGAAATACAAACTCATGGGCCACAACCTGACCTACTAAGTGAGACTCTGGGCCTGGAGCCTAGGAAACCATCTTAGGAGCTATTAAAGAGGTGATTTTTTATTCACGTTATAATTTGAGAGCCACTGCCCTGAGAGAGTGTTATAGGGAAGAGTCAAATGACTTTTTCGGTGATAGTGACAAGTAAGTGTACTTGAGTTTCGTATACTAAACCTATAAGTATTACTTGAATTTTACTGTGAGGGGTTATTTTATGTTAGTTCCAGTACCCAAGAAGTTCATAAAACATAGTTTTTACATTTTAAAAAAAGTTGTGCAAACATAGCCATCATGAGCACACTGTAAAGGCGCACACTGAAGACACACAAGTTGTGTCTCTCCACGATGTCAGATTTATTCAGTCACAAAGCAAGGTTAGCATCATTATAAAGCAGGTTCAGGATTCCAGACTCAATGACATTTCACCCCATAATTAACTTGGCTTCTTACATGACACACAAAGCAGAACATAAGACAATCCACACGACAAACAAGATAACACGGAGGGCAGGAAGTGAACGAACCGAACGCCAGGTCAGTCTGTGGACACGCAGTGGAGATAAGGCCTCGGTCTGGTCCGGGTCATCTCGGCACTTCCTGCTTCTGATGTTCAGTGAAGGATCTCAGTTCTGTGTGGAGATCAGTCAGGCAGAGAGCCTTCAGCCGCAGCTACCATTTTGAAGTGGTCAGACAGAGGGGTCCATGTCTGAGGAGTCTGACAGTGCTGCAAAAATCCTCCCGTTTTAAAGGGATTTAATCAGTCTCGGGCCCCTGCAGACCTCTTCCGCTTGCGGTCAGTCCCTGGGGTGTCGTCAGCTGGCGCTGGTCTCGGCAGTATCTGGTAGCTGCAGTCCACTTAGCTGCTCGTGTCATTGCTTGATGCATGCCCCTCCGTGACATGAGTGACTCCATCTTGCTCTCTACAACAGCTATTACTAATATTTTCTGCCTGGCAGAGAGGCAGTTCACTCTGTCAGATCTACATGTGGTCACTTGTGGAATAGATTCCTAGAACTTAAAAAGGATGAATTAATTACCATTGCCCCTCCCACAGCCTCTGTTGCAGAACAGGGACAGGAAAATCGCCAGAAAAAACCTCCCTTTGGAATGGAAACAGCAGAATCCCCTGGGCATGTGTGAAATGGTCCTGTCCTGGTAGTAGAAGTAATGTCTTTTAGGTTAAGTGTGTCCTATGTGATATTTGGGACATACTTACACCAAGAAATTCTTTTCTGTTTATCTAGAATTCAGATTTAATTGAGCAATCTATATTTTTATTTGCTAAATCTGGCCACCCTAAATGGGGGCTGCAGAGTTTTCACAACCAAGTTCTTGCTTATGGTGGAAGACTGAAATAGTTTCTTTGAATGCAATTTCTTTAAAAGCTTAGGCCTTCACCTCTGTCTCATCTGTTCACTTCCAATAAATTCTGTGGGCCAGTAACCTCAGTCAAAGTTCTTGCCTATACATGGCCTGTCAGTGCATTTATTTCTTTGGTTTCTTCCCTCTGTTCCTCTCCCTCTCCCTCTAATTAATGTTGACCCTTAGGCCATTTGCTAAAGTAAATTTGGGTGGGAAAGTAGCACCCTTAATCTGATCCTTGCCTCAGGGCTGAGTTTGTTTCACTGAGAAGGTTTAACTGGGCTTAGTCCTCAAAGCTTTTGTTCCTGTTTATTGTCTACAGTTTGGGATCTAAAAACAGTTGCCTTTTTGAACTCTGTGAATCCTGTTTCTTGTAATCTTTGCTTGAAAACCAGCTCATTCTTGCCTGGGTTCATCTCTTATACTACCTTGCTGAGTGTATCAGCAACTAACATTTGGCTTTTTCCAGCCTCTTCCCCTAGAACCTATAGGTTTGGGAGGCCCTTAGACTACTTTCCAAGTCATTGCAGGGAACAGTTGTACCCTACGTTTTCTAAGGCATAAGAGGATTTCAGATATTCCATATCTGTTTCCTTACTGCCCAAGGCTCAACCTGTAGGCTACTGCCCCAAGGTATTCATTCTACATATGTGAGTGCAGGGCACATGGAAGCAACAGCTAATGGCTCCACACAGCAGAATTTTATTTCTCACCCACATAACAGTCCTGAGTGGAGTTTGAGTTCAGCACGATAGCTTTCTTCCAGGTACTCAGTCAAGGACCCAGGCTTCCTCTGTCTTATGACTCTGCCATCTCCAGAGTTCATTATCTGAGTCTCATCTAGTTAAGTGGGGAAGACCGCAGTGGGGCATTCATAGAATGTTAATGGGTCAGTCACTTACTTTTGTTTACTTCCCATTGGTTAAAACCCAATCCCATGGCTGCACCTGGTTGCAGGGGAACATTAGTAACGTAGTCTAGCTGTGTGCCAGGAAGAGGAGAAGAATGGATTTTGGTGGATAACTCCAGTCTTTGCCCCAATTGTTGACATCAAGGACAAACAAGTAAACAGTTAATACAGTGGTTCTTTGTGCTACAAAGGTAAGTAAGTGGTCAGGTTTTTAAATCAGTATGTGTTATGATGAATCTATGTTATTTTTTATTTTGTTTTCAAATTTCTTTCTCAAAAAATACATAATACTATGTATCTGTATAAATGTGTTCTGTTTTTGTTTTCCTCTTCCAGTCAACAAAACGGAATATTCCAATGCTTTTTGTCCGGGGAGATGGTGTTGTACTAGTTGCCCCTCCTTTAAGAGTTGGCTGAAACAAAGAATTTATCATGTATGGAATATAGGAGATTTTGTATGATTGCCTCTTTAAATGTAGAAGACATTCAAAAGAGAAACCTGCGTAAATTTTGATATTAAGAAATGACCAAGGATTCTTCCACTCCTGAAACGAGTTGACTTGCGGATAACTAAAAAATTCTTAAGCTAAAGGGCATTTTAATTTTTTTCCAACCCTTTCAATAAATGTGATCACCAAGATGCAGAACTCTTTTTTTCAGGAATTGATTTGTTCTGTTGTTTTCTCAATTTCTGATTTTTTTCCTTTAAATTAAATTTGATGTTTCCTTTTTTTGATATATTTTTTTAATGTGGTCTCCTGTCTTGTGACTTCTTTAAAGCAAGCACACATCTTACATTGACTTTATTTGTACACATTTATCTGTGCATTTGCTAGGTTTGAGGCACCAAGTGGAGTACTGAAAACTACCGTTTTGCCAATATGTGTCCTTCCTTTGAGTCTTCTGGGGAGGCAGTTCTTTAAACCAACAATTGGAGGACAGGGAGATTAGTGCTGATAGAATAATGCATATATAGGATGTCATAAGAGCACAGAGAAGAGCACCCAAAGAACAGGTTGAGTGGGTGGGTGGGTGTGGGGGTGGTATCATGCCATTGTAAATGTGGCCATGAGCTACAAAGCATGATTTCTGTTACTTCTACTTTGATCCATCTCTGAGGTCAGGCTCCAGTGGTAATATACTTGTGTGGTTTGGCTTGGTCATCTCTGCCATTGCTGCCCATTTTATGACTCAAAGAACATTTTCCCACTCTTGGATCACAGACCATTAATGATGACAGGACTGCAACAACGTATCTGAGTGGCACAATAAAACAAAGTAGTTAAAAAGCCAAACTCTTTTTATTTCTAGCTTCAGTCAGTCAGCACTTAATGCTTGAAAGAGAAAGAGAAAAGTGTATGTGTTGCAGTCTCTAAAACTTTATATAGGACTTAGAACCTGACATCTTCTCCTAAGTAGGTTGTACCATTTTGAACTGTAGAAAATCTGATATGTGAATGGCTTGCCTGTAAATATGCTGAATGTGTGTTTGTTAATCCATTATCCAGCACATAATGCTAACATACGCACAATATTTTAAGCCATGTGCAGGAAAGACACTTTCGGTAAACATTGTGTAAAAAGGTTTCATTTTCATTATTTATTGTACCTGTCCCTGCAAGTTAATGGAAAAGGGGAGACAAGTGTGGACAAGCTGACAGAGGTTTTATCTTACGTGAGTAGACAAGAGAGAACCTTCCTTCGCTTCTGCTTACCCCCACACTTTGTCCTTAGGCTTCAGTAGTCCGGGAAGTAACCTGTTTACATCAGCCTGTTGAAAACGGAAAAAAATGGGACCTGTGCTTCTGGTGGTAGCAAGTGGCCGATCCTTCGGATCACCCTTTCCTAGTAGAACGCTTGCCTAGATGATGATGATGATGATCCAGGATGATTACCGTATGTACTGAACACAGTGCACCAGGCAAAAGCAGTGTGTGTGTATACCTATTTAATCTTTACAACAACTCTCCTGCAGAATCTTACAAGACACTGAAACTTAAAGAGCTCACGTTGCTTGCCTGTGGTCCCACAGCTAGCACGGGGCAGTAGGGTGTGCATCTGCTGGGCTCCAACCTGGGGGTTTGGAGGTGGTGGTGGGCATGCTGTGGAGACTTTGGCTCTGGGTAGTACACTGCTCCTAATGCCCACCACAGCCATGACATGACTGGCCATCTGGTCCTCTTGCTCTGCCATGCCCTCCAGTTCTTTCAAGGGTTGTGTTTATTTTTAGTGGCTTCTGATATCCATGATTAGAGCCTGGATACTTCTCTATTCTTGGTCATCTTTCTCCTTTTTCTCCTAGAAGTGATAGATTATGCTAGAACTTTAGGCAGTGAGGGCTGTTGTTCACACACCAAGGTTTCTAGAAACCTTGGGCCTTAAAATCTGACACAGCTACTGTCATGTGCCACTAAGACTCACCGGCAACATAGAAACATCCACCTACCTCCTGGCTGCTAAGATACAGGGAGAGGGGCCATAAAAGGTCAACTGCGGGATAACCAACCACTCGCATGTTAGCAGACAGAGGAGAAGGAGGCAGTGTGGGTTTGGGGAGCCCGTTTGTGGTTCAGGCTACCTACCTGGAGGGTTGGTGCTGGGACTCATTCTGCAACAGGGGCAGCTCAACCAGATCCTGACACAGCCCTCATCAAGGCTTCCCCTACAGGGCTGCACGGTGCTGCCCTCTGAGGGTTTATGCAATATGAGGGCACCCTGGAGCCCTGCCTGGGACTCCCAGGCTGCACAGCACTCTGAGCTCTGGCCAGCTGGATGGCCTGTGGTCATTGGAGCTGGTGACAAGGTTTCTACAGCATGGTGTCACATAGCTCAAGGGGAGCCTTCTGACCATCTCTCCTTTGGAAGCCTCTCAAGCAGATGCCACACCTAGATCCCTGTCTTGGTGGTTTCCTGAAGGAGATTGTTATGAATTGTCATTGCTTCCTGCAAAGGAAGATGGACAGACAAAATGTAGGACCATGCATTTATCTTTGAGATGAAATGTGCCCAAATTGAAACCCAAATAACTTGAGTATCTTGACTTAGACTAAAATCAGCTACAAGTGGACAATTTTCACACATTTCAAATAGTGATTTTTCTAAGATCTGCATAAACTCTTAAGTATTTTTCTGTACACCAAAAGAGAAACTGGTTTCGTACACCCTTTTATTACAAAAATACGTATTGCCCACAATGCTTTTAGCCTATACTCAGGAGAGGAATGTTCCACTGGGAGCAATTGCCAGCTGAGGAGCAATGCTCATCTGGGTTGGACCGGGAAAGGAACTGAAAATTCCCGGAGTCATCCTGGCAGAATCAAGAGGCTTGGTTGGTGTTTCTGTCACTCGGTTCCAATGAACTGTGTGGGCAAGCTCTACCCTGTAGCAGACCAGGCTTACAACCTACCTGCCGATAGCACTGGTGTCCCTCTCCGTAGGTTCATGTGCTGGTCCACGGCCAGTCATCATGGTCTTGAGAATGTAGGGCTCTCACTGGCGAGGCCTGAGCCACACGCCCATCCTGGAACTGAGCAAGATTATCCCCACCTGAGCCGTATGGTCTGCACATGGAGGGGGTAGTTCTCTAAAGGGAACCGGAGGAAAGGAAGGGTGGGAGCTGGAGACAAAAAATGCCTGTTAGATAGAGATGACCTGCAGTCTTCTGATCTATAGACCAAAGACCCCTTTGGTTTACTTGATAATTGGTAAAATTTCTTGGAACACACCTTAGAGTGGAGACCCTGATTTGAAGCCGTTGCTCTGGAATCTAGTAGGAGGCCCTGGATCCTGAGGGGGAGTCAGTGTGGGAGGAGCTTAGACTTGTTCCATGACTGGGCCTGATGGTAGTTGGAGTCTCCCCTGGGAGTTAGGTTCGGGACCTGCCACACAGGAGGGTATTAGGCCGAGAGGAGATACTGGGGTCCTTGGAGCTCTGAGGCAGGGGGGTTACTTGTAGGATATGAGTGAAGAACACTGAGCTCCACTGGACAGGTTGCTGCTTAAGAGCAGGGACCGTGTACTCACAACCCCTGGCATGGGGGCTGGCCAAGAATTTGTCCTCAATAAATGCTGAATGAGTCATTGAGTCACAGGAAAACCAGTGACAACACTATGGGTGGAAGGGGAAAGTGGTACTTTTTTCCCTCCAGCTTTATGGAGGTATTATTGAAAAAATTACAAGATTCATAAGTGTGCATTGTGGGGATTTGATAGATGTATACATTGTGAAAGGACTCTCACCATCTAGTTAAATGACACATCCATCACCTCATAGTGGTTTTTTTTTTTGTTCTGTTTATTTGGTCGGTTTTGTTTTTTGGGGTTTTTTGTTTGTTTTGGTGAGAGCACTTAAGTTCTCTCTGAGCAAGTTGCAATTATACAATATAGGGTTATCAACTCTAGTTACTTGTTTTACATTAGATCCTCAGACCTTACTCAACTTATGGCTGAAGTTTGTACCCTTTAACCAACCTCTCCCTATTTCCCGCCCCCCCAGCCCCTGTCAAACATTTTTCTATTCTCTAAGGGTTGGACTTCTTCCTTTCTTTTAGGTTCGACATATAAGTGGTACCATGTAGTATTTGTCTTTGGCTTATTTCACTTAGCGTTAACTCCCTCAAGGTCCACCCGTGTTGCAAATGACAGGATTTCCTTCTTATGGCTGAATTATGCACACGCACACACACACGTATATACTTATACACCACAATTTCTTTATCCATTCATGGGAAATAACACTTCCAAGGTGAACTTGGCACACTCTTTTCCAGATACTTGTGATGTCCTCCATAAAACTGGACAATGCTTCCCACTTTTTTGCCCTAGCCATCTTGTCTCCATTACCATTTACCTGAGAATAGCAGTATGTGCCAACTGCAGATACCTAACTAGTTATCAATTTACATAGGAAACTAACACTAAGAAATGAGGAAGCCAAGGCTGAGTGTTTTAAATTCCTTTTAGAGCCATTGCTCATTTTTAAATACCCAGAGCATGTAGACTCTTATTTTCTTGGCTGCTTCTAGAAGCTTGCTGGATGTGGAAGCAACATGCCCCACTGCAGTTCCTGATATTGATTACTCCAGAGGAATTCTTTTCTTGGCTCCCATTCCACCCACCTCCAAGACTGTGGGTTTCTGGGCTCTGGGCGTTGACAGCACCTCCAAAGAGTTACCCTTGGTGGGTTGGAAAACTGACCAGAGAGTCTGGAAGTGTGGTAGAGTCATAAACCTGGCTTTAAATCCCAGCTGTGCCATGTACCAGCTGGGCAAATTACATATGCCCAAAGGTCAGCGGTAAGGATTGGAAAGCATTTATATAAACAGCCTAGGATAGTGCCTGGAATGTCCCTTGACACATCCCAGGCACCAGTTGCAAAAACCACAGAAGTGGAGACTGTATTGGAGGCCAGTTCCATTTTCTAAGGTCATTCATTTATCTTATTTCAACTATCCCCACTCTTTTTCTCCCTAGGTAGTTTGCAGGAGGATCATGAATGTGAAATAATATAATTCAACCAAAGATTGTGATCAAAGTCTACTAAGTGCGGGGCTCTGTCAATAGAGGACTGAACAAAACAAAACGAGAACACAATGCTAAGTGCTATGAAGGATGTAGAGGGTAAGGTAACGGAGCATGAGAGTAGCAGGAGAGAAGGCAGAACATCAGAGGGCCTCAGAGAAAGGTTGTCCAACTAGGTAACATTTGAGCAGAATCTACAGAGCTGGAGGGAGCCGGCCCCGTTGGGAAGTGGCCAAATAGCATTGGTCCACGCAGCTGGAACCCATGCAGAGGCTCTGAGGCAAGAACAGTTTCACCTGGTCAGGGATCAGCAAAGAGGCCAGTGGGCAGGAGGAGAGTGAGCCGAGGAGATGAGGTCAGAGAGGGACCAGATCCCGGCGACCTCAGTGGTCCAGGTGTAATTCAGCACCCTCGTTGTACACATGGGGAGGAAGAGGCCAAGACTCAGAGACCCGCCCACGGCCACAAGCAAGTCCAAGCTAATCTAGTTCTAAAACCTCAACTCGGGCCACTGTGTGACTCACTCCAGCAAGCACTGCTCACACTAGTCCCTGGGGTTGTGCAAGGTGTAATCTGTGTAGGGGTGCGGCCCCCTAACTTCTGCTCGTGTGCTATGTCACTTCCCTCTTCTTTTTCTTTTTTATCCAAAATGTGTTTATTGGGGTGGTTTCCCACTCATCTTGGTTCAGAGGGCTGCCTCTGTCTGAAGCAGCAACCCTCTGCAAGCCTTGCCTTTCGTCCTGTGGGCTGGCAGAGGAGAATGGAGCATCTCTTGTTTGTGCCTGGCTTACAGATGGTGGTGATTTTATACCATGCTGGGCTCTTCACATCCATGAGGTGTAGGAACTGGGGCTGGCGCTTGTGTTTTTCTTCTTCTCTTCTGGGGAGGGATGAAAGAGGTCTTTGCAGGAGGCATGTTCTTGTGGGAGGTCACCACTGCCAGCAAGGTTACTCTCCTTTTCAAAGGAAGGGATCTTCCTTCTGAGTACCAGCTGCCATTTAGACCCCATACGAGCTGGTAGCCCATGTTCACCAAGGGCAAAATGACCGTGCTCTCTTCCCCCGAATTGGGCCCTGTGGAAACGACACAGAGTTGGAAACCAAACAGGACTCCGCTCTCTCATCTCCTGTTTTGTGAATTTTGGCAGGCCTCTCAGCCTTTCGGGCCACCATTCCTCACCAGAAGGGAAATGAAGAGGAGAGTTTTACCCCTGAGGGGTTTCTGCTAGTCAAGCTGCTTCTAGCTGAGAGAGAGCACCTAAACTGACTTATCTCGATAGTCAACACCAGGTGGCGCTGTGCTCTGTGCTTTTCAACTTGCTACTCTTGTTGGTTTGCATTGTATATTAATACTGGCCAGCAAAGTCTGTGTCATTTATTTTCTTAAGTCTAAACAGTTTGTGGAATTCCAAGCCAACAGTATCTGTTGCTGCCAGGAGCAAAGAAGGAAAGAAAACAACATGCTGTTTAGGCCCCAGGGAGCAAGTTGTAAGGTAAAATGCCCTTCTGATTGTGCCCACATCCTGTCGAGCTAAAATGAGATTGTCGACAAGGCCACATTCCAAATGAGATGGCTTTTGTCAGCACTCTGTCCTTTGCATGTAGTTGACTGGTGGTTGGTGGGTACTTTGGTCAGGGTTTGAGGCCGGATGCTGCCACTCTGCAGAGCAAATTCCTTTACCTGTGCAAAGCCTTGGTGTCTTCATCTGTACAGTGTCCTTTCAGTTCAAACACTGTGTGATGGAGGAAGGCCTGGGATAATTCTGTTACTGATGAAAAGAGCCCAAGTGTGGAGTTCATGATAAACTCTTGGTAATAGTATCTGAAAGCCAACCATTGTGTGTGCTAGGTAAAGAATACAGATTTGGAGTCAAGAAACTTTGTGTTCGTATTCCAACACCACTACTTACTAGTTGAATAACAGATTCAGCCTCTCTGATCCTCTTTCCTCCTCCATGACATGAGGATCATGGCAGTGCCCACCTCATGAAGAGGGGCCAAGGTTTAACAGACATCCAAGCTTAGGGCCTGGCATGCAGTAGGAGTTCAGTGTATCATTGTTTCCTTTCATTAAACCAGCGACTCTGTATAATGTGCTTCCTTTCTCCTGCCTTTCAGGCCTCTATGGTTGGTCCATCGTGCGAAAAGACCACTCGTAAATACTTGTCTGTCTTTATAACAGGGATCAAAGTCGTTTTTATGAGTCCATAGTTTCTGCCTTGCTGAGCCCACTACACTTAAAAGCTAATCTCATTGATCTCTTCTCACATCGTTTTTCCTTTATGGCTTTTCCAGGCTGAGGATTGCTAGAAACTGGGTCAGATAAAAGCTGATCACGATAAGTGTTTGGAAATCGGGTGAGAAGGACCAGGGGATATCCCTTTTGCAGAGTCTCGACCTTCCCTGTGCTTGGTTCTCAGTAGTGTTTTCACAGTTCAACTTTAGGATGTAAGAGAAATGAGTGGAACCAGCTCGGTGAACAAGGTCACCCAACATCACGAGATGATGACATCACTGTCAGCTCCTGCCCAGGAAAAACCCAGGGCTCAAATGACGGAGGGAAAGGGCAGGTCATCTTCATGGCAGGTTGACAGAGCTAGTTGCAGGCCACCATCAAATATCAGGCCCAGGGGTGTTGCTAAAAATTACCCAGGGGCCACACCTGCCTCTGCTCAGTTTGCCCTGGGCAGCCTTGCTGCCCTCACATGCTCAGGACAACAGAGTATCACCAACAGGTTTTTTTCCATTTCCTAGAAGAAAGGTTACCAACTGCCAGAATCAAAATAGAAAGTGAATCGTGTCACAGGAATCCTGTCCATCCCAAGCACACTCATGTTGTGCAATGGCCTTGAGGGGATAGAGCAGATAAGCAAAATCTCAAAGTTATTATCACTTTGTTGGACTTGACATCTCAGAAGGCCCCTCACCATCCTCTCTCTCCAGGCTAGTTATGTTTCTGCAATGCTACGTGTCAAGTGAATCATGTTTTTAGTGCCCTAGAGGGACACTAGTACTTAGGTCAACCTGGCGCAAAAACCCTCGCATCAAGAATCTTTATGTTAAAGTGAGTAGTTTTTCCCAACTTTGTCCATTTCCCAAGTTCGTGGTTTTATACATTTTCTTTTCTCTTTTTTTCATTCTTGGCTTAAATTCTTCTTTATTATTCTTAATGGTATGATATAGTTTTCCATATGGTAGTGAAATACCCATGGTAAGTTTCCTGAAGAACAAATAAAAATTCAATAAATTGAAGAATTCAGTGCTTTGCAGATTTATCTTTCACATATATGATGAATATTTTTTTTAATTGTGGTAAAAAACACATAAAATTTACCATCTTAGCCATTTTTAAGCAGTAGTGTTAGGTATATTCACATTGTTGTGCAATATATGTTAGTTTTCTTAAAGCAAAGCACTCCTACATGTCTTTTTCAATAATTAGAGACATCCCCTATCCGCCAAGTCTTCTCCAATGACATAATACTTTATTAGTGTGCCTGAACTTACCTTTCAAGGATTTCAAAAACCCTGGACAGTAATTCTAAACAAAATCCATGGGCAATACTTAAAATATGTGGGGGGGGGGCATTTAGAGAAGGCTGTGAAGCCATTTCATACTTTATTTGTCGCAATCCAAACTGATTTGGGTAGAAGGGCCTGGCAGGAGAGCTGGCCTCAAGACTGTTGGATGAGGGTCATGATTAAGGCATTCAGGTCACATCCTCCTTGCTTAAAGCCTCCAGTGGCTTCCCATCCCGCCACAGAAACCTCTGCATGCCTGACCCAGCTCATCCCCTCCTGATCCCAACCCTGCCTACCTCTCTGACCTCACTTCCTTCTGCTCAGCCACACTGGCCTCCTTGATGGCAGTCGAAAATGTCAAGCTTGTTCCTTCTTACAGGCCTTTGTATTTACCCCTACCTCTTCTAGAACAATCTTCTCAACTTTTGCTAAGCAATAGAACCACTTATTGTGGTTATTATGACCTTATTGAGGTCATAACATTCTCAATGCCCAGGCCACATCCTATACCAATTAAATCATAATCTTTGGGACCTTAAAGGTCACTATTTAAAATCAAAAGAACAAAAACAAAACAAAACAACACAGGAATTCCAATGTGTAGCCACGTTTGAGAACCAGTGTCTAGATTAGTGGTTCTCAAAGTGTCCCAGATCAGCAATAGCAGCATCACCTGGGAATTTGTTAGATGTGCAAATTCTCAGTCCCCACATAGGGAATGAGAAACTCCGGGAGTAGAGCCCAGGAATATGTATTTTAACAAACCCTCCACGTGATTCCAGTGCATGCCTTGGTTTGAGAACCATTGCCCTATATCCTTGATGCTCAAGATGTGGCTTATGGACCAGCTGTGTCAGCATCACCTGGAAGCTTGTTAGAAAAGCAGAATCTCTGATACCATCCCAGCTCATAACCTTACCAACTGAATCAGAATGCATACTTTTAACGTTATCCCCGATGACTCCTAGGCACATTAAAGTTTGAGAAGCTTTCTACCTCTCTCTCCTGAGAGAGCCTAGGAGCCATGACACACTGGTAGCAGGAGCCCACCTGGCGCCTAAATTCTAAATCTCAGATTCTAAATACCTTTTTAATATCGAAGGCACCTGGGCTCATTGGAGAAAAGGCTGATTCGAGGCCTAGTGCCGGGAAGGTGCAAGATGAGCCTGAAATATCTTGTGCCAGAAAGCAAGGAAATTCTTGAAGGATGATGGAACATGTCAGAAAGACACAGGGGTCTGTTGAAAAGGGCTCTCACTGGCCAAATCTGAGAAGAATCTGATAGTAGTGGATTATAACCTATTGAATAAAATAAAAACTGATGAGTTTGTAGTGTTATAAAGAAACATGATCGTATAGGTAAGTGAGACAGAAGGAACAACTCTTCCTTGCAACAGAATACTAACTAATAAGTATGGAAGGAAAGATGGAGAAAGAAAATCATTCGTGAATGCTAAAACTAATGGGTGAAAGTTTGAGGAACAGAATGTTTATGTTCTAAAAGTACCTCCCCACAAATGACTTGGTTACAGAGGGGAAAAGAGTAACTTGATATGGAGAAACCTGGCAGAGACCACCTTCACCCAACAGTCAAAGTTAACATCACCCACATTGGGACAGACCAATACCACATACCTCCTGCTGCAATGCACTGAGGAGGACATGGCATTGCTTCTGCCAAAAAGGCATTAACTGAATCTAGTCCTCAAGAATCATCAAGAAACCCAAGGGGAACATTCCACAGAATAACTGGACTGCACTCAAGAAATGTCAAGGTCAAGAAAGACAGCAGGTAAGGAATTGTTCCAGATTAAAGGATACTAAAGAGGCACGAGAACTACATGCAGGATGTGACCCTGGACCTGGAAAAATGTATGTAATTTCAAAAGGTTATTGTTGGAGCAACTAATGAAATTTAAATACGGATGGCGGTTATGTAAGAGAATGTTCTTATTTTAGGAAATACATCCTGAAGTATAGGGTAACGGGACCATGTGTTTGCATTATGAACTCTCAAACGGTTCTGAAAAAGTATGTGTAAAAGTATGTGTATATATTATATATTTATACAGAGGAAGAGAGGAGAAAGAGTGGGGCAAACATAAACAATTGGTGAATCTAGAAGATGAGAGTTCCTTGTACTGTTTTGGAACTTTTCTGTAAGTTTGAAATTATATCAAAATAAAAATCATGCCCCTCCCCCTCGAAAAAAAGACATATGGGAACAAACGCCAAAATAAGCCAAGGAAGAAGCAGTGTTCCAGAACACTTGCTTCCAAATTTAGTATGACTCTGTCCTTCTGGTCATTCAGGTCTCTGTTCCTCCGTTGCCTCGTCAGAGAGGCCCTGGCTGGTCACCTCCTCTAACAAAGCCCCCTACCACCACTGTCAGACTCTGTCCATCCCATTACCTGCTTTCTTATCCTCATAGCACTTTGTTAGCATGTAAAATTATCCTTGTTTATGTATTTGTCCACTCCTTTATTATCTCCCCCCACTAGAATGTAAACTTCGTTAAGTATAGATTTTTTTTTTTCTGTCTTAATACCTCCCCCGGTATAGTGCCTGACATGTAAGAGGCACCTTGGGGGTTTATGTTAAATGAATGAACAAGCAAACAGATCTCATTTGCAGGACAAGGGGGCTCTATAATTCACAACCTAGACTATTTCCCAGCCCTGACACTGACAGTCTGGAAATGTAAGAATTCCTGTTTAATGAGCATCTAAAATGTCCTAGGCTTTTATTTTTTATTTTTAAAAAAATTTTTTAGAAGTAACCGAACTCATATCGAACTCATAACCCCGAGATCACGAGTCGCATGTTCTACTGACTGAGCCAGCCACACGCCCTGAAAATGCCCTACGCTTTTATTGACAGGCTCTCTCTTAACCCCCACAATGATCCTGCAGCACTGGTGATGGTACCCTTGTTCCACTGATTCATTTGGCAGATGCGGACTGAGTGCCAGTTGTCTGCGAGGCACAAAGAAAACACTGATTAACACAACAGTCGCCTGCCCTACTCCCATGTGACATGCTGCATTAGCAAGAGCTGACTGAGAAAAACCAAGGCTCAGAAAGGTTGCCCAAGTTGCTGTAGTCACACAGCCAGAACAGGGACAACTGGGAAGGTGACCAAAATCTCGGTCCAAAGCCCACGCTCTCCCAACTGCTTCTGACAAGCTGCCTCAAGGGAGGGAAGCTGCTGTGAGTCAGCCCACTCCTCAGGTTGCTCCCTCAGAGCCACACCACCTGTGTCCTGTGACCGCGACACTACTTCCCACTGTGCCCCTTTCATCGGCACAGAAACAGAGCGTGCTATATCTCAGCCATTGCTGATTACGTTTTTGATTATTCCATGGCCTCTTGGTCCCATTTACTTCAGATAAGCAAGAGCCTGTTCTGCTTCACTGGGCAAAGGTCAAGATAAATTCAGCCTGAGAAATCATATAAGTTGGAGATGTGATCAAATAACCTTGCCAGAAAAATAACCAAAAAAGCAAAAACTAAGAAACAAAAACCCACTTCAAAAAATGTTTAATGAAGAGACGGAGCATGAAGAATTAAAACAATGTAAGGGAGTGGGAAAACTTCCTGAAGGGTGTTTAATTTTTCTTCAGCTCATTGATCCTTTCCCTCCTTGAAAGCTTTCTTTGCCAATTAATCACTCCACTCATTACCAGGCCCAGTTTCCCTGTTTATAATCTTGGGCCTCAAGAATCCCTCTGTAAGGACCACAGTAAATTTCCCTGGTTAGCAAGACAAATATTTATCTTAGAGGATCAATTACTATGCTGGGAGGTCTCAGATTCCTGGTATTTAGTGCATGCTTTTGCCCTTGATTTGTTGGGTGACCTTCGCTTCTCTGCCTTGGTTTCTGAAGCTACACAAGGAAAACAATGTGACCCCCCTGAGTCGTATCCTGAAGTTGCTCTGGGTTCCCTGTTGGAAAGTAGAGGAGAGTATTTGGCCAAGGATATGTTTTATCTATGCCCATAAATGCCCTCCTTCTTCTGGAAGTTAGCTAATTGTGTTTAGAATTGAAAATGCATTCTCTGCGGGCATCTAAAGTAGATTCCTTACGGGAATGTCCAGCGGGTGGGTGAATAAAAGAGACACATTAACAGAGTTTTGTTATTCCAAAGGAAAATGTCATCTCTCCATTTTTTGTGGCCAGAAAGTTCGGAGTTGGGGAGAGGGGTGGTCAAGAAAACAGTACTGTTTTTTGGAACTACGACTCACAGATTGCTTACCCATGGGAAGCCTTTTTGTCACTGTTGAGTGACCTTTTTTCCAAGTGAGCCAGGCAGCTAACTGACCACTGGGTGGATGATGAAATGATACACCTTTGCATTTAGTGAGTTCCCCATCATTAGAGGTAAGTAAGAATGGGCTGGCTATACTCTCAGCAGAGGGTGGGGTAGAGAAATTTCAAGCACCAGGAGAGAGTTTAAACTAAGTAACGTTCATTCTCATCCTGCCCTGAGACTCAGGGATTTTGGTCCCTTTCAGTGTCACAGGCTCTTCTGAATAGACGGAGCTGTGGAGCAGCACATGGGGACAAAGGTGGTGACAGGTGAGATCATGGGTAAATCTGAGATTCATATCCCTCAAAGAAAGGATGGCTTTATATCCGCTACAAAGCATGAACTAGAATTAGGATCCCAGGAGAAGAGGCTAAGTAGGGTGTTGTGTATTTGAGGACACGCCTTTCAATAGGGAATGTGGCATGGACCGTGGACTCTAGCCTAAAATGAATTTGGTGTGGCCACTGAACTCCCTCTGGAGCTCCCTCTGGAGCTTTCAGCCATAGAAGCCCCATCACTGATTAGAGGAGGACCCCCAGTGTCAAAGACCTAGAGAGGGTAAGCACAGTGGTGGAAATTGGAGCAGCATCAGCTTTTAATCAGGCACTTATTTTTAGAATAAATAACAACCACAATAACAATAAGAGTTGCCGATTATTGATCATCTGCTATGTGCAGGCATGATGCATGGTCTGCCTCACCTGCACAATTCTTCAAGCCAGGTGCTATCTGCCTATTTGACAGATGGGGAGACTGAGGCATCTAGCGAGAGGGAGTGCCTTGCCTTGCCAATGGCAGTGCCAGTATTCAAACTCAAGCCTGTCTGACTCAAGATTCATGTTCTTTCCATTGTGTCCGCAGCCTTCATTTAAAGGTAGGAATTTAAATTTAAAAAAGAAAATAAAGGTAGGAATTATTAACTCCATTTTTGCTGACAGAAAAACAACTCAGAACATGGAGGTAATATCAGACAAACTGAAACCTGACTGGCTCCAAATCTCTGCCAGATGGCCTGTGAGGGGAATAGTTGTACTTTGTAGAATGCCAAAACTGGGCGGGGGGGGGGGGGGGGGGGGGGAGGGGGCGGGGAACTGCCCCTAGGGTTGTCTGATCACATGCCTTCAGTCTGTGAAGGAGAACTTGACTCAGAGGTAGGAAGTGAGCAGCTCAGGGGCATGAGGCAAGGCAGTGGCAGGCAGGACAAAGAGCCCCTGTCTCCAGACTCCTGGGATGTGCTGAGTTAATTGCTTTCAGGTAGATCTGTGCTGACCACCCTCTGGGTGTCTTTGGGCCTGGTAGGGATGCCCTGCCCTGAGGCTGGGATGGAGGCATGTCACCTCAGAGGATATCCAAGAGGCTAGCATAGTAGGGGCTGGATGTCTGACAGGGAAGCTGATCCCCTGTGTGAGGATGTGAACCAGCAGGCAAGGCCCTGGGATCAAGGTCACCAGCCCAGCAGCTGCCCACACTGGTGAACCTGGGAGAGCTGGGGGGAATCAGGTGAAGGGCAGACAACAAAAGTAGGACTGTATTTGGGGAGGTAAGCCATTGTTCTCAGATGCCCCTGCTCATCCTGCACCTTCTTGAAAGGCTCTGCCTGTAGTGTAAAGCCTCCCTTGAATCTATCTGAACTCCCTTCTCTCCTTCTGGCTGCAAGAGCCATGATACTGACTGCTGTTTCTAGAAGCCACTTAAATGCCAGGCCCTAGGCTTGACACTCTACTTGCAAAATCTGACATTTATTTTCCAGCAAACCTGGAATCATGTGCAATCCTGTGATCATGTTGTAACAAGCTAAGGCTCAGAGAGGTTAAGTGACTTGCCCAACCTCACACAGCTGATAAGTAACAGAACCAGGATGACAGCTCTATTAGGATAGGGACTTCTGACTCTTTTGTTTGCTGCTGTATTCCCAACACTTGGCACATAGTGGTCACCCAATACACTTCATTGACACGATGTCTGACTCCAGTGCCTTATACCTCACTTCCTCCTGAAAATCCCCATGATGGGAAAATTCAGATTTGAGTGAAAATGGACTTGGAGGACTTCAGTCAAGAATGAGTCCATGAAGTCCCTTCCTATAGGTACTTTTCATACTCACCGAAATATGAAAATAAAGCTCCCTGAAGAGAATGTCAATTGCATTGTGCACAATTTTGCAATTAGTACTAAGGGCTGCTATGGAATTAATTTCTTCCCCAGGCAGGTTCAATGAGTTGCTTGTTAGTTCATTTTTGCTTGTTTGCTTTCCTGCAGACAACATGCACACCAGGCATTTTTTTTCCTCTCTCTAAAAGTTCAAAGGCATTCTGATTTTACAACTCAGAGTCTCTTAAGTCACTGTCCTCCAGCCATGAGTTTATGACTTCATATTCAAAACAGACTCTAGTGGTACAGAATGGGTAATCTATGTATCCTGGAATTTCCATAAAGGAAACTCAGAGCAGGGTCAGTTTTAATATTGCTCCCTCTGTTGCCCAGCATGGTCCAAGTTCATAAATGTTCAGTTTATTGGATCATTACCATCCATTCCACCCATGAACTCTCATTTTCAGCAACTGGAATTCTACAGATTACAACAGAACTGCATCTAAACTTTACTGACTGTAATTGTTTTCGCTTTCATGATTCAGGATGTAGTTTAGCATCCCACAGAGTCCCAAGTCAAAATAATGAGTTTTGAATTAAAACTTCTCAAAGCTGAAAGGGATCCTCTGGATCCCCTAATCTTTTCTCAAATTCTGTTTCACAAAACAACTCCCCCATAAGACAGTACACCCAGAAAGAATTCCTGTGTCAAGTAAATTTGGGAACTCTGGTCTCTACCTCCCTGTTTGTAAGGAGTTGTAAGGCACAAGAGCAGACTGAAGTTTCCATGAAGTCCTGTAGTAAATATACTTTTGTTTAACTTTGCCCTACTCAGTGTTCCCAAAATTACTAGACCTGGGTGGGTGGGGGGTGCTATCTCCTTTTTTTTCAAACTTCTGAAAAATGCCTGCTGGAAAACACTTTGGGAAACATCACTTCAGTCAAACAACCCCCTAGCACACCTACCAATTTTGTAGATGCAGAAGGTAAGGTTCAAAGAGGGGAGGAAAGTGACCCGCAGTTATACATAGTTAATGGCAGAGTTAGGCCTGGAGCCCCTACATTTCTTCACTCCTAGGCTCACAATTCTTATCAGCCACAGGGCCCAAGTTAGATTGGTAAATGGCTGGAACAGAGATAGCCAGGTAATAAAGTATGCATTGACCTAGCTTCTACTGGACCAAATAAACTGGTTCTGAAGCTTATTGCATTGAACAAGATAACGATGGACAAAGACAGCTTTCAGTCCATCCTAACCAACTCTCTCCATTTGGAAGTACAAGGCCCTAACATGGCTAGTTTACCTCTCATCCAGCTATAGATTACTTTTCAGAAAGCAGATTCACAGCAGTTGGAAGATGGGGCAGGGCCAGTGATCAGGGATAAGAAAGCCATCACATCATCAGCCTTGTTGGAATGACTGATTATTACTGTTCATAATACCAATCATAGCCCCTTACTGAATGGTAGCAGTCTACTTCAGTGGTGACAGTGAGCTCAGGAGCCACACGCACTGGGTTTGAATCCATCATGGATTAATTGTGTGATCTTGGACAAGAAACTTAATCTCTCAGGGTCCCTGTTTCTCACTGTGAAAAGGAAATAATAGTAGACCTGCATCTTCCTGGCACTGCACTCAGAGGATTTGATGCCATGATTTCTTCACAGGGAGTATGGGGTAACAAACACAATAGTTCCTGTCTTTGATAAAGAGGTTTTCCAGAAGATGCAGAGAGGCTCTCCTGGCAACTATCTCTGATAAACCCTGGAGGAGTTTGAGCAGACAGCCCAGGAAGAACCTATAGGCTGTCATGCAGCAGTCATAGTGGGGACGAGGGTGAGTGAATTAGGGCAAAGATAAATAAAGAGACGCTTAATCTACACAGAAGATTAAGGGCTTTTTTTTTTTTTTAACTATAATCGAGGCAAAGAGCAGTTATAGAAGACAAATAGATTGCGTTAAACAGGATTCTTTTCATTGGCAATTGGCAAAAAATAACTCCAACTGGCTTAGGGGAAAAAATGAGCAAGGGGGGAGCTAATTGTAGATATGACTGCATCCAGGAGCTCAAGCAAGAGCACCAGGAATCTGCCCTGCTCCATCCCTGACCCTGCTTTACTTGCTGTTGACTCTGTTCTCAGCCAGGTGCTCCCTTCATGGTGGCAAAAATGGCCACAGCAGCACCAAGTGGACATTCTACGGTTTAGCCATCCTGCCTCTTGCCCAAAATTTCAACCCAACTCCCTGGATTCAGGATAGGCCTGGCCCAGGTCATGTGCCCCTTTCAATTACCAGGCCTGACTGACCAGGCCTGAGTCACTTGCTTCCTCCTGGAATGAAGCAGATGTGGGACTGAGACCATGGCCACATGCCTTTAATTCCTCCTATTTCTTTCGTTTCCTGATCCTTGTCTCCATCTTCAGCTGGCCCACACCTTTCTGGGCTTCACAACCACACCTCATTCTGGCCCCAGGTAAGAAATGGCCATATCATCTGGAGGGATCTTCTAAATTGACTTGGGCCTCTCTGTTGGCTCAAAAGTAGATTCAGGAGACACCAGTTCAGACAGAGGCAGGCAGTATGGTGTGTGATGCTAGGATGGCAGAGGAGTTTTTATCTTATTTGCCAATTACAATTAAGAGTGGCTGTCTTGAAGAGGATGCAGAGTCTAGACTCAGAGGGAAAGGAAGCCATGATTGATTAATAATGTCTGCCAGGAACACTAAAGTAGGTAATTGTGGCAGACATGCCATGTATTTGCCAAGCCACATTAAAGAAACAGCATGAATCACAGAGTGCAACAGCTCTGTTCATGGTCACCTTCACCTCTTAGTCCTGGGATCACAGTGCAGTGCCTTAGCCTTAGAGACAGTAACTGCCCATTTGCACAGTGAGGATATTTATCTTGAGGAGCTTCTAAAAGAATCAGTGGAGATAGTGTACATAAGGTACTGACCATGTTGTGCCACAAATGGAGGCTTTGGTTTTTGACAGAGGTAGAAAGTCATCCTATTTTTCCAGGGGCCCCCCTCTCAAAAGTGCTAGAATTGCCTATGACATCTTGGTTAGGAAGATTTTCATGGGTTTGAACTTCTTTTTTGAAAGATGCACTCTTGGTTCCTTATCCTTATCTCAACAGACCTTGATGGTTCATTGCATCTAGGTGCAACTTCCAGCAGCCAGCATCTACTTCTCATTGCCTTTCCTGCCAACAGCACCTCAGCCAGTATCACCATATGAGAACTTACAAAGTGTCTGACTTATCTTCCTAAGATCCCACATTATCTTGTCTTATGCCAAGAGACCCACTTAATGGCAAAGGATGTAGGACAGTGGGCACACGATCACAGGACCCGTTGATCTTCCCATGGAATGTATCCCTGGGAAGCTACTGTTGGCCTGCTAGAATGTTGGAAGGGCATCTTAAAAGCAAAGTTAAGATGCCAGCCTAGGAGTGATATCTTGTAAGATTGGGGGTGTTGTATTTTTTATTGAAGTAAAAGTCACAAAACATAAAATTCACCATTTTAGCCTTTTTAAAGTTACAATTCAGTGGCTTTTAGTACATTCATAATACTGTACAGCCATCACCACTATCTAATTCCAGAACACTCTCGTAACCCAAAAGAAACCTCGTACGCATTCAGCAGTCAGTCCTCATTTCTCTCTCTCAACCCAGCCCCTAACAACTAATTTGCTATATGTCTCTGTGGATTCACCTATTGTGGACATTGTATATAAATGAAATAATACAAGATGTGGGGGGGGGTTGTGTCTGGCTTCTTTCACTTAACATAATGTTTTCAGTGTCCATCCATGTTGAAATGGGGTCAGTATTTCATTACATTTTATGGCCCAATAGTATTGCATTGTCTGGATATACATTTTGTTTATCTATTTACCCACTGATGAATATTGGGTTGTTTCTGCCTTTTGGCTATTGTGAGTAGTGCTGCCAAGAAATCTTTGTAGAAATTTTTGTTTGAACATCTGTTTTCAATTATTTTGGGTATATACCTAAGAGTAGAATTGCCAGATCACATGGTAATTTTATGTTTAACTTTCAGAGGAACAGCCAGACTCTTTCCCAGGAGCTGCACTATTTTACATTCCCACCAGCAATGTATATTAAGAGCTCCAATTTCCTGATTTCTTTGCCAATATGTGTTATTTTTCATTTTTTAAAATTATAGCCATCCTAGTAGGTGTGAAGTGGTATCTCATCGTGGTTTGGACTAGTATTTCTCTAATGACTAATGACAATGGGCATCTTTTCATGTGCTTATTGGCCATTGCTGTATCTTCTTTGGAGAAATGTCTATTCAAGTCTTTTGCCCATTTTTTTTAATTGAGTTGTTTTGTTGTTGTTGTCGAATTATAGGACTTTTTTATATATTCTAGATATTAATGTCTTATCAGATATGTGGTTTGCAAATACTTTTGTCCCATTCTGTAGGTAACCTTTCCAACTTTCTTGATTATACTTTTTGATACACAAAAGTTTTCATTTTGATGAAGTTCAATTTATCTTTTTCTCTTTTGTTGCTCATGCTTTGGTGCCATGTCTAAGAATTTATTGCCAAATCCAAAGTCATGAAGATTAACCCCTGTGTTTCCTTCTAAGAATTTTATAGTCCATTTTGAGTTAATTTTTTAATATTGTGTGAGCTAAGGATCTAACTTCATTCTTTGCATGTAGTTATCTAATTGTTCCATTGCCAGTAGTCTTGTTGAAAAGACTATTCTTTCTTGGAATAGGGTCTTGGAACCCATGTTGAAAATCAGTTGATCATGGATATATGGATTTATTTCTAGATTCTCAATTCTATTTTGCATTGATTGTTAGGTCTATCCTTATGCTGGTAGGTAGAATACTGTTTTGATTACTGTAGCATTTTAGTAAGTTTTAAAATTGAGAAGTGTGAATTCTCCAACTTTGTACCTTTCTTAAGATTGTTTGGCTATTCAGAGTCCCTCGTAATTACGTGTGAATTTAAGGATCATCTCATCAATTTCCACAAATCAGGCGGTTGGAATTTGGACAGAGTTTTCACTGAATCTGTTGATCACTTTGGGGAGTATTGCCATGTTTGGCTGCCTTTTTTTTCTTGACTAATTGCCCTGGGTAGAACTTCCAGTACAATATTGGATAGAAGTACTGAGTAGATATCCTTGTGTTGTTTGTGATTTTAGGGAGAAAGCATTCAGTCTTTCCCCATGAAGTATGATGCTAACTGTGGGTTTTTCATAGATGTCCTTAACTTTTCCTTTATTATGTTGAGGAATTTCCCTTCTCTTCCTAGTTTGCTCAGCATTTTTTATCATGAATGTGTGCTGGGTTTTATAAAATTCTTTCTCTGCATCAACTGAGATGATCACAGGTTTTTTTGTTTGTTTCATTCTATTAATATGGTATATTATATTGACTAATTTTTGTATGTGGAACTACTTTCCCATTCTTGGGATAAACTCACTTGGTTATGGTATATAATCCTCTGTATATGCTGCTAAAATCTGTTTATTTGTATTTTGTTGAGGATATTTTGCATCTATATTCATAGGGATATATAGGTCTTTAGTTTTCTTTTCTTTGATGTCTGTGTCTGGCTTTGCTATCAGAGTAATGCTGGCTTCATAGAATGAGTTAAGAAGTGTTTCCTCTTTGGTTGTTTGGAAGAGATGAGTGAGAAAGATTAGTGTTAATTCTTGGAACATTTGGTAGAATTCACCAATGAAGCTATCTGGTCCTGAGCTTTTCTTTGTTGGAAATTTTTAATTACAGATTTAATCTTTTTGTTTGTTATGGGTCTTTTGAGAGTTTCTATTTCTTCTTGAGTTAGTTTTGGTAGTTTATGTGTTTCTAGGAGTTTGTCCATTTCATTTAGATGATCTACGTGTTGGCATGCTGATGTTCATTGTTTTCTCTTATCATCCTTTTTCATTTCTTTAAAATTGTTTGTAATGTCCCTACTTTCATTTCTGCCCTTGGCAGTCTGGCTCCACAGTCCAGACTCTTAACCACCATGCTGTTTGTTGTCTCCATTCGATTTTTGTAATTTGAGTCTCTCTCTCTCTCTCCTTCCTTAGTCTTGCTAAAGCTTTGTCAATTTTTTAAAAAAATTTTTTCAAGGAACCAACTTTTGATTTCACTGATTCTATTTTTCTATTCTAGATTTCATTAATCTCTTCATTATTTTCTTCCTTCTGCTTGTTTTGGTTTAGATTCTGTTCTTTTTCTAGATGGTTCATAGTGTTGTTCAAGCCTTCTATTTCTTTTTTATCTTTTCTCTAGTCATTCTATTCATTATGGAAAGTGAAGTGTTGAAATCTCCAATTATTGAACAGTCTACTTCTCCCTTTAATCCTGTCAATTTCTATTTCCTGTATTTTTGAGTTCTGTTTTTAGGTGCATATATGCTTATAATATTTGTTATATCCTCTTAGTATAGTGACTCTTTTTTTTTAAGATTTTATTTATTTATTTAATTGACAGAGAGAGAGTGTAAGAGAGAGAGACAGCATGAGAGGGAACACAAGCAGGGGGAGTGGGAGAGGGAGAAGCAGGCTTCCGGCCGAGTGGGGAGCCCGATGCGGGGCTCCATCCCAGGACCCTGGGATCATGACCTGAGCTGAAGGCAGTTGCTTAACCAACTGAGCCACCCAGGCGCCCCTTAATATAGTGACTCTTTTATAATTATATAATGTCCTTCTTTGTCTCTAGTTACAATTTATGTCTTAAAGTCTATTTTGTCTGATCAGTATAGCCACTCCAACTCTCTTTTTGTTACTGTTTACATAGAGTATCTTTTTCCACCCTTTCACTTTCAACCTATTTATGTCTTTGGGTCTAAAGTGGGTCTTTTGTAGATGGCATATAGTTAGACCAGTTTTAAAAATCCATTCTGCCAAAGTCTGTCTTTTAATTGTAGAGTTTAAACCACTTACATTTATTATAACTCCTGATGAGGATGGCCTTACTTCTGCCATTCTGCTATTTTTTTATATGTCAATATTTTTTATTCCTCAATTCCTCCATTACATTACTGCCTTTTGTGTTAGATATTTTCTAGTATACCATTTTGATTTCTCTCTCGTTTATCTTACTAGATGTATTTTTTAGTTATTGTCTTAGTGGTTGCCTGGGAATGACAATTAACATCCTATTTCATAACAATCTATTTCAAGTTAATACTAATTTCAATAGCATACCAAACATTGCTCCTATATAGTTCTGTCCCCCCCCGACTTCTGTTGTTATTGTCTCAAATTACATCTTCATAAGTTGTGTGCCCATCGATATATTGATAATTGTTGTTTTATGTAGTTCTTTAAGTTATATAGGAAAAAAAGAGGAGTTACAAACCACAAATACCTTAATACTGACTTTTGTATTTCCCCATGTAATTATCTTTACTAGTGTTCTTTATTTTTTCATGTTGATGTAAGTTGCTATTTAGTGTTTTCTCATTTCAGCCTGATGGGTCTCCTTTAGCCTTTCTTGTTGAGTAGGTCTATTAGCAGTAAACTCTGTTTTTGTTTATCTGAGAAAATCTTAATTTCTCTTTCACTTTTGAGGGTTAGGTTTCTGGATATAGAATTCTTGGTCAACCATTTTATTCCTTCAGTTCTTTTGAGTATGTCATGTCACTACCTTCTGGCCTACATGATTTCTGAGGAGAAATTAGCAGTTAATATTACTAAGGATGCCTTGTATGTGATAAGTCATCTTTCTCTTGCTACTTTTAGGATTCTACCTTTGGCTTTCAGTGGTTTGATTATGTGTTTCAGTGAGGATCCTGAGGTTTATTGAGATTCTTGGATATGTATATTCAGGTTTTTCATCAAATTTGCAAAGTTTTTGGCCATTATTCAGGTATTCTTTCCACTCTTTTCTCTCTGCTCTCCTTCTGGGACTCCCATTATACATATGTTGGTATACTTAATGCTATACCACAGGTCTCTTAGGCTTTGTCCATTTTTGTTTATTTTTTGTTTCTGCTCCTCAGACTGGGAAATCTCGACCTATTTTCAAGTTTGCTGATTCTTTCTTCTGCCTGCTCAAATACTCTGTTTATTCTCTTTCATGAATTTTTCATTTTTGTTATTGTACTTTTCAGCTTTAGAATTTCTCTTTAGTTCCTCTTATAATTTCTATCTTTGTATTGATATTATCTATTTGTTGGGATTTTTTTATATTCTCAATTTTTGACCCATCATTCTCATGGTTTCCTTTAGCTCTTTGAACATATTTTAAATAGTTGATTTATAGATTTTTTTTTTCAGTAAGTACAATGTCTTCGCTTCCTCAGAGCACATTTCTGTTAATTTCTTTTTTCCTGTGTATGGGCCATACTTTCTTGTTTCTTTGCATGACCCATATTTGTTGTTGTTGTTGAAAACTGGACATTTTGAATATAATGTGGCAACTCTGGAAATCATATTCTCCTCCTTCTTTAGGGTTTATCATTGCTGCTTGTTGCAGTTGTTATTCGTGTGCTTGTTCTCCTTTCTGAATTAATTTTGTAAAGGCTATATTCTTTTTGTATACAGCCACTTAAATCTCTATTCTGTAAGCTTGTGCTAAACTAGTGATTTGACAGAGATTTCAGTGACTATACATGACAAAGTATACAGATTTCTATTTTTTGCCTGGAATAATACAAAATCTCCTAGGGTGTGTAAATAGATTCTGTGTGTGTTGGGCCTACCTTCAACACTCAGCCAGGCATTTCACTATTGTGCCTTGGTCTTCACTTTCTGTTATGGAGAGCCTCAAGGTCAGCCATAGGTGAGAGCTTAGGGCTTCTCACATATTTCCTGAACATGTACCCAGACCTGGGCATGCAGATGGCCTTCTAGATTCCCAGCAATATGTGGGAGCTTTTCAAAACCCTATTCCCCAAAGTGTCTCAATCTTCAGATTTTCCTTCAGACCTTTTAGATTTGTCTATAGTTTGTCCCAACTATTATCCCTTGCCTCAAGTGGCAGCAAGTTATACATTTGCCTTTAAATATTTTTGACAAATGCCCCCTGGGCAGTCACCTCAGTCCTGAGATTTTAATAGTAGTTGAAATAAAAACAAGTCCTTTGGATTGGTCTCTCAGGTAGCAACAAGACAGACAAAACAACCAGGATTCTTTGAGAATTAGATCCATTCTGCTCCCTTATGTACTCTGCACCTATACCAGGAATGTAGGCTGTTGTCTTCAAATTACTCCAAAGCTCTACTATCAAGATTCTGGTGGGGTTTTTTTTTCCCCCTCAATTAAGTATTCTCCTGGTTGCTATAAATTTTTCATTAGTTTTTCAAGTTCCAATAAAGTTGATTCTCGCAACTTTTGCCATTTTATTTCCTCCTTTTATGTAGGAATGAGATTTTATAGTTTCCTACTCTGCCATTTTCACTCTGTGGTGCTGTCTTTTAAGAGTCCATGTGTACTCCGAGGGGTGCCTGGGTGGCTCAGTCAGTTAAGCATCTGACTCTTGGTTTCGGCTCAGGTGATGATCTCAGGGTCACGGGATCAAGCCCTACAATGGGGCTCCCTGCTCAGGGGGAGGTCTGCTTCCCCTTTCTCTCTCCCGCTGCCCCACCCCCCATGCACACACACACACTCTCTCTCTCTCAAATAAATAAATAAATAAATATTAAAAAAAAGAGAAAAGATTCAATGTGTAGTTTGAAATAGCAGTCATTATATGGTGCTGGGCCCCATCAGGGAAAGTACATGGGAACCAAGGAGTAAAAGTAGAAGGGTCCTTGTCACCATCATGTCCAATGACTCCCTTCAGGAATCCCTGTAACTTTTGGCTCTGCTAGACTAGTAGTCTTGTTTCTGGCCGTGGCTGGGTGGTGAATGGGGAGGAGGTACTTCTCCCAGGGACACCTAAAGCTATGGCTGCACCATGTCATTTTAGGCTCCTCACGCCAACAGAGCAGGAGGCAAAGAAAGGAGTTCCTACACTGGGAGGGATATCAGATCCTGATTATCATGAAGAGATACAGCTGCTCATAGAGAATAGGGTCAGGGAAGGATGTGCCCAGAACTCAAGGGATTCATTAGGGCTCCTCTTGGTGCTTGTCTGCCCAGAGACTACCAGTATGGGCAATTATAGCAATTGTAGTTTGACCAATGCATAGTGACCAGGGGCTCAGACATCCCAGGGATGTGGGTCCAGTTACTTCACCAGACTAGCAACATCAATATGCAGGAGTGCTGTTCAAGGGTGAGGGTTGTCTGGAATGAGTAGTGATACAAGGAGATGATGAACACCAATTATGACCTTGGAGACAATTGCAGCAGTGGGGCCTGTAGCTTGTCCCACAGACCCTTTTGTGTTCTTTGTAGAAAGTATAACTGGCAACCAGCTAGAAGAATTGGTATCAACAAGGAGTGGAACTTAATGTAGGACATCAATGCCCCAGCCATACCTCTTGAGGTCTTACCATTTTAGCCCAAGCTGCCCCGACTTCCATCTGCTAATACCTGCATCTCTACCTGGGGGCTTTCTCTGGCTGTTGGAGCCTGCTCTAACCATAAGCATGGCAGTCTAAAAGTACCAGAGTATTAATAAATACCCTACCCCAAAAGCAGCCCTCAGCTGCTCCCCTCCCTAGATAGGATATCACTAAAGGTATCAGGTTATCACTGTACTCTATGCTGGCTCCCAGAGTTCCCAGTGAAATTAAGCTCTAGTCGCCTACACTGGTGACTTGTGTGATATCACCTACTTTATTGGCTCCTTCCCTCTCTATCTCAGTTCCTACTCCCCTACAAGTGCTTCCTGACATGAAATAAATTACTTGCACTCAAATCCTTGGCTCAAGATCTGCTTCTTGGAGAACCCAGGTTAAGACACACCATATCTGTCCTCCTTCCCTCAAGAAAGCTTAGTCTCTTTCTCCTGACTGAGAAAGCCACAGAGCCTTTGCACATGTTCTTCCACCTGCAATGATCTTTCCATCATTTACCATTTGGTGAATCATTACTCATCTTTCAGATTTTAGCTTTAAAGCCACTTTTCAAAAAAATACCTTCTTCAAACCTCTAATATAAACCATTTCTCTCCATTGTTCTCTTTCAAAGGGCATTTTGCTTTTCCATTTTCTGCTTATATTGTCTCAGTACAGTTATTGGTGTATTTTTCTGATTAATATATATTTTTTCTTTTTTTTAGAGAGAAAGCAGGAGGTAGGGGCAGAGGGAGGAGAGAAAGAGAATCTTAAGCAGGCTCCACGCCTAGCACGGGGCCTGATATGGGGCTCAATCTCACAACCTGAACAGAAAGCAAGAGTTGGACACCTATCCGACTGAGCCACCCAGGTACCCCTGATTAATATCTTTCTTTTAAAAACAAAATGCACAGAACTGTTGAGATAGGCCATGAAAGGCTCCAAAGCAGATGGGTGGCAGTGATGAGGCTCTGAGTATTCAGAAGGAGGGAGGGGGCCTTTCGAGGAGCACACAGAGCTCTGAGGCCTGGCCTTCACTCCTGGTGATGGGGACATTGAGGTGGGGTGGGGTCAGCATTTCCAGGAAATTTGAGAGGTATCTTCTGTATTGACCCTATAACCCCCTCTAGCTAGTGCCTTGTTTCTCTGCTCCTCTTGACAAAAAACGTCTGCAAAAAAAAAAAATGTTTTCACCTCCTGTCTCAAATTGCTCTCTTCCCGGTCTCAAAATCAGGCTTTTGTACCCATTACTTCACTGAAACTGCCCAAGTTGCTAAATCCCATGGTCAGTGGTCACTCCTCATTCTTTCTTGATTGATCAGCAGCAGTGGACAATGCTGTTGACTCCCTGCTTCCTGAAGCACGCCTTCTCCTTCCAGATGACCACACTCATTCCCTTGGTGATCTCATTCTGCCTCGTGTAAGTCTTAAATGCTTCTTGTCGGTTGACAACTCCCAAATCACTATCACTATCTTGGGCCTCCTGGGCTCCACACTCCATGTTCAGCTGCCTGCTTGCCATCTCCACTTAGATAATTGTAGATTTTGTCCACTTTAACATGTCCAAACCAAACTCCCAATTCTCTCTTCACCCCCGCCTGCTTCTCCTGCATTTTCTCCACTTCAGCAAATGGAAGCCCCACCTGTCCAGTAGCTTGGTGCTTGTCTGCATTTAGCTCAGGCCAAAAACCTTGGGGTCCTCCCTACATCCAGTCCATCAGCACTATAAGAGTTTCTCCTGCTCTTGCCTTCCTATAGTCCTTTCTCAACCCTGCAGCCTGAGTGACATTCAAAAAGGTGAGTCCAGTCATGTCAGTTCTTGGCTCACAAAACTCCAGCTACTCCCATCTACTCAGAACAAATCCAAAGTCCTACCAACAGTGCACATGGCCCTGCATGATCTGCCCCCATCTTGCTCTCCTTGCCTCCTATCCCTCTTCTCTCCTCTCCCTTGACTCCAGCCCCACTGGTTTCCCTGATGGTCTTTAAATGTACTACTCTCACTCCTGCCTCAAGAGTTTTTGCGCTGTTTCTTTCCTGCCTGCAGGACTCCCCACAGATGCTTCAAGGCTTGCTCTTTTATTTCTTCAGATTTCTGCCCAAATGCCAGCTTTTCTACCACACCTTCCTTGACAACCCCACATCCTCAGAACTTCCTATGCCTTTAATCTGCTTTGTTTTTTTTTTCAAAACACTTCTCACCATCTAATATTCTTTATATTCAATATTCTATTTTCTCTATATTCATTAAGTTCTATATTCTCTACATTCCACATTCTGGTTTGTTTATTACCCATCCTCCCCTTCCTGGACTAGGATATGAGTTCCACGAAAATGGAAGCTAGATGTCTGGTTCACCTCCATAGCCCTCTAGAGCAGGGTCTGCTAAAGGAATGAATGAGGCTGCACTCAATAAACATTTATAGAGTAAATCAATGAGTAAGTGGATTTATCATTGTTCTCGTGTGGACCTCGGGAATATATTAAGGAACTTATCTAGTAATTAGAGTTGTGAACTGGGATTCTTTTTTTTTTTTAATCACTTGTTTGTCATGAAAATATTTTATATTCCATACGTAGCAGAGCAGCTCCGTTACTGTGATCTATTGAAAGTCAGCCAATGGGGCGCCTGGGTGGCTCAGTCGGTTAAGTGTCTGCCTTTGGCTCAGGTCATGGTCCCAGGGTCCTGGGATTGAGTGCCACATCGGGGTCCCTGCTTAGTGGGGAGCCTGCTTCTCCCTCTGCTTGTGCTCTCTCTCTGTCAAAGAAATAAATAAAATCTTAAAAAAAAAAAGTCAGCCTGTGACACAGGGTTTATTTAAAAAAAATATTTTATAGTTTTGTTACTCTATGGGGTTGTACAAACCTTCGTATATTTAATATTATAGCTTGTTTTAGAGACAACTATGAAGTATGTGTGTGTCACAATTAATTCTAAGTACACCTTTCCTTAGGCTTTTTTTTTTAAGATTTTATTTATTTATTTGAGAGAGAGCATGCACGAACAGGGAGAGGGGCAGAGGGAGATGGAGAAGCAGGCTCCTGGCTGAGCAGAGAGCCCGACTCAGGGCTCGATCCCAGGACCCCAGGATCATGACCTGAGCCGAAGGCAGATGCTTAATTGACTGAGCCACCCAGGCACCTCTTCCTTAGGCTTTTTATTTTACTTATTTTTATTTAATAAAAACATTGTTTTATCATGATGCTGTGCTCCAATTAAATTTTTGTGTGTATTATCACCTGAAAAAGAAATGACATTTTCTTTAGAGTTGAACTTTAAAATGAATTTACAATAGCCTTCACAATGTCAGACATAGCACCATTGGCTGAACGAACTTCAATGAATTGAATTTTTAAAAACCAATATCATTCCCTAGACTTAGAAACTCCAGTGGCAGCCCTCTTAGGTCCCCTTCCTCCTTGGGTGTTTTGTGCTATTACTTTGCTATCTCTCAATAAACCTTGCTTTGCTGCCCACCAAAAGTAAATAAATAAATAAATAAAAAATAAAAACCAATATCATTGGAACCAAGCACTTTTCTATTTGAGTCATGTAATGCCATTGACAGGAAACAACGATCATTTGGGGCACCTGGGTGGCTCAGTAGGTTGCGCGTCCCAATCTTGTTTTCCGCTCAGGTCTTAATCTCAGGGTTGTGAGGTTGAGCCCCGCACCAGCTCTGCCCTGAGCATGGAGTCTGCTGGAGATTCTCTCCCTCTCCCTCTGCCCCTACACCCGCCCCATACCCCTGCTCACGCTCTCACTCGCTCTCTCAAAATAAATAAATAAATAATTTTTAAAAAACTATGATCATTTAGTAGTCCACAATGTCCTTTTTTTTTTTAAGATTTTTTTTTTTAAGTAACCTCTACACCCAGTGAGGGGCTCAAACTCACAACCCTGAGATTGAGAGTCACACGTTCTACCAATTGAGCCAGTCAGGTGCCCAACAATGTTCCTCTTCTTTTTTTTTTAAGATTTTATTTATTTATTTATTTATTTATTTATTTATTTATTTATTTATTTATTTAAGAGAGAGAGAGAGAGAGAGAGAGAGAGAGAGAGAGAGAAACAGCATGAGAGGGAAGAGGGTCAGAGGGAGAAGCAGGGTCCCCGCTGAGGCGGGAGCCTGATGTGGGACTCGATCCCAGGACTCCGGGATCATGACCTGAGCCAAAGGCAGTTGCTTAACCAACTGAGCCACCCAGGCGCCCCCAATGTTCCTCTTCTAATGGAACTATTAGCTATCATTGTCATTTTCTTTTTCATGTGTACACAAGAAGCCTGAAACTTAAAATGAGTGAAGTTATTTTTCAAAATACAAACATTTGATATTGACAAAAAGTCATGTTTCAACTGGGATTCTACAGAAATAAATCATCTCTGACTTCCTGCTCACCTCTTTGTATGTTTTACAGGCAGAAAAGCAAAACATTCACATCCTCAAAGATTTGCTCCTCCTTAAAGCCTGGTCTTGTTTGTAGAGGGCAAAGGGGCCCTTGTTTTTTCTTATAGACCTGGGTCTCTGACACCGTCTCCCTGTAGGACCTTGGGCAAGTCCTGTCCTCTTGCTGGGTCTCATTTTCTCCCTCTGCAAAGCCTCCAAGGTCTTCCAGTTCTGGTGTTCTATGGTTTATTTCCGCCTGGGAAGATGGCCATGGCACTGATATTTGACCTCACTGGGAAAATATGTCAGATAAGGAGGCCCTGCTATCTCTGCAACCTTCATCTTCACCTCCATTCCCTCACATAAAACCCAACGCCAGAGTTTTGGGACAACCTCCCTCATTGATAAAGTGTCCCGTTAACTTCTCAATGAGCCCACACACTGTAACCACAATGATAATGGGCTATATCTGGCTCCCCGGAATCATGCCCATGTTCCACAGAGTGCTATGGCTATCGGTTATCTGCTGAGCATGAATGACCAGAGGCAGAAAAAGCACAAGGAGCCTGTGCTGTCGAGAAGTGGAAGTGATTAATTTATGTCGCATGCTCCAGTACTGGTCTTAGTAAGTGATAGGCAGAATTTATGTTGACAGCTGCCTTGGAGTTCACACCACACCGTCAGCACTCTGCAGGAAACAGATGACTTCAGGGCGGCTCTCAAGCTTGTTGACAGCTCGAGCTTTCTGATAAGGCTGTCAGAAAATGAAAAGGACAGTCCTAGGAAGTTGAGAGCTTCCTGGCCATGGATGGGATATGGAAGAGTTTGCAGATGCACCAAGTGGAGAGAGTCTGTCTTGTTCTCCATGATGTCATCATAACCCAGCACAGCACCTCTCCTCCCTGCTCAGAGGTTTGGGGCCAAGGCTTATCTACCAGGCATCAGTTAGGGCCATGGGAGGCAGAGAAACAAAGAGGAGGTAGGGGAGCAACCTAGGCTAACCCTTAGAAGGAGAGCCAGGACCCAAGTGTCAGGAAGGAGCCAAATCCAGATCTGATCAGAAAGAGGAAGGAATTCAGGGCAGGGAGAGACGAATTCACAATAAGGGAGATGAGATACAGTGACAACAAGTCAAGATCAAATAAGATTGGAGGACAGAGATACTAACTGTTAGTCACTTTTATAAGCCTGACCGGATAGGATGCCTGGTGTGTTAGCCTGGCTTTAAAAATGCCCAGTAGTTAGTGCTTATTGTGTCTTGCTATTAACACTGCACTGTAGAAGCACCAGTGAGCACCTGCTCAGGAAGGCCCATTCAGAAAAATGGAGATGCTTAAGGGTCATTCCCCCTACCACCCCCACTACACACACACCTAAAATGAAAATACCTCTGTTAACTCCCATGAAAAAAAAGAATATTCTTCTAACTTCAATTACATGCTTTATACAACATCAGTGGGAGAATCAGAACTACTTTTAGCCACTTCAGTGTTACTCTCTAGGCCCATTTGAGAAGAAGCCATAAAGTGGCAGCTCTCCGGTCTTTCGTCTCAATATAGCCCAAGCAATAAGCTCTCTCAGGCCCCTGTGGGCTGTCCACGTGATCTTATCTTTCCTGTAGAATTTCAGCTAGTTGAACTGCAGCAGTGGAGAAAGCGTGTAAACTCTATGGTTGTATAAGGAGCCCACAACTCTGATCCTACCCACTCAGCTTGCATATTCTCTTGATGGCTCCGCCCCTAATCTTGTTCACTTTGATTCAAATGTAGTTTTCAGTCAGGCCAGAAAGAGCACTAAAAGTTCTATGTTCCACAGTCTTCCCCCACCCCGCCCAATACCTCGAAGCCCCTTGGGCTTTGGCATCAGTCTGAAAAGATCGTGTTCTCTCTTTCTACCCAGAGCATGTCACAGGAGAGAGCCTGACCTGGGTGGGGTGATTTGAGGAAACTGGATGACTTCCCAGCCTCTCATGAGTCAGGTGTTCATGGCCTCATTCTTTTGTTCAAAGTAAATTCCTGGAACATAACCCATTTTCTGATATCAATGCAAAAATACCTTTAGCGCCAAGTGGTGTCCTTTGGGGTCACATCAGTGGACCCTCTGGGCAGCCTGCTTTCCACAAGGGGAGAGGTGGGCCAGCAGAGGCAGGCAAGAGTCCGTTTTTTGCAGGGCCTACAGGGCAATGGCGAGGAGTTTGAATCTTGAGCAATGGGGAGTTATTAGTGAGTTTAAAGCAGGGACAGGCCATGATCTGATACTCATCTTTAAAAGATGCTTCTGTCAGCAGAGTGGCTAAGGGACTGGAGGGAACAAGCAGATGAGGGAAACTGGTGAGGAGACGATTCATTCATTCTCCAAGTCTGTGCTGCACTCCAGCTCTATGGGCAGAAGGCACCAGGGATAAGGCTCCCTACCCTCCTGGAGCGCAAGGGGCAGAAGGAAAGCAAACAAAATTTAGCAATCAAAGGAAAGAGATCAGTTCAAACTGGGATAGATGCTCTGCAGAAAATAAAACACATGCTACAATAAAGAGTGACTAAGGCAGGAGGCGATGGTCATATTAGGGGGTTGAAGGGATGGCCCTTCTGAGGAAGTGACATTCTTGCTGAGACCTAAATAATGGGAATGAGTGAGTCATGTGACAACGTGGAGTGGGGATGGGGGTGGGCTGTTCGAGGCAGAGGAAACAGCCAGTGCAAAGGCCCACATGTAACTGGGGGCTGATGAGTGAGGATTGGGTCCTAAACAAGCATGGAGAGGTGGGCAGGAGCCAGCCCAGGTAGCTCTTTGACACCTGCAGTTAGGAGCTTGGGCTTTAGGGGGTGCAGGGGTGGCTCAGCAGGTCAAGTGTCCGACTTTTGATCTCAGATTAGGTCTTGATTTCAGGGTTGTAAGTTCAAGCCCCATGTTGGGCTCCACACGGGGCATGTAGCATACCTAAGAAAAAGAGAAAGACAAAAGTTTGGGCTTTATTCTATGGGGATGAGAAGCCATTACCGGCTTTCGAACAGAGGCACCAGTGAGCAACAAGCTACAGCCCACGGGCCAAATCCAGTCTGCTGCCTGTTTTTTGTAAATAAAGTTTTATTGGAACCCAGCCTCACCCATTCATTTCCATATTGTCCCTAGCTGCTTTTATGCTACAAAGGCAGAGCTGAAGTTGGCACAGAGACCACCTGGCCCACAAAGCCTAAAATGCTTAATCTCTGGCCTTTAACAGAGTAGCGTGCTGACCCCCGACCTAACTGATGTTTTCAGAAGGTTATTCTGGCTGCCCTAGGAGGTAGGGCCGTGGAGTAAGGATACAAGGTACTGCAGGACACAGAGGAAGGTAAGGACTTCAGTTTTTAAAAGATATTTATTTATTTATGTATTTATTTATTTATTTGAGAGAGAAAGAGAGAGCGCGGGGGGAGGGGCAGAGGGAGGAGAGAGAGGGAATCTCAAGCAGACTCCCCACTGATCGCAAAGCCCGATGCAGCGTTCAGTTCCAGGACCCTGAGATATCACTGAGCTGAAGTCAGCCGCTTAACAGACTGAGCCAGCCGGCACCCCAGGTGAGGCCTTTTCTTAGCATCAGTCCTTGTTGGCTGATGTTCTCCCCAACACCAGAGAGAGGGAGGGTATGGCTTGGCTGGTGGGCTCATCTCTCTGAGTGCACACAGCTCTAAAGACAGAGATGATGTCTGTGCAGGGAGTGCTGCCTGGCGTACTGTGGCCAGCTGAGCACACTCTGCTTCGCCTGGTGAACTTGGCAAGAGGAGTTAATCGCTGCTCGTGGGGCCTCCACCCAAACCATAACTGCCTGTCTTTTGTCTGCGGCACCTCGTCACCAATTTGGGGCTTAGTGCAGGCCAAGCAGCTGTTTCCCATTACCTGCTTGTCCCATTTCAGCAGCCCGTGGTGACTGCCAAGCATGCCCACACCACTCCCAACAGAGAGCAAGAGACACTGTGAGAAAGGGATCTCATTTCCAAATTTTAGGGCAGATTGGTTTTGTTTTGCTTCTTGAGAAAAACATCAAATAAGTGAAATAGTTGTGCGTTGTGTTAAAAAACTAACCCCAAACATCTGGGTTCTTTGTACCATGGGAGCTTATTTTCATTCCTTTGGTTGTAACTGATAAATATTCACAGAATAATTGAGTTAGTGCATTTTTCAGGAGGAAAACCATCCGTGTTGCATAAAGAAATGGTGAAGATGAGGGCAGGGACAAGAGAAGATTCTGGGTGACAGAACAGCTGTCCCTAAGTAGCTCACTATAGGTGGGAGGGCAGAATGTACTTCAAATTTATTTCGACAAGCATTTACTGAGCACCTACACTTCGCCAACCACCTCCAGGTGCTGGGGATTCTGAGTTGAATAAAACGAGGTCCCCCAGGGGCGCCTGAGTGGCTAAGTCGGTTAAGTGTCTGCCTTTGGCTCAGGTCATGGTCCCTGTGTCCTGGGATCAAGCCCCACATCGGGCTCCCTGCTCAGTGGGGAGCCTGCTTCTCCCTCTCCCTCTGCCTGCTGCTCCCTCTGCTTGTGCTCTCTCTCTCTCTCGCTCTATCTCAGATAGATAAATAAAATCTTAAAAAAAAAAAACACCCAAAAAATGAAGTCCCTGCTGTCTGGGGCCTCACGTCTGGTAACAAATTAAAACAGTGGCAATATGACAAGATAACAAAAACAAAGCACTTGTAATAGCTCTTTCGTCCATACAACATCCCTCTCACATGGGTGTTATCATTCCAACTTTAAATTGAGATTTGAAGAATAAATGCTGGAATTAGGATTTGAAACCATGAGAGCCTTTTGCTGCCCCTCAGATTGGTGGAATTAGACCAATCGGTGTAAGTTCCAGCGAGGTAGGTTTCAGCTTAGGAAAAAAAAGGGGCTACTTTGGAAGGTGAGGATCTGTGAGTCAAGGGCAGTGTGTAAGTTAAAACATATGGCGGCATGGCTGGGACCAGAGCCTCAAAGGATATTGTCAGAAATTAGTCTCTCTCCATGTCTTGGCGCCACTTTCCCCTAGTTTGGCTCCATATCAAGTAGGTCCTTCCCCATAGAGTGACCAGGGTGCCTCCAGCAGCTCTAGGCTAACCTTCTATGTGCTTAGTAGCCTCAACAGGAAGAGGACAATTTTCCCCAATAGTTCCAGCAAAAGTCCCAGGATTAACTGGCCTGGCTGAGTCACATGCCCATCTCTGAGCCAATCCCTGCAGCCGTGAATGAAGGACTCTTATTGAGTAAACTCACCCAACCACATGGACCGAGAGCAGTCCTCGTCCGCATTTTCTGAGGTCCCCCAGGACAGCTCCTCTTGATGATATGAAGGTACTGGCTCTTTGGGATCTTTGGATGGGAGGTCATGGTAGTTCAATGGGCTTGGCTGGTCACTCATTGTGTGACTTTGAGTAAATACCATCCTCTCTCTGAGCTTCATCCATAAGCTGGGTATTCATTGCACCTTCCTTGCTGGCTATAGACATGATTAAGTTGGTGCTCACCACAGTGCCTGGCCCAGGAAATGATGGCCAACACCTCCCAAGGAGGGACTTATGTGAGAGGAGATGTGGGGGCCCAGGCTAATCTCAGGACCAGGATGCAGGGATGGGTAAGGTGTGGGTGGGTGGCCAGTAATTTGGCCAGGTTGACAGTCATTAGGCCAGATCTGAATGCACAACGGATGCTGGGTTTCCATATTGAGCTCCTAGAATAGGAGCCACTCAGACAAGGGCTGTTTGTAAAGGCCCAGCCAAGCCTGTTTCCCTCTTTAGCTTCTCAAGCTCCAGCCAGATCACCAGAAAGCAACATTCCCAGAATGAATTGGCTCAGCTCCTTGCAGAAATGCTGCCAGAAAAGGATAATTAGCTATGGGCCCTTGGCTTTTATAGGGGTCTGCATTAGACACAACTGAGTGGGAGGAAACACACATTCAGGGTCTTCTTTGTGGCACCATTAGAGGAAAGGTGGGGCAGTGTGGCAGAGCAAGCCTGAGACTGCAGCCAGGCTGCCTGCATTGAATCCTGGCTCTACCACTCACAAGCCCTGGGACCCTGGGCGGATCTCACTTTTCTTATCCATAGGACAGGGGAGATGATAAAAATTATAACTGCCTGAAAGGTTTGTTGTAAGGATCACACATATTAGCTCAAGCCATTTTTACAGGTCAAAACATATTGCTGTCAGCAATTTCATGTGGTTCAACCTAAAGTTCTTGATCCGGAGTATGTGTTGACTATTGACATATACTATCTGTGGCCCTCACAATGATCTTATGGAGAAGGTACTGCCATGCCTGTGCTACAGGCCAGAGAGTAGAAGGGCAGTGCAGCCACCATCATGAAATGTTCACTCTGTGCTAGCCAGTAGGAAAACCCAAGGTCAGAGAGGTGGAGCTGCCTCCCTGGGGTCACACAGACAGAGCTGGGCCTGCGACCTGGGTCTGACAATTTTTCTTTGCTTACACATTGCTGGCTCCTGCAGCAGGATTGTTTCTAGTAGACATGAGCCTTTATTCTACTCAGAGTCTCTTCTTTGAGGATCTAGGTGATAAATTTCTCATAGAAGTCAGTGCCAAGAGAAACAAATTTGTCCCTTCTAATGACATTTCCTTTTATCAGAGAAACGTCAGGACAGGGAAGATACCTGGGCTGGGTTTCCAGAGATGAATTTTTATTATTATCTTTATTATACCTACCATCATGGGGCATTTATTATGTACTAAGACATAGCACTAAGTGCATTACGTGAACAATCTCCTTGCTACTCAAAGTGTGATCCATGGACCAGGAGCAATGACTATCACCTGGGAGCATATCAGATAGGTAGAATCTCCAGCTCCTCTTGAGACCTGCTGAATCCAAATCTGCATTTTAACAAGATGGACAGGTAACTTGTAGGCACATTTCATATTGAGGCATCTTGCACCATGGCATTTAATCCCCACCGCATCCAATGAGGTAAAGACTATTAAGGCCATTTGACAGATAAGTAGTTGGTTTAGTGAAGTGAAGCCCCCTGACTTAAGCCACACACTGGGATTCTGACTGATTCTAGAGCCGGCACTGTTACCAGCCCTTGGAAAGTAGGAGGAAACATCGTGAGCAAAGGCCTAGGGCAAGACTGAGAACCTTCGGACAGACAGATTATTAACAGTGTTTCTTGGCCAACTTAAAGCTCTGGGCACCTTTCCCAGAGATTCAAGGAACTTAGACCTGGCAGAACTCCTACATGCCCAAGTTCAGGTGACACTCAGCAGTCCCAGAACCAAACCCTACCTTAGAGGTGAAGAGGATAGGCTTTGGGGTTGAATCTAAACCCAGTAGCTGAGTATCCTCAGGCCTGTTGATATAACTTTGCTGAGCCTCAGTTTCCTCACTTGTAAATAGGGTCAAGGATATCCACTGTGTCAAATTATGGGGAAGATAAAACAACCTCATGACATTAAATTCCTTCATCCAGTGCATGACAAGTTTATCATAATAAATGTTAACTACAATGAATGAATGAACACACACACAAACACACACAAGGGAGCCCTCTTATTCATAGCATGGAGTTCCCAAACTAGGCACAAGTAATTTGAAACTGACATAATGTGCAGAATTTTCCCCCATGAATTAGAAACTGGGCAGCCAAATGTTCAGGTGAAAAGTATGACCCTGCTCTTGAGGCCGCTTCGTGGGTAGAGTCCAACCCCATGGGGCTACTGCTCTTCCCAGGACGTTTTTGTACTGTCTTTGCCTGGTTTGGTATCAGGGTCATGCTAGCTTTAAAAGATGAATTGGGAAGAGTTCCCTCTTTGTGATGATCAGTTTTATGTGTCAGCTTGGCTAGGCTGCAGTCCCTAGTTATTTGATCAAACACTAGGTGTTGCTGTGAAGGTATTCTGTAGATCTGATTAACATTCATAATCAGATAACTTTATGTAAAGGAGATTATCCTAGATAATCTATGACATCCTGCTTCAATCAGTTGAAAGGCCTTAAAAGCAGAACTGAGGTTTCTTTGAAGAAGAAATTCCGCCTGTGCACTGCAGCTTCGATTGGTGCCCAAATCCTGACAGCCTGCCCTACGGATTCCAGACTTACTTGCCTAGAAAGCCTCCACAGATGTGTAAGCCAATTCCTTGCGATAAATACACGTACAGGCAGACAGGCAGATGTAGGCATATGGTTCTGTTTCTCTGGTTGAACCCTAACAGATACAGATTTCGGAACCAGAAGGGGTTCTGGGGGAATACAATCACAAGGAAGAGTTTTTTGAATTGGTTCTGGGTTTTCTAAAATTGGTTCTCTAATGTGATTATATTTAAAAACACCAACGACTATTTCCAGTGGTAAAGAGGATGCTGGTAAACCGTGGTTTGATGCGGCAATACAGATATGCAAAATATGGCCATTGCATAATACGAGGAAAAGTATGTCTGGAATACAAGAGATGCATTAGGACGTCTCTTAGTACTACTCTATCCTGTGATTAAAGGAAACGGAAAACGACAACAACCCAATTCAGGCGGAGCTACTAATGGCCTCAACCATTCAGGAGTGAAGGTTTGGGTCACCCCACCTGATAAAAACCCATGACCAGCTGAGGGCAAATGGAATGTGCAATATGGAATGGGTAGTAGAATTAGGTCATTATAAACACCAGCTACAATCACCTAATCAGCTGCAGTTGCAGAAACAAGGACTATTATAGTTATGAGTATTTCTTCCTTATTCAGTTATGAATATATTTGTGTAGATCTATTAGGCAAATATTTTTGTTTTGGTTATGGGTCCATGTCCCTTGGTCCATGTCCACTTATCATCTGACATAAGCTGTATTAATAATAGTTAACTTGACATCATGGTATTTAAGTTACAGGCTATCAATGGGGAGAAAACACAATTGACCATAATAGTGTAGGCCAATTTCTTGCAATAAATCCACATATTTGTTGGATTCGGTTTCACTGATTGAATTCTGACTGATACACACCTCTTCTATTTTCAGGAAGAGATTGTGTAGAGTTGGTGTTGATTCTTCTTTGAATGTTTGGTAGATTCTCCAGTAAAACTATCTGAGCCTGGAGATGTCTTTTTTCAGAGTTTTTAAAATTATATATTTGATTTCCTTAATAGTTACCATACTGTTGGAAATTATTTCACATTGAGTGAGCTGTGATCATTTGTGTTTTTCAAGAAATCGGTCCATTGTTTAATTTATGTAGGTAGATTGTACTATTCCCTTATTATTCTTTTGATGAGTGCAGGGAATGTAGTTATATCCTCTATTTCATTCCTAATGTTGATAATTTGTGTCTTTTTTTTTCTGTCAGTCTTGCTTGAGGTTTGGCAATTTTAATAATCTTGTTCAAAGAACCAGATCTCTGATTGATTTTCTCTATTTTTAAATACCTTTCTCCCGCATTTTATTGAGATATAATTGACATATAACATTATATTAGTTTAAGGTGTACAACATAATGATTTGGTGTATGGATATATGCTGAAGTGTAAGTCTTTTATCATCTCACATAGTTACAATTTTTTTTCTTGTGATGAGAACTTTAAGATCTACTCTCTTAGTAACTTTCAAATAATCAATACAGTATTGTTAACTATAGTCACCATGCTGTGCATTACAACCCAGAACTTCTTGATCTTAGAACTGGAAGTTTGTACCTTTGACCCCTTCACCCATTTCCCTACCCCCTACAGGGGCAACTACCAATGTGTTTTCTGTTTCTATGAGTTTGTTTTTTTTTTTTAAGATTTCAGATTCCGCAAAGAAGTAAAATCATATGATATTTTTCTTTCTCTGACTTATTTCACGTAGTATAGTGCCCTCAAGGTCCATCTATGTTGTTGCAAATGACAGGATTTTTTTTTTAATAGCTAAACAATGTTCCATTGTATGTGGGTGTATATCATATTTAATACATATATACACATATATGTGTATGTGTATTTGTAAATTACATGTTCTTTATCCATTCATCCATTGACAGACCCTTAGGTTGTTTCCATATCTTGGCTCTTGCAAGTAATACTGTAATGAACATAAGAGTGTATATATCTCTGGGAGTGGTTTCATTTCCTTCAAATATATACTCAGAAGGGGAATTGCTGGATCATATGGTATTCTATTTTTAGTTTTTTGAGGAAACTCCATACTGTTTTCCACAGTGGCTGCGCCAGCCACCCACAGTGCATGAGGTTTCCTATTTCTCCACATCCTCACCAACACTTGTTATTTCTTGTCTTTTTGATATTAGCCATTCTAACTGGTGTGAGGCAATATCTCATTGTGTCTTTAGTTCGCATTTCCCTGATCATTAGTGATGTCAGGCACCTTTTTATGTACCTGTTGGTCATTTGTATGTCTTCTTTTTTTATTTTATTTAAAATCATTTAATTAACATATAGTGTATTATTAGTTTCAGAGGTAGAGTTTAGTGATTCATCAGTTGCATTTAACACCTAGTGCTCATTACATTAGGTGCCTTCCTATATGCCCATCACCCAACTGCCCCATCCCCCACGAACCTCTCCTCCAACAACCCTCAGTTTGCTTCCTATAGTTAAGAGTATGTCTTCTTTGGAAATATGTCTTCTTTGGAAAAATGTCTATTCAGGTCCTCTGCCCATTTTGAAATCAGATTGATTTTTTTGCTATTGAGTTGTATGAGTTCTTTATATATTTTGGATATTAACCCCTTTTCAGATATTTTTCCATTTGGTAGGTTGCCTTTTCAATTTTTAATGGTTTCCTGTGCTGTGCAGGAGCTTTTCAGTTTGAGATAGCTCCACGAGTTTATTTTTACTTTTGGTGTCAAATACAAAAAAAGCGTTGCCAAAACTGATGTCAAGGAGCTTATTACCCCCTATGTTTTTTTTTTTCCTATGAGTTTTATAGTTTCAGGTCTTACATTCAAGTCTTTTATTCATTTTGAGTTGATTTTTGTGTATGTTGTAAAGAAGGGGTCCAGTTGCATTCTTCTACATATGGCTGTCCAGTTTTCCTAACCATTTATTAAAGAGAGTATCCTTTCCCCATTGTATATTGGCTCTTTTGGCTCTTATATCATAAATTAATCAACCCATATATACATGGGTTTATTTCTGGGCCCTCTATTCTGTTCCATTGACATATGTGTCTGTTTTTATGCTTATACCATACTGTGTTGACACTATAATTTTGTAATATAGTTTGAAATCAAGAAGTGTGATATAGATTTTCTCTATTTTTAATCTCTTTGGTGTCTGCTACTTATTAATTTATTCTTTCTGTTCTGCTTTGGGTTTATTTTGCTCTTTTTTCCCTAAGTTCTTAATATGGAAACTTGATTTGACACTTTTCCTCTTTTATAACTTATGCATTTAATTCCTATAAATTTCCTCTCGACACTATGTTAGCTCTTTCCCATAAATTTTGATATATTGTGTTTCTTCATTCAGTTCCATGTATTCCCCTTGAGGCTTCCTCTTTAACCCATGGATTGCTTGGAAATGTGTTTTTTAGTTTCCAAGCGTTTGGAGCTTTTCATGTTATTTTTGTCTTATGGATTTGTGGTTGATTCCATTGTGGTCAGGGAACATATCCTGTATGATTTCAATTCTTTTAAATTTTTTGAGATTTTTTTTTTATGGCCCAGGATATAGTCTATCTTGATATATTTCTGTGGGCACTTGAAAATTATGTGTGTTATGCTGGTGGTGGCAGAGTGTTGGTGGTGTTGCATTTTAATTACATCCTTGCTGATTTTCTGTTTAGTTGTTCTAGCCATTGTTGAAAGAGGAGTGTTGAAGTCTCCAACTATAATTATGGATTTGTCTATTTCTCTTTTCAGTTCTATCATTTTTTGCTTTATATGTTTTGCAGCTCTGGTTTGGTGCATACACATTTAGGATTGTTCTGCCTTCTGGGTGGATTGATTCTTTTTAT